>NC_063335.1:62670950-62687019 GCF_021869965.1 Rhincodon typus | reverse complement strand
TGCTGCTTGGCCTGCTGTGTTCATCCTGCTCTACACCTTATTATCTCCTTATGATATTCAGTACTTTCCAGGATCCTACCGGGTCCTATCGTTCATCGTGTAAATCCTTTTTGATTTTAGCCTGCTCCAAGTGTATTACCTCACATTTTTCGAGGTTGAATTCCATTTGCTAATCCTCTGGCAACCTGAGCAGTGTGTGATACTCTCCTACAGTTTATGATTATCTATCTCACTACATAGTTTGTTGCCAGTTTTTATGGCATTCATGAACCTCTTGCCCTAACGTTTAAGTCCAAATCATTAATATACACCACAGCAAGTGCTCTAACTCTGATCCCTCTGGAACTCCATTGAAAACAAACTTCCAGTCACAGAAATGTCTTTTAACCATCATCGTCTGTTTCCTGCTTTTCAGCTAAATTTAGATCCATTGTGCCACTTTGTTATTGACTATTTGACCAGCCACCATAATAAACCTATAGTTTATTACAAACACTAGTTTCCACTTTTCTTTTCTGGACACTGCCCCTGTCCAGAAGACAACCCTGCCATTTGGAATAAAACGAGCTCTTCAACACAAAGTTCGATGAGCATCTCTCAATAAATCTGAAACTATTCAGGTTTACACATACAGGAACTTGGATTCCTAACATCCACAACTTCTTCGAGGGACATTCTGCTTGTCCCATTACCACTTTCCTTACATTTGTACTGTGAGTCTTCCTTTTTACATTCAATCTCTCCTGTCTTTTACCCTGTCATGGACCTCCTGTTGTTGGCTTAAAACCCATTATCTTTTTCGAGTCCTGATGAAATGTGAACAATCTGAGATGTAAACCTTTTCTCTCTCCATGGATATAGCAAAACTTACTGAATCAACAAACATTTTCTGTTGTTATTTTATATTTTCAACTTCTGCAACACGTTGCTGCTATATGAATGTTGTTCCATTCAAATATCCCTCAGCAGTTCAGAACTTAAGATACAATGGTGAGCTTATTGTTCTACGTAAAAGCAATCAGATTTGAGTACATTCTGATTTGAAATGGAGAAAAGTAGTTCTGTGAGATTTTGACCAAGTAATGTCTGAACAACTAACCTCTGGAAATCTTATTCAATTACCTTATTACAGTTGGATCTCCAGACTCAGGACTTTAGGCTAATGGTTGTCATGCAAGAAGTTCTGAGAACCAGAACATCACAGTGGGCTAGCAATAAAGGGAAACTGAAGCCAGCAAAGGGGGGAACCAAAGATAAGGGAGGAATTCGCAGGGAGGAACCATCGATGTGAGGAAGTTTGATTTGATCAGTAACTCGTAACATCCTAATGAAACTGAACCTATATCTTATAGTAACACCAACAACATTCAAATTCTTTTCGCAATCAAAACTAATACAATGGACTTGCTGAGAATCTATGTGTAGCTGGTGTAATACCCTTATCCTACTACTAACTGGTAGTAATGCTATAACTCTCAAATATTTGCTTGTAATTAAAACAGAATCGATCACATAATACCCAGACTCCCCAACCAATGTTAGTTTTAACAAGTCTGGTCTCACTTTTCATTTCCTTTAGACTATGGTTCACTGTCAGGTTGTGAAATTAAATCCTTACCTAAGTGCAGGTGTATGTTTTGGCTTCCTTGTCGAAACTGGACAGCAGAGAATGATCAAAACCAAACCAAGTGATCTCACAAAGAGAAATGGACTCAGTACTTGAAACATTTCTCACAAGGAATGTTTTCCTAACTCAGCACAGCATTAACATTTCTAAACAATTATGTGGGTGTGGAGAATTGCCATGAGGTAATAGAAAATAGAAAACGATCTAGTTCCCTTTGCCTATGATAGTGCTGCTGCTCTTGTAATTCTATTCACCATCATATCTCCCACCCCAGATCCTTTTCTATTGCTCCTTTTCCAGACATTTATATGTAATTATAATTATATTTTAGCCCTAACTTTAATAACTGGTTATGGTGAACCATCCAATGCTCTAAACCTCACATGGCTAAACCTTACTTCTCCTTTGGCTCTTCCAGTGAAGATTCTCAGTATTAATCACTTTGTTCCCTATATATCCACCTCTGGAAACAATTTTTCACTCTCTGTCAGAGTAAAATTCCTTGATTTCATGGTCAACAATTTGCTTGTTGTCTTAACTCAACATTGCTCCCACTCATTAATTTGCTACTGATGCTGCTGTCTATGCAGAAGTCCTTGTTTCTCAATACCCACTCTGTCAGTCTATCATTCTAGTCTCCCTCTTTCTCCCAGGCCCTCTCTATTAAAATCTTTCTTCATTCTCCCCAATTAACGAATGCCGTATTTCCCTTCCCATCTCTCCTAATCCAGGTTTCCAACCCATTGTCACTCCCACTGTGCAAGGTACAATACACTGAATGACAACTTACACAGGCCTAATTTGGCTACCAATGACCAAAGAAGCCCAATCACCTATCACTTAGTCCCTAGTTATGGTTTTCTAAATCATTCTTATGGTTCTGCATGTTTCAGCTCTCTCTGTCTGTCTCTGCATGTGTTTCTGTCCGTCTCTCTCTCTGTCTCAGTGAGGTTGTGAGATATCCCATTTCAACCACCCTCCCAGGCAGTGCAGTTTCTTCAGATACTGAAAAGGTTTGTGTCAATACGCAGCATTCCAGAATCCCATCACCTGGATGAAAAGAAAATTTCTCAAAACCCCTCTAAACCTCCTGCCTTCCACCTTAAAAGTGCACCCCCTCGTTATTGACCCTTCCAATACTTTCTGTCCACCCTATCCATGCCCCTCATGATCTTATACACCTCTATCAAGCCCCACTCAACCTTCTCTGCTCCAAAGAAAACAAATCAAACTTATCCGGGCTCTCTTCATAAATAACATGCTCCATCCCAGCCAATGTCCTGGTGAATCTCTTCTGCATCCACTTTGGAGCAATGACTTCCTTCCTATTGTGCTGTGGCTAGAATTGCACACAGTTTTCCAACTGTGGCCTAACCAAAGTTCTGTACAGCTCCAACATAACCATTCTGCTCTTATAATTCACTTGGCTGTTATAGTTGTGTCCCATTTGCCTTCTTAATTACCCTATTAACCTGTCCTGCTGCCTTCAGAATGCTTTGGACAAGCACCTCAAGATCAGTCTGTTCTACTGAGCTTCCTAGTGTTCTACCATTCACTGAGTACTCCCTTGTCTTGTTCCTTCTTCCCAAAATGCATTATCTCTTCTCTTGATCCTTCTTCCAACGTGCATCATCTTATACATGTCAGGTTTAAATTCCATCTGCCTTTGATCTGCTACCTGACAAATCCATTTATGTCCTCTTGTAATCTAACAATTTTCTCCTCACTGTCAACCAGCTGGCCAACCTTTGTGTCATTGTAGGGATGAAATTTCCCAGGCAACTAGTTGGAATACCCAGGGGATTCATGTCTTGTTCCTAGACACTTTGTGGACAATTGGAAGCATAGGCAATCAAAAGGTACATGTGACATTATTTCTCTATTCCTATTAGGAATGTAAAGAATACAGAAAGAATTGTATCTATGTAGTCTTTTTCATCATGACCACATGTTGCAAAGGTCTTTGGAGCCAACAAAGTACTATTGAAGTGTGTTGGAGGGAGAAAAATGTCAAAGAGGAGTCTCCAGTCCTGTGTTTAGCTGCATAATTCAATCTTTATTCTGAGCTCTTTACTATGCAGCAAGGGAGATGTTCCTGGAATAGTATCCCCTGAACACTCTGCCCCTGCCAGTCAAGTACAGTTTTTTTTATACATTTCACATTACAATACTTACATGCAACATTGATATTACTATTAGCCATGTCCCCTCAATCTATACGTTCAATCCTGTAAACACACAATCAATGATGGACATCTCTATGGACAGCCTTAGGTCCTCTCATGGTCTCATGATGTTCCCAACATCTTTATCACCAATCCTTGGAATCTTACAATGGATGTTGTTTTTATGCACATTCCATTATACAGATAACCACACTCCTCCTCAGACACTTGCTAACTGCATCATGTTAATTAACAATAATTTATTGCTAAGGACCTTTCAAATTCTATCATCAGTTGCAACAAAGTGAACTCACTACTCTAATGCAGGAAATGCAGCAGTCAATATGCCCGTAGCAAAATTCCACAAATAATAGGCTATTGAGGGATAAATATTCCCTACTCCTCTTCAAAATAGGTCTTTTACACCCACCCATTCAAGTAAATAAAGCCTTAGCTTAGCATTAGTTTTCATCAAGGAACCGAAGCGCATCGATGACTTCTATAAAAACTGGAGTCAATGGGAATTGGGGAAAAGTCTCCACCGGCTCCAGTCATACCTAGTACAAAGGAGGATTGGTGGGGTTGTTGGAGGTCAGTCATCTCAAGCCTTCATTGCAGGAGTTGCTTTGAGGAGTATATCTTAGGTCTCACCATCTTCAGCTGCTCCAATGAATGACTTCCCTCCATAAAGTCAGAAGTGGGGGTATATGCTGATGATTGAACAATGTTCAGCACCATCTCTGACTCTCCAGGTATTGAAGAAGTTTGTGTCCGTATGCAGCAAGATCAGGACAACAAACAGGCTTGGGCCGATGTGTGGTAAGAATGTAACTTATTCATTAAGTTCTAGGCAATAACCAGACCCACCAAGAGACACACCAACCATCTCCCCTTGACATTCAATGGTATTACCATCAACAAATTCCCCACTATCAACATTCTTGCGATTACCAATGACTAGAAATCAAATTTTTAAAAAGCCTTATTAATACTATGGCTACAACAACGGGTTAGAGACAGGAATCCTGCAGTAAGTAACTCACCTCTTGACTCTCCAAAGTCTGACCACCATCTGCAAGGCACAAGCCAGGAGTTCGATGGAATTACCCTCACTTGTCTGGATGAGTGCAACTACAACAAGATTCAAGAACCTCAACACCATCAGGTCAAATAATCCACTGATTAGCATCTCAACCACCACTTTCAACAATCACTGTCTACACTACCTATAATTGGTGGGAGGAGGGTGTACCAACTTCAAGATGCACTGCAAAATTCCACTAAGGCTCTTTTGACAGCATATTCCAAGCATTCAACTTGAACAATCTAGGGCAAGAGCAACACACACATGGGAACACTACAACTTCTAAGTTGCCCTCCAAGCCACATAACATGTTGATTTGGAACTATATCTCTTTTCCTTCACTGTCACAGGGTCAAAATTCTGGGACTCCCTTCCCAGCAGCACTGTGGATGTACCTACCCCACATGGACTGCAGCAGTTGAAGAAAGCAGCTCACCATAACCTTCTCATGAGCTATTTGTGATCAGGAATCAATTGCCTAACTACCAGAAGTCACGTCTTAAAAAAGAATTACAAATAAAAATCCTCTGGTAGGGAAGGTATTAGCCCATATGTGCTTAATGATGAAAAATCCCAGCAGGACTAGATAATACATTCTGAAAGTATATGATGAAAAGAATCAAAAAGCTTCCTCTAGTTTTACTCTTTTCTTATCAATATCTGTCAAAATAAAACTGCAGCAAGGTGAGGATGAATAGTTGGTGGGTGGGTGGTGACTGAGAAGCATACATATATTAAGAACAGATTTTCACAATTGTATGAAAACTTATTGGAGTATTTATTTCCTTTAATTTGCAATTTGTATAGTGTGTTACAGCTACTGTTGCATTCAAATAGGTAGATTGACTTAGTAACAAGTCTTTAAGACTACACTAATTGTAAAACTCAACCTCTGGCCTGGATTGTTTCAAATTTAAGCATTGAAACGTAGTCAAGAGCAGTTCAATGGGTGGTACTTTCAGTAGTTACAGGGAAACAGTTGACACTTCTGCAGGGAAAGTCTTGCTCCAACAATAAGTGACAATTATAAAACCAGATGTAAGCTTTTGGCAAAGCTTAAAAGAACCAAAAGTCTATAAATGCCTTAGAGGAGCAATCTTCAATGCATATTGTTAATATTTCCATTCTGTCTTATCCTAGGCCTCTTACAAAGAAAGAAACTTGAATTTATATCATGCCTTTCACAACTTCAGGATGTCCCAAATTATTTTACACCCAATGAAGTATTTTTGAAGTGCTGTCACTGTTGTAATGCGGAAAGCATACTGGAGAAATTTGGATAAGAAGAGATTTGATACTTATGATATTTGACTACTGACATTTTGATTTTATCATGCTTTATTTGTATCATGTTTCTTATATCATTTGTGCTTCTTTAAAACCATCAAAAAGAGATAATTTAATTAGATGGATCTTTGAGGCGCATTGTAAATTTGGATTTATGGAAAGAAGATTTAAGATATAAATAAGTGTACAGGATATCACATTAACTCATTCCTAACAGAGAATTTGCGTTTATTAATAAGAGGTTGTTACCATGTCACCATGAAGGTCCCCCCTTCTCAACCTCTTTCCTTGCCTGTGGCATGGTGACCTTCAGGTTAAACACACCACCGGGCATCTCTCTCTAATGGGACAGAAACCCAATGATCCTATGGCACTATGGCGACTTTACCATATGTTTTGGACTTTTCCGAGAAGCTCTGCTTAATCTCCGGAGTCAAAGTAATAGGATCTTTTCCTAAAGCACCTCAGCATCCATCCTAAAGAAGTTATTTTATTTAATTAACAACATTTGATTTATTCAACTGAGAAAATAAAATAATTAGTTACCAAAAAAGCAAAGAAACAACTCCCTATGTAAAGCACTCTGATAATCTTTAGAACCTGTACAGAAGCAATTGTTACCAAAGCACATGTTCCATTAAAAGGATGTTCCGATGAAGCATTCAGTCATTAGCCAGCATGCACTGTACTGTACTCAATGGCATTATGACAGTCTAATTGCCCAAATGTACTGTTCCCACAGATCGTTGAGTCCATTTTTAGCTGTAAACATGTTTCTGTATTGCATTCCTAAAAGGCGAACTAGCTAACCAGTATAAAGGACTGCTGTCCAGTATTTTAAGAACAGAATGGACATTGAAGTAATCTTTGAAGTTTAATCAGCAATTGCCAGTAACATTCACTTTGTAATGACAAGGGAAATGAATCAAGTCTATAACTTCTAACAGCTGGTGATGGAGAGGAAGTGTTATTTGGTTTCATTGAATATTTAATATCATAAATGTTGCCCTTGTTTCTTTTTCATATTTCTCCCTTTTTCAACTTCTTAAATCTTTATTATTGTTTTACTTTAATTTTATATTTCATATATTTTACTTATTTTTCTTCATTTCCTTTTTTGTTGCCCATCCGATTTACTTGCCTAATCTGAACTCCTAATCTCCCTTTGTTGCCTAATCATTGCTTTATATTTTTCATTTCTTTTTCCCAAGTCATTTTGTGGTTTATTTCTTCCTTGTAACTTTAAAAAAATCTTGCTTTTCCTTGTTTTTAGTTCTTTAATTTCATTTTCATGTATAATTTTTAATTTCCTCTTATGTACATTTGTATTATTTTATACCTGATATGTATGCACAGGCTAACTGATGCCACTGTTTGACATTCCATTGATATTTTCTGTCTGAGGTAGGAAGAACATGTTATCGGGGAAGAAAGAGACTTATAAAAGAGGCAAAGAGTATTTTAGATTAGATTTGTTTGAATTGATTTATCATTGTTACGTGTATCCAGGTACAGGGAAAAGTTTTGTTTTGCATGCAGTACAGGCATACCATGCAAAATACATAGGAGTAATTGAACAGAGTGAGGAATGTTACAGCTGCAGAGAAGGTGCACAAAGAGCTGGATCAACATTAAATTTGAAATTTGAGAGGTCCATTCAGAAGTGTAATAACAGCAGGGAAGAAGCTCTTCTTGAATCTGTTGGTTTGTATATTTAAGCTTTTGAATCTTCTGCCCAATGGAAGAGGTTGGAAGAGATCATAACCCGGGTGGGAAGGATCTTTAATTATGTTGGCCTTCTTTGCGAGGCAGTAAGAAGTATAGATGGAGTCAATGGATGGAAGGTTGGCTTGTGTGATGGACTGGGATGTGTTAACAATTCTCTGTAGTTTCTTATGGTCCTGGGCGAGCAGTTACCATACCAAGCTGTGATGCACCTGGATAGAATGCTTTCTATGGTGCATCTATAAAAATTGGTAAGAGTCTTTATGGACATGCCAAATTTCCTTAGCCTCCTGAGGAATTAGAGGTGTTGTTGTGCTTTCTTGAACTTAGCATTAATGTGGGTGGACCAAGATGAATTGTTGGTGATCATCACTTATAGGAAATTAATGCTTTCAACCATCTCCACCTCAACTCCATTGATGTAGATAGGGGTGTGTCCTCCACCTTGCTTCCTGAAGTCAATGACCAGCTCTTTCATTTTGCGGATGTTGAAGGAGAGATTGTTATCTTCACACCACACCACCAAGTACTCTATCTCTATCCTGTATTCTGTCTCATCATTGTTTGAGATCCAGCCGACAAGGGTAGTATCATCAGCAAACTTGCAGGTGGAGTTAGGACAAAATTTAGCTACACGGTCAAGGATGTAAAGGGGGTATATTAAGGGGTTCAGTATGCAGCCTTGTAGGGCATTGTTGTTGAGGATTGTTGTGGAGGAGGTGTTGCTGTTTCTTAAAAACTGATAATAAAATTTATGAAATTTAATCTTCCAATAAATTAAATGCACATTAAATGGTATGAATGTAAATGCACAGAATGTACTGGACGTAGTTACCCAACTTAATTTGGGTTCAGCCTGGTAACTAAATAGGAGAGGCAAGCCATGGATAAATGTAAAGACCAAGATGGGGATTTTAAATTTGTGTTTTCAAGGCAACAAGGACTGAGGAAAGGAGTGGTGTTAAGTGGGATTCTTCGTTAGAATACGAGGAGCCAAATTTTCCATAAGTTAAAATATACAAAAGGTGGAGAGTAGATGTTGGGGAGGTGATTATTTGAAAATTTGAAATACGGGGTTAATAAATGTTAAGAGTTTCATCAGGACACAAATTTTGTAGGCATGGATGTGGGTATTGTTCTAGAGGTAGGATTAGGTAGTCATTTGGTAGAAACAATTTCGAGTCAAAAGTTAACTAATCAGATCAAGTAATGCCTATGTTGAAAATGACAATAGAATATGGTAAAAGAGATTCCTACGGAAGACCTGGTTTGAATAAGGTGGAGCAAAGCTAAAATAGTCCTGCCAAACTAAACAATGGAGGGGAAGACATGGTGTGATTGACCATGTTGAAATCTGCACAAGAGTCCACAAATTTGAGGAAGGATAATGAATCGTAGTCAAAATCACCCTCATACAAACTGTTATCCATTGTTGGTAAGGTCTTTTAAATGCTATGAGAGTAGTGAATTTCTCAGTGAATAATTACAAATAGATGTACAGAAGAAAATGACAGTGATCTGAGAACACAAGCATGTTCTAGGCTTGGGAGGTAAGAAAAGTGGAAATAAGAAACTAGTTTGTAAGAAGAAAGGGACCAAAGATGGCTATTTTACAGCTGGTGGTTTGGAAAGGATATTACACCTAGGCTTGGAATGCCATCCAGTATGGCTGTTGTGAAGGAAAATTAGAAAAATCAGGGGTTTTGTAGGAATGGGATCAAGGAGATAAGAATTGGACTTCATGGATGAGATGTTCTTGGGCTGAGATTGTGAGAAGCCATGGAATGGGATAGGAGGGAAAGTGCATAAAGTGAAAGTTCAACGTTTGAATGAAGGCTGGTATGTTTGGCTCTGAGGGTAAAGGGTAGAGTTAAAATCATTTTCATGCAGATTTCCTTGTTTTAAGAATAAGTAAATTAAAATATTGAATATCAGTTTTACTTAAAAATTGAGAAATTTATCTTCTAGCTTTTTGTCTTATAAAATTTTTCCAACAGAATCGGTTAGCCTCTGAAAATACATCTTATCTGTACTCCTAATGCAATAAGACTCATGCATGCCTGGAAATTAGTTTCACTGACTATGCTCAGTCTACAGATTCTCAACTCTGGACAAAATAGCAAGCTAAAACTAAAAATTTTGTGAGGGATTGTGACTTTCAAATAAGAACTTTAATGAAGGTACTAAAAGGCACAAAAGGCAATTTGGTACATAATAATAACCATGTTATAAAGGTTTATCATTTGTTTTTACTTTGCTTTATTCAAACCTTATTTTCAACATTAGAACATTCAGTTCCTGAACAAGGGTGATTAAAAAAAATGGTTTGTAAGACATTTTCCGTTATCTGTAAGAAGCTGGTCATCAGAGTGTGCCATTAGAGTGATGATTTTTAATTAGCTAAACCTAATTAAAATTATGAATATAGGAACTTATAAAGTGAAAAGTTGATGGAGAAAGTATGTTCATTATCAATACAGAAAATGAAAATAGAGAGGATATGTGTACAGGCATGCCATTTGTTAAAATAGGAATAGATGTAAACATTTGTACTTTTCTGCTATGCAAAAACTGGTAAACAACTTTGAAATGCAGAACTCGTGATTGCCAATATCTCAGAAAATTTTTTTTTCTAAATTTGTCAGCAACATCTTTTGGATACATAAAAACTAATTTTAACAATCTGTTTTATAGAAGGGATAGTCTATATAAAAGATTTTGCAGTGATGCAAGTGCGTTTGTAATGTCATTGAGTTTGTACAGCATTGAAAGAAGCCTTTTGGTCCATCTTATCAATGCCAGTCATGAAGAACCTATCTACTCTAGTCACATTTTCTAGTAGTTGACCTATAGACTTGTATGATCTGGTGCTTTAAGTGATCATTTAAATATGTTTTAAAACCTTGTAAGAGTTCCTGCCTATACCATCATTTTCAAACAGTGAGTTTCAGGTTTCCACCATTCTCTGTGGAAAAAAAAATCTTCCTTAAATTCCCTTTAAACCTCCTGTCCTTTATCTTAAATCTATGCTTCCGGTAATTGACCGCTCTACTAAGGGAATAAGTTTCTTCCTGTCTACGTTATCTGTGTCCATCATTATTTTGTATTACCTCAATCAGCACACTCCCTCAGTTTTGTCTGCAGTAAGGAAAACAATTCTATAGCTGAAATGCATCATCCCCATTTAATCCCCTTTGCAGCTTCTCTAGTGCAACTACATCCTTTCGATAAAGACATGACCAGAAATGCACACATTCTCTAGCTCCTGCCTAGCTAACTTCATGTAGAGCCCATTATATTCTCCCAGCTCTTGTACGCCTTAACCCAGAACTTCAAGTATCCATTTGTCATCTTAACCACCTTGTTCACCTATTGTGTTACATGCAAGCATTTGGCGACATACCCACCAAGGTCGCTCTGATCCTCTGTACTTCCTAATGTCATACCGTTCATCATATACCAATTGCCTTGTTAATTCTTCTAAAATCCATCACTTCACACTTTTCAGGGTTAAATTCCATTTGCCAATGATCTGCCCATCTGGCCAGCTCATCTATATCATTCCAACAGTCTAAAGATTTCCTCATCACAATTTATCACATGTCATTTGCGAATTTATTGACCAAACCTCCTTCATTTCTATCTAGATCACGAATATACGCTAAAACCATCAAGGAACCCAGCTCTGATTGCTCGGGTACATCATTAAACACCGGCTTCCAGTCAAAAAAACAACCTTTGACCATCATCCTCTGCCTCCTGCCACTAAGTTAATTTTGGATCCAATTTGTCACTTGGTCTGGATCTCAAGGGCTCTTATCTTCCTGACCTGTTTCCCATAAACAAATGTTTATCAAAACTGACCAAAGTTAATGTAAATTATATCCACTGCATCACTCTCATCCACATATCTAGTCATCTCCTTGAAAAATCAAGCCTGTTGGTAACAATTTTCCCTAGACAAAGCCATGCTGACTATCTTTGATTAATCTTTGCCTCCCCAAGTAGAGTTTGATTCTGTTGCTCACAATTTTTTCAAATAGTTTCCCTAGCACTCTTATTAGGGTCTTGGGTCTTTATTTCTCTTGTCTATCCATATCACCCTTCTTGAATAATGGTACCATATTAGCTGTCCTCCAGTCCTCAAGCAATCCTGTGTTCAGAGAGAATTTAAAATTAACTTCAGTACCCCCTTAAATTTCCTCTCAACCTCCCACAGTAGCCTGGGATAAATCTCATCTGGGACTGAGAACTTGTCTACTTTTAAGTCCACTAAAATCCTCCCTCTCAATTGTAATTTAATTAATATTATCACAGACCTCTTTCTTGATTTCTATATCTACGTTGTCCTTCTCTATTATGAATGTAGCTATAAAGTACTAATTTAAAACTCATCTATGTTTTTTTGTTTTCAACCATAGTTTGCCATTTAGGTCCTTAATGGGCCCAACTCTTTCCTTGGTATCCTCTTACCCCAGTCTCAGTCACTCCATTTTTGTTCAGTTGATCAAACTCTTCTCTAGGCTTAAATTCATGTAAGATAGCCTTTAGTTCCAACTGTACCTACTCCAATAAAGCAAAGTAATCTCTGCCATTAGAGATTAAATAATGAAGGCCTCAATAATGTTTTGTGCCATGTCTCAACAAGCATAAATTCTGTTGAGACTTTGGAAGAGCACGCACCCTGATTTCCTGATAACACCCTTGACATGTGGAGAGAATAGATGGTTGATATCTATGACATTTACCTAAGACTTTTCACAAAGGTTGGAAGGGCAACTGAGAGATTCCCTCCAGAAATTCGACTTGTTAAAGTGTAAAACATGCAAAATATGTCAATATAAGCCTAACCAATTAATAGACCTGTTCAGTGTAATCATAACAAAATAGCATGTGCTTAGCCAACTTACTTTTAGTTTATAGTTTATTAATAAATATATATCAATAAATTGCAGACCTGCTGCCTATGATTTTCCAAGCATTGAAATCACTGAATAGAAAATTATTGGCAGGCCTGGACTTACAGAGTTGTGGGCCAAAAACCCTTTGGCACTCAAACCTTATTTCCAGGACTCTCAACAATGGTAGGGTCATCAGGGGAGGATTATGTGAGAACAGTGGTTGTCAGACTCAGCCTGAGGATCCAGTCCAAAGACCATAATCTGGATCCTGGAAAATAAAGCTACCATTCTTCATTCAGCTAACTGGATATGATCCATACTTGACCTGACAAGTGTTAGGCAATGATAATCACTAATAAGGAAGGACTTAACCGTCTCCACTTGACAATCAAGAATATTACTATTATTGAATCCCCTACCTTCAACAACTTAACTAGACCAGCTACATAAATACTCTGAATATAATAACATGACAGAGCATAGCCATTTTGTAACAAGTACCTGATCTTCTGACTCCCCAACATTTTTCCACACAACAGTCAAGGTACAAGTCAGAACTGTGATGGAATATTGTCCAACTCCAACAACAATTCCGTTACTGATAGAATCCAGAACAAAACCCCTTGACAAAACCCCTTGAAATAACCTTTCAAACCTGTGGCCTTTGAAGCCTAGAAGAACAAGCTAGCAGATGCATGGCAATTTCAACACCTGACAATTATCCTCCTAGTGAAGCATCACCCTAACTTGGAAATATAATGTCATTCCTTCATCATCAGTTAGCAAAGAATTCTCTACCTGAAACTACTGCGCATGTACTTACATTATATGGATTGCTGGATTGCATAAGACAATCACTTTCTCAAAGACAATTATGGATGGACAATAAATGCAAGTCTTTCCAGTGATGCTCATACTCTATAATAAGTAAAAAAAAATCCTATGGAATACAGCCTGAACCCAATAAGGGCCCTTCAAGGTCAAAGGGTTCATAGATCATCATAGATAATAGAATCCCTACAGTGTGGAAACAGGCCCTTCAGCCCAACAAGTCCACACCGAAACTCAGAGCATCCCACCCAGACCCATCATCCTATAACCCACCTAATCTACACATCCCTGAACACTACAGGCAATGGGGGAGGTGATGGCATAGTGGTAATATTGCTGGATGGTTAATCCAGAGATCAAGATAATGTTCTGGGGTCCTGGGTTTGAATCCTGCCATGGCAGATGGTGGAATTTGAATTCAATAAATATCTGGAATTAAGAATCTAATGATTACCATGAATCCATTGTCGATTGTTGGGGTAAACCCATCTGGTTCAGTAATGTCCTTCAGGGAAGGAAACTGCCATCCTTACCTGGCCTGGCCTACGTGACTCCAGACCCACAGCAATGTGGTTGACTCTTAACTGCCCCCTGGGCAATTAGGGTTGGGCAATGCATGCTGCCTAGCCAGTGATGCCCTCATCCCATGAACGAATAAAGAAAAAAAAAATTATAATGGCCAATGCACCTAAACTGCACATCTTTGGAAAGTGGGAGGAAACCGGAGCACCTGGAGGAAACCCACGCAGACACGGGGAGAACGTGCAAACTCCACACAGACAGTTGACCGATGGGAAAAGATAAGTTCTTATATTAAAGACATGCAACAGAATACAAGTTAATCCCTTACAAGGTTAAGGGATGTTCTTTGCTGTTTTCGTACTTTTGAAAGATTGTGTGATTGTTAAGGTCTCAGTTAATATGTAAATGTATTTTTGTAAGACTATTTTGGCTTTTGAGCAGGGGATGATGCAGGTCATCGCTGCATCGTGAGTAAAGGCAAAAAACTGCTGATGCTGGAAGAAGAGTCATACCGGACTCAGAAACATTCATTCTATTTCACTCTCCACAGATGCTGCCAGATCTACAGAGTTTCTCCAGCCCGTATTCCATGTTTGTACCATATAAATAATGCCTGTCCATAATTGAGGAGATGCTTCCATAGGCTGCTAGAAATTTTAACAATAAAACAGTGGCTGCAAAAGTGGGTGTGGATCCTGTGTTATGCATTCTTGTCCTAGTTACTGACACCACCCAACCACTTCTGGCACAAAATTGGGTGGATCCAGGTGAAAACTTTGATAAATGGTATTAACATATAACAAGATTTAATCAGTGCCACAAGAATGATGAAAAGAAAATGTCAAATGGCACAAATATTTGGCAGTGAATTACTATAGATCAAAGTAAATCAACATAGTGACTTTGTCATGCAATTATAATGGTACGTGGTGGAAGTAAATTACAGGCAAGGACAACAAATCAAAATCATAAAATTTCCCTTAAATGGCAGCTGCCACATAAAGGCATTTTTTTTTATATGACTGGTCACAGAATAAGCAGATTCTAAATCTATTGTTAACAGTAAAATAGAGGAAAGAGTATATAGTATCTACTGAATCTACCAACTAAAAGAGGAAAGAATTTCTTCCTGTTATCTCATATTCCACTGGAAAGGCATTTGAATCTAAGTGAAACAAGTGCCTGCATCAATCTCTAAATCAAAATGGCTTTCTGTAACCTTTTAACAAAATATAAGACACATCGATTACCTTTATTATAATTAATGTGCTAATTCTACAAAAACATTTTTCAATTGTTTTAGATGTTCTTGAGCCTAGTTTGTTTCTAGAATGAAGTTAATAGTCTGAAGTTCAACATTTTACTTTATGCACTTTATACATGAAGTGCTATTGGATTTTGTACACTTTGGATTTCGTACACTTTGGATTTCATGCAATTATTGACCACTTCAACACAAGCTAAGAAGTGATCTGTTTTTCAGGCAACCTTTTTTTATGCTTGTTTTTAAAAATGTTAAATTCATTAAATGCATTTATTGCATAGGTGCGATGTTACGTGGCTTTTAACAACCGGAAATTATTTTCTTGAGAAAGGAATACAGTAAATGCTATTTGGAACTGAGACGAAAAGTCTGAAAATACTTAGCAGGCCTGTGGAGTGCAACCAGAGTTAATAGATGGAACCGTTAAGGGTCTGGGTAATGTGGGCTATGGAAAGATGTGAGATAGCTTTGGACAAGAAGTCCTGTGAGATGTCTCGATGGGAGCATCTCATGCCAACTTTTATGCTTTTGTCAAACAGCAAAATAGATTTCTTGCAAGGCAGTAGTGAGTCACATATTAAGGGGTAGTAGGAACTGCAGATGCTGGAGAATCCGAGACAACAAGGTGCAGGGCTGGATGAACACAGCAGGCCAAGCAGCATC
>NC_063335.1:62655723-62670550 GCF_021869965.1 Rhincodon typus | reverse complement strand
GATGCTGCTTGGCCTGCTGTGTTCATCCAGCCCTGCACCTTGTTGTCACATATTAAGGGGGATTGTTGCTCAGCAAATACCTTGTTAATGACCCAATTTGCCTTGTTAATATTATGCTACCCATCTTCTCAAATGTGCCAGACAAGCTAGACGTCAAAAAATCCTGAGATGGAAGCTAAAGTCGGTATCTGGTGACTTCAGTTCACTGCTTGATCCAGAGGACGTCCGTATTTCTCACGTCCAAACAGCACCTCAGTGCGTGATCCAGGGGGTCAAGCCACATGCATCTCTCATCTATGGACATTGATATCTGGCATGTAAACCACACAACGCAAAAACTAGTGGATCACATCCAGTGGGGTACCAATTCGACTGTTTACAACAAGCAAGGTATTGACTACCCAACCAATCCATGCTTGCAAAGCACGTAACGAAGTGTCTTGTACTCCAATTGGACAGTATTTGCTGGATAATCCTGAATGTGCAAGGAATTACACTAGCAACCAATTTAACTGCTGGCTCGCAGTGTGGAGAACCTGCCTTTACTGGAGGTTGCATACATTAAGCACAGAGCCCTGTTCTTTGCTGATAGAAAGAACATGTACTCATCATGCCTGCTTCAACTCAACAATACCACTAGGCCATTGCCTCCCCTTTATTGGACACACCGTGCCGCCCTCATTTTACTATTAAAATGGGAGCAACAGCCTGAGAGTAGGTTGGCTACCCGGCACCTGTCTTGCCTTCATTAAGCCCAAATGTACGTATGTGGTAGGTGCATTGGGGGTCTAGTTTTGGATTTTTAAAAAGGTTATACCACACCTTAACCTAGCTCAGCCTGTTTTGAGGACTAAAATTATACCTTCTGTCTCACTGTCATTGTTGGGAGTGGAGAGCTCAGAGCAGGTCAGAGGCTAGGAATACTACAGAGAGTAACACACCTTCTGACTCCCTACAGCCTGACTACCATTTACAACGTACAAGTCAGGAGTGTGATGGAGTACTCCTCATTTACCTGGATGAGTGCAACTCCAACAATACTTGAAGCTTGACAGCATCTGTGATAAAGCGGTCCACTTGTTTGGTATTACATCCAGAGTCAGTCACTTCTCCACAGATGCTCAGCAGCAGCTGTGTGTATTATATACAAGATGTACTGCAGAAAGTCACCAATGAAGCTTAGACAGAGCCTTCCAAGCCCACAATCATACAGATCTTTGCCAAAACGTTGACCACAACCATCACTATCCAGGAGTACAAGGGTAGCATCACCTGCAGATGCCCCTCCAAGCCACTCATCATCCTGTCTTGGAAATATGTTGCTGATCTTTCACTATTGCTGGGTTGAAATCCTGGAATTCCCTCCCTAACAACATTATGGGTTTGCCTGCAGCACATAGACTGTAGCAGTTGTAGAATGAAGCTCACCATCACCCTTTTGAGGGCAACTAGGAATGGGCAATAAATCCTGGCCCAGCCAATGATGGCCACATCCTAGACCTGAATATAAAGAAAATGAAAATAACCTTAGATCAATGAGGAATTGAAAAGGTTAAAGCAAACATTGCATATACTGTTCTCGTTCTTAATTATTTGTTATTAGTTGAAATATTTGTTATAATTAATATAATGTTAAAAAAGTAATTCAAAATGGACTAATGATTTCCAAATTCTACCATCTGAATATTATCTCTGGGGCTTTAACACTATAAGAACAGAATTAGGCCGTTCAGCCCCTCAAGTCTGCTGACATGTTTCTCAACCCAATTCTACAGATTTCTCGCCATAACCTTTGATCAACCTCACAATCTTTTTATGTCTTCAATACACCCAATGTCTTGGCTTCCACAGCTCTTTTGACAGTGAGTTCCATAAATTAAACATCCTCTAGCTGAAAAAGTCCTCTTCATGCTAAATTGCCCATAGTGTCCAGAGTGAGAAATGCAGGGGTAGGGTGGGTCGGGGTAGGATGCTCTTTAGAGGGGAGGTGTGGACTTGATGGGCTGAATGGCCTGCTTCCACACTGTAGGGATTCTATGACTCTATGATCTCAGTTCTATAGGTTCATCTCTTCACTTTGAGACTGTGCCCTGAGATCGCAGTCTCTCCTATTATTGGAAACATTTTCCCCATGTCCACTCTGTCCAGGCCAGTCAGTATTCTGTAAATTTTGGTCAGATCACTTCTCATCTTTCTAAACTCTATCAAATATAGACCTAGATTCCTCAATGACTTATCAGATGATAGGCCCTTCATTCCCCGAGATCATACTTATAAACCTTCTCTGGACCACATCCTTCCTTAGATACCCAAAACTTCTCCCAATGTTCCAAATGCGGTCTCAGCAGAGTCTTATACAACCTCAGCAGTACAACTTTGCTCTTATATTCTAGGCCCCTTGAAGTGAATGCTAATATTGCATTTATCATCCGAACTGCCAACTGAACCTGCATGTTAACCTTAATAGCATACTGAACTAGGACTCCAAGTCCCTTTGTGCTCTAGATTTCCCCATTTAGAAAATAATTCACACCGTTCTCCCTAACAAAGTGCATAATATCACACTTTCCCACATTGTATTCCAGCTGCGACTTCTTTGCCCACTCTTCTATTCTATCCAAGTTCTTCTGCAGCTTCCCCACTTTCTCAACTCTACCTTCCTCTCCACCTATCTTTGTGTCATCAACAAACTTAGCAACAATGCCCTGAGTTCCTCCTTCCAGATTGTTAAAATACAATGTGAATAGTTATGGCCCCAATACAGATCCCTAAGGAACTCCACTGGTCACTGGCTGCCAACCTGAAAAAGACCCATTTATCCCTACTTTCTGCTTCTACCAGTCACCTGATCCTTGTAGTACCTTATCCTTAACACCATGGACTCTTATCTTAATTAGTAGCTTCCTGTGCAGCATCTTGTGAAAGGCTTTCTGGAAATCCAAATAGATCATGTCCACTGGATCTCCTTTGTCTAACTTGCTTTGTTGCCTCCTGAAATAATTCGAACAGATTTGTCAAGCATGACCTTCTCTTGACAAAGTCATGCTAACTTAACCCTGTTTTATCATGCACTTCCAAGTATGCCGCAATCTTATCCTTAATAATGGATTGTAAAATCTTTCCAATGACTGAGATCAGGATAACTAGCTTATTGTTCATTGTCTTCTGCCTCTCTCGCTTCTTAAATGGGTATGTTACTTTAACCATTTTGCAATCCTCTGGGACCCTTCCTGACTGCAGTGATTCCTGATTGATCACCACCAATGCCTTTACAATTTCCTCAGCTTTCTCTTTCAAAATTCTGGAGTCTAGTCCATCTGGTTTGGATGATTTTTCCACCTTTAGA
This sequence comes from Rhincodon typus, assembly GCF_021869965.1. Classification (NCBI taxonomy): domain Eukaryota; kingdom Metazoa; phylum Chordata; class Chondrichthyes; order Orectolobiformes; family Rhincodontidae; genus Rhincodon; species Rhincodon typus. Next base: position 62,667,204 of record NC_063335.1, on the reverse strand, counting down.
CCTTTCACCTTCCCCAGCACCTTCTCCTTGCTGATGGCCATAACACTCACCTCTGCTCCTGACTCTCTTAAAGTTATGGTATACTGCTGGTGTCTTTCACCATGGAGACTGATGCAAAGTACCTATTCAGTTCCTCTGTCATTTCTTCACTCTCCATTACTACATCACCAGTATCATTTTCCAGTGGTCCAATATCCACTCATCCTCCTCTCTTACCTTCTAGATATGCGAAAAAAAAACTTTTGTAATCTTCTTTTATATTTGTAGCTAGCTTACCCTTGTATTTCATCTTCTTCCCTCTTTTTTTTGTGAGCTATCCTGTGCTTGTTTTTAAAGGCTTCCCAATACTCTGGCTTCCCACTAATCTTCACCACATTGTAAGCTCTTTCTTTAGCTTTTATGCTGTCCCTGTCTTTCCTTGTCAGCCATGCTTGCCTCATTCTCCCCTTTGTAGTTTCTTCTTCCTTGGGGTGAATTTCTGATGTGCTTCCTGAATTACCCCCAGAACCCTCTGCTGTTGCTGTTCCTCTGTCTTCCCTCCAAGGCTCCCCTTCCAATCAACTCTGGTCAGCTCCTCCTTCATCTCGTTGTAGTTATCTTTCCTCAATTGTAATACTGTTACATCTGATTCCAGCTTCTCCCTCTCAGACTGCAAGTTGAATTCTAACATATTGCGGTCACTGCCCCTTAGGGATTCCTTCACATTAAGCTCCCTAATCAAGTCTGCCTCATTACACATCATCAAATCCAGAATTGCTTGTTCCTCATGGACTCGACCATGAGCTGTTCCAAAAAAAAAACTATCACATAGACATTCGATGAATTCATTTTCTTGAGTTCTGCACCATATCTAATTTTCCCAGTCTACCTGCATATTTAACTATCCAATGATTATTGTAGTGTTGCCATTCTTACATGACTTTTCTATCTCCTCTTTTATTTTCTTTCCCACATCCTGACTACTGCTAGGAGACCCGTACACAACGTTTTCTTTGTAGTTCCTCAACTCTACCCATGCACATTCTATACTTTTTGACTCTATATCACTTTTTGATATTGGTTTAATTGTTTACTAACAAGGAAACCCTGCCCCCACTGCCCATCTGCCTGCCATAGAGTCATACTTTTCTATAGGACATGTATGCTTGGATATTTAGTTCCCAGTCTTAATTACCTTGCCGCCATGTGTCTGTGATAACCAAAACATCATACTTGCCAATTTTAATCTGCACTACAAGCTCACTTATCTTGTTTCATATACTACATGCTAAATGCTGTATTAATTGCTCCCCTTTTCATAGTTCTCCCCTTATCTGCTGTACCTGATCCTTACCATGCTCTCTGTCCTATTACTTGTTCACGAAACTTTAATGACTTCTGCTGAGCCCTCCCCCCTTGAACGTTTTCTCCGATTTTCTAAGCAAATGAATTAAATCTCGCCACAATTTAGTTTAAAGCCCAATTCATAGCCCTAGTTATGCAATTTGCCAGGAATTTGGTCTTGGCAAGATTCAGATGGAGCCCATCCTATCAGAACAGCTTTCTCCTACTGCAGTACTGGTGCCAATGTCCCATAAATTTAAACTCATTTTTTTAATCCCCACACCAATTTGTGAGCCATATATTTACCTCTTTAATCTTGTAGAGCCTGTGCCAATTTGCTCATGTCTCAGGTAGTAATCCAGAGATTGTTACCTTTTTGGTTCTGCTTTCTAATTTAGTGTCTAACAGCTCATATTCCCTCAGCAAAACCTCTTTTGTTTTTCTGTCTATATTGTTGGTACCTATGTAAACCACAAGAACGGGATCTTTCCCCTCCCACTCCAAGTTCCTTGAAAGCCCAGATGAGATAGCTGAACCCAGGCAGCAGGCAGGAAACATTGTTTTTGGGATTCTCGATCCTGGCCACAGAGTATAGTATTACTTCACCTGACTATACTATCACTGATTACAACTACATTTCTGCTTTTTCCTTCCTCTTTAATATCTCTCTGTACCACAGTGCTGTGGTCAGTTTTTCCTATCCTTCCTACAGCCCCAAACTCATTCACATAGGGAGCAAGAATCTCAAAGCTGTTAGACTAACTCAGGCTTTGAGGCTCCTTCATCGCTATGTCCTGGATGCCTCTACATGCATTGACTGAATTCAACGTAGCTAATCTAAGGGATGTGACTGCTTCCTGAAACACAGCATCCAGGTAACTCTCCCCCTCCTTGATGTATCACAGTGTTTGAAGCTCAGACTCCAACTCATCGACTCTAAGCTGGAACTCCTCAAGCAACCAACACTTGTTACAGATGTGGTTACAATGAACCACAATGGGGTCCACCGGCTCCAACATCATGCAGTTACAACACCACACCGAGCTTGGCATCACTATTTTAAATACTTGGTTCTTAACTTGATTTTTAGGAATTTAATACTGGTCTTTTAGAATGTAGTCTGTAAATGTTTCCCTGTATATATTCAATCTGAAAGTAACCTATAAAAGATAGTCAAATTAGTAGCTGTCAGTAACCAATGAACTTACAGTTTACCTCTGATGTCACTCTTTTGTACTGGGCCCCGATCCTGGGCTTCAATTTTTTCCAGATTTAGATTTTTATTATCACAGGGACTCAAGTACAGAAATACAGAAGTACAATGAAGAGTGTATATATGTAAAAAAAAATAAACTATGACCCCAAAAAACCAAGCATTAACACCTTTTCACCTCTACACAGAAGCCTCACTGTAGTGATTGGAACAAGGTCAGTCAGGTGAACCTCATGGAATATAAGTTTTGTGATTGAGGCTGTTAACTTGATCCAATCAGTGAGCCCTGGCTAACAGATGTAAACAGGAGTGTCAGGGGTTCTCTTCACTTTAGGAGCCAGCTCTGAGTTAGCTGGGTCAATGTCATGAACTATGCACACATAAATAAAGGGTGACTTGGCCTTCATTGAGTTATTTCATCCATGTTGCTTCCAAATTCCCTGAACTGCATGCCCACTTGGGATGTGTCTTACGCTAGATGTCTTCTCTCTTTCCTGTCCATGTGAAGCTTACCTAAGGACTAAAGAACTAAGGACTCAAAGGCTTAAATATCTTTAAAAAGAGGAAAAACACTGCCATAAATAGATCTTAGCAAACAACTGACCACATAGGTTGACTAAGCTTCATGAAACCAACATGGAATAACAAAAAAACTGACGTGAAATTAATGGCCTGGATTTTCTCCTGGCCAGACAGTCATTGTGCCAGTATAGATAGGAGTGGCACATGGGGACCCTGGAGAATTCCTATTGAAGTAGAATTGACAGGAATTGTATGGGAAATTGAATTCTTCACTGGGCAATTCTTCTACATCTGGAACCTTCTGACAGCTTTAATTTGATTTACAGACTTGGAAAGGTTCTGTTGTAATCAAGAAGTCGGACAATAAAATACATAGTCTAACACTTTAATAACTGCTAAATGGATCCTGAACTTAACTCACACATACTGAACTATGCCTCCCCAGACCACTGTATCTCCCTGATGCTGCTCCCCTTGAGACCTGTTACATCCCCACCCCCGCCAGACCTCACCTGATCACAGTTACTCCCAGAATCTTCTACCCTGCTCCCAGATTTGACCCCTCTATCCTTCCCCTTTACTGGATCGAAGACACTTTTTGTCTCCTGCTTGTATCCAGCCAACTCAACTCAACTCAATCTCACCTGACACCCACCACTAGACCTGACCTGATTTCATCCTCCACCTTCCAACTGTACCCAACCTGCTTTGAATAATTAGAACATAGAACATAGAACAGTACAGCACAGTACAGGCCCTTTGGCACACAATGTTGTGCCGAACTTTTACCCTAATCCTAAGGTCTATCTAACTTCCAACCCTACCTTATACTATCATCCATATGCCTATCTAATAGCTGCTTAAATGCCCCTAATGATCCAGACTCCACTATCCTCTCCAGCAATGCATTCCACGCCCCGACCACTCTCTGAGCAAAGAACCTACCTCTGATGTCTCCCCTAAATCTACCTCCACTCACTTTAAAACTATGCCCCCTCATAATAGCTACCTCCACCCTAGGAAAAAGACTCTGGCTGTCTACTCTATCTATACCTCTGATCATTTTGTACACCTCTATCAAGTCACCTCTCATCCTCTCAATATTCTTGGATTGAGTTCAACCTCTCAATTCTCCCTCCACTGGACCTAATTTCTCCATATCACCTAACCTCAGCCTAAACACTGCATCACTTACTTTGACACCTTGTACTTTAACACTTGGAATCTGACCTGCACAGTTGGCACTCTATTTACCTGCACCCCTCGCGTCAATACTATGGCTTTAAGAGGTGTATTTTGTCCTTTTTTAAATGAAGAGAGGTTGAGACAGAGGTACAAAATAGTATGCTCAAAGCCAGCAAAGTAAACACCTTGTGAGGCCTTAGGTTATTTCTTAAAGTTGAAACAATAGAAGCAGCCTGAATGGGTGGGTTCAAACTCCCACAGAACCAGGATTTTTAGTTTTGACGTTTAGCAGTTGCTGGAGTCTTGAAGATGGATGTAGAAGCTCTTATTCCTTTCTCTCTGTTGCAGCCAAAAGCTGGGGTTCTCTTTCTGCTGCTAGAATTGGATATGAGATCATCTATTTCACTGAATTTGCCTTTGCCAAAGCTGTGTTACAGTTACCTCTAAAATAAGAAAAAAATAGGATTTAAGCTATTTTCTTAATATATTTTGAGGGGCTTTGGTCTAGTCCATAACACCTTATACATCTGCCATCCTACCCTGGTACCCTACTGCCTCCCTAGCTGCCATTCTACCCACCTGGAAACATACACGGCTTACACCTTACACCTACTGTTTTGGCATTCTATTCCAGCTAGTACCCTCCCTAGTTGGCATCCTACCTAAATGACATGCTGGCACCCTACATATCTGGCACCCTAGCATCAAACATCTCTTATGTACTTCATAAAATCATAGAATTCCTACAGTGTAGATATAGGCCATTCAGTCCATTGAATCCACATCAACCCTCTGAAGAGCTTCCCAACCAGACCCACCCCTCTACCCTATCCCTGTAACCCTTATATTTCCCATGGCTAATGCATCTAACATACACATCCATAGACACTATGGGCAATTTAGTATGGCCACCTAACCTGCACATCTTTGGACTATGAGATAAAACCCACGCAGGCACACTAAGAATGTGCAAACTCCACACAGACAGTCACCTGAGGGTGGAATCAAACCCAGGTGTCTGACGCTGTGAGCCACCTTGACGCCCCTAATTTATTAGCAGCTGTAAACATGGCTGCCCATAAGTTTAAATTTCAGACTACAACAGCTGCCTGCTGTATAAAAGGGTTATCCTATAAGGAAGAAGATTGGAGTCAGCCTCGACTGCTCATAAAGCCAGAGTGCCACATCAAAGATTTTTGTTGAAAATAAAAGCTCCATAGTGTATTGGGTAATATATTGGCATGGATAGAAGATTGGCCTGATAGGAAACAGAATAGGTAACCATGAGTCTCTTTGGGCTCTATCCCCACCTATTGTTTACTCCTTACCCCCTCTCCCCAACCTATCTTCTGCATATAAATTAACATTTTCCTAGTTACCATCTGTTCTGAGGACGGGTCATTCGACCTAAAATATTAATGCTGATTTCTGTCCACAGATGCTGCCAGACCTGCTGAGCTTTTCCAGCAATTTCTATTTTTGTCTCTGATTTACAGCATCTGCAGTTCTTTCAGTTTTCATTGAGTCTTTTTTTTCTGATTGACAAGATGTAATGAGTCAAGTGCCACAGGGATCAGTGCTGCAGCCTCAAGTTTTTACAATTGCTATAAATGGTTGGATAAAGACATCAAACATATGACAACATAATACATGATGACATAAAGGTAAGCAGGAAAGTAAGCTGTAAAGAGGACATATGGCAGCTACAAAGAGATGTAGGTAGGTTAAGAGTGTGAGCAAACATCTAGCAAATGGAGTATAATGTAGAAAAACAGGAAATTGTCAATTTTTGTAGGAAGAATAAAAAGGAACATATCACCCAATTGGTAACAGATTGCAGAGCTCTGAATTGCTGAGGGACCTGAATTTTGTGCTGCATGAATTGTATAAGATTATTATGCATATACAGCAAGCAATTAGGAAAGCTGATAGAATATTATTTATTGAGAGAGGAACTGAATACAACAGTAAGGAGGTCATTTTTTTTAATACGGGGTGCTACAGATCCATATCTGGATTGCTCTTCCTATTTTAGGTCAGATGTAAATACATTAAAAGCAATTCAGAGAAGGGTAGGTTGTTTTATGAGTAAAGGTTGGACAAGGTACTGGAGTCCAGAAGAATGAACCACTGGAGTTCAGAAGAATGTGAGGCAATTTGATTGAAAAATAATATCTTGATATGTCTCAACAGGCAAGATGTATGAAGGAAGTTTTATCTTATGTGGGTTGGGTGATGGAATCTAGAACTAGGAATCAGTAGTTATAAGTACAGGTTGCCCACTTAGGGCAGAGATTAGGAAACTTTTCTTTCTCACAGAGGGTGGTGATCCTTTGGATTTTCTTCCTCAAAAGACCTTGGAAGCAGAGTCTTAGAATCTTTCTAAGGCAGAATTAGATAGATTCTTCTTAAGAAAGGTTGTGAAATGTTACCAAGTCTAGGCAGAAAAGTGATCAGCCATAATCATCTTGAGTGGCAGAGCAGGTTTGAGGGACTAAATGGCATACTTTTGCTTCTAGTTTGTATGTATGATTGTATGTCCTTCAGGAGCCAGTATTGGGATTCAGGCGCCTATCTGTCCTCTCAGTGTGAGGGATGAATACATGGCTTGAGGGATGAGAGCTCTTAAAAGGAGTAAATAAATTAAAGAACCAAAGCAAACAAAAACATGGTAAATAATACTGATAATTTTAATCATGATTTTAGTACTGTAATCAGTAGCCAAAACTTATTCTTAAACGTTTTAGTTGCTTGGAAATGTCTTTAAAACTATCTTTGAAAATTTATTTAGTGTTTCAATAGCTCCCCGTTGCCATACACAATGTTACTGACTTCCAACCTCCAGAATTTCTGGGAAAGAGACAAAAGGAACGAAGTTCTGTTTGTGATTTCAAACTCAGGAACACTGGAAATGTGCAGAGGGAAACATATTTGCAACTCTTAATAGTTTGAAATCCCAGGAGAGTTTCTGGGAATACATATTCAGAGTAGGTTACACAACAGTAGTAAACAAAATTTGACAATTACTCAAAGGGGAATGCCCACTTTTCTGGTTGATAGTTAACAGTTGATTTGAGTTTAGCATTTCAATTAATCAAACTTCTTTGTTAAAGTAAACACAGTAAAAATTGTAGTAATAGTAAATAATGCTGAAAATTATTATTTGCTTATTGCTGATACTAGTCAGTAAGAATTGCTCTGAGTGCCATGTATAGTAATGTTTATGATTTCACTGTACATGGCAACCAGCACAATTCGGCCTTGCAATGTTGGAGTGATTTGAAAAATATATAAAATATATAAAAATTATACACTGATCATTTGAAGACACCACACAGAACTCCAACTCAGTTTCGAAGAAGTGTTAACTCTGCTTTGTCTCCACAGATGCTGCCAGACTTCCTGAGTTTTTCCAACAATTTCTGCTTTTTTTTCTAATTTTCAGCATCTGCAATTCTTAGAGGTTTTTTTTTGCCAAATTCACTGTCTGGGTTCTAATAACTGAAGTATACCTGTGTGGTTTTTTGTAATGTTGGACTTCACTGTTAATGGCACAATCTCCAACCCTGAAGTCAATGTTGGTGTTGTGTTAAACCTACAAATTCCAGTGAGCTCTGTTACTCTTCTGTTGTAGCACTGGCTGTTGGAATGCATATGGAAATTTACAAGTTGCCGAAAACGACTATATATGTATAACACTACAGATTCTACTGGTTTACCATTTGATTTATGGCAGCACAAAAATCTAGCCATATGATGCAAAGGGATGTAATGGTGATGTTCCAGGGCAGGCAGGTATGAAGACACTATGCTCACTATCACCTTCATTCTGAGGCAATCACAATGGCTTTAACCACGCATGCTACCAGTGTGACTACCTATATGATTGCAAAGGGACATAAGTCATCTTGAAGCAATAGCAGGTGATATCTCTGCATAATCCTAGAAGAGATTCTGACTACACACCATTGACAACTGTCAAATTCCCCACAATCAATATGCTAGGTGTCACCATTGATCAAAAACTCAACTAATCTAACTATATACATGCGATGTCTACTAATGCAGATCAAAAGATGGGTGTTCTGCAATGAGTGCCCCATAACCTGATTCCCAAAGCCGCTCAATCAAATGCAAGACACAGGTTAAGTGTGTATTAGAATCATCACAATTTGTCTGGATAGGTACAACTACAATAATACACAAGAAGCTTCATTCAGATTAAAGATCTTTTATGAGCCTCAACATAATAAACAACATCTTATCTTTTGAGTGGGCAATTTATGATCATCTAGACTTTACACTGAATTCTCAGCAATTTTATATTGTAATCAGCCCAATTTGTTTTGTTTCTATTTCATAATTGTTTCTTTCTATCTGCTCATTTTATCTTACTTTTCTTCCTCATTTGCTTTTCAGTAGCAGCTATTCAGGATTCAGCTTTTACACATCCTCTAGACACATGTTTTTTTAAACTTCATTTGGCCTTGGATCATAACCCCTTTTGTCTTCCACCCTATCACAGACATTACCTTTTGTACTTCTTCCTGCTTTCCTCTCTTCATCTTCTCAAAATCTATTACATTTCTAACTCATTCATGTTCTGTTGAAGGGTCAGAGAGCTAGAATGTTGGCCAGAATCTTGCCACAGGTGAGAACCCTGTATCGTTATGAAAATGTGGATGAGCCTGGAAATGACATTGCACTTCCCAGTTGCACAGAGGCAAGCATAGAGTCAAATCAAGATTTGACCATTAAATCATAAGATGTCTCCACTGAAGTCAGATTTTGGCATTTGAGTACAAAATTGAACATCTGTAGAGTAGACATTGTAAAGGTAAATATAAACTTTGTGCATTTTCTTTTTGGATAGCCAGTGCACCCTTTTGGAGAGGTAAAGTACCCCTTTGGATTTGGTGTTTTGATAACTTTGGGGAGGTGAGGGTGACTTTTGCAGGTGGTTAAGTGTTAACCTAAAAGTATAAACAAATTTATAGCAACTGCATTTACTGTCTAACTATCAAGTTCATCAGTACTGCCAACAGACCTGTCAACTGTCAAAAGTATCAAAACAAACTGTTAAGACTAGCTATCAAGGAAGTTGTCAAGCTGTCAGGCTCTAAAAGTCCTGTGCTTTAAATATTTGATAATAAGGTGTGGGATGGCATGGGATATGGAAAAAAATCAATGTTTGCTATTCACTTGTCAATTGACATAAGTTTGAAGGTACTGGATTATTGATTTATATAAATTTCACAACCACCCTTGTCTCAGTAGGGTGTCTAACATTTTGCTGTTATTTTGACAGCATCAACTGGCTGCAGACTCTTTGTGGAACTGTAAATTAATTTCAATGCTTGTTAAAATGAATTGTGCGCTAGAATAAAATATTTGTTCTGATAGGCATTATGTATTTGAATAAATATAATACAGCATTTTATATGGATGAGAGATTTTTATATAATGAAGTCTTTTACCCCATCATCTCAGTGCTGAGGTCTGCCCATGCTGGACACTGGGTGAATTTGGATGCAAATATAAGGGCAAAGGATGGAGGGTGGCAGACATCAATTGGTATGAATTGATTTTAAGTTGAAATAGAAGTTATAAAGGGCTGTGGAGTATGTATTATGAAGTTTTATAAATGGATATGAAGGTGTATTAAAGGGCATAAGTTAGCTTGGGGCTATATGAGATCTAGGAGTAAATAGAAATGCAAGTTAGCAGCTACAATTAGCAATGGGGAAGTGAGTACAGGGGTACTGGTTTCAAAGAGAACATGAGGGGTTATGGTGATTGGCACAAGGCAGAAAGTACTAAAATGGATGGAATGGCAAGACAGGGTGTATGTGAAGCTTGAGGGGATGTGGGCTGAAGACTGAAGGGTTGTTTTAGTTTTGGTTTGGAACTTCAATACAGTGCTGCTGCACAGAGGCAGGCCTCCCTTCCACCCAACCTGTTCCTGCACCTGATATCTTCAGTTCTTGGTCTGCAGATCATCTGGCCTGATTTCTAATGTAGCCTGTAACCTCTGATCAAAAATTCAATGACTGTGTTGTGATTGGTAAAAGTTAGGTTTTGGAGCTGGGAAAATACCCGACTCTGCGCACCCACCTCACCAATGAAAATCAAGGCCATTAGTTCTGTTTCTCTCTGCACAGATGCTACCAGATCTGCTGAGTTTTTTTTCAGTACCTTCTCTTTTTATTTCAGACTTCTGGCATCAGTTTTTTGACTTTGCATTAGAAGTCTGATCCAACTGCTTTTGTCACACTGGTGCACCATGGTTGTTCTGTGCAATATCCATATGACATAATTCAATAACTTATCATGGATTCTTTGACAATCTTATATTATCCATCACATTGAAGAATGAAGGTAGTAAATACATACGAATGTCACAATCCGCAAGATTCCTTTCAATTACTATCCATCCTGCCTTGAACATTTATTGTCATTTCTTCCACACTAAGGAGTTTTATAGTTGCACACTCAGAAAAACTAAAGTCATTATGGTTTTGGCTTCGTAAAAGGAAAATTATGTGTAACCACTTTATTGAAGTTTTTTTGAAGAGTAACATGTGCTATGTTTAAAGGAGAGACAATGATATACTTGGATTTATGAAAAGCATTTGAAAAGGTGATGCAAGAAGTTATTCTGTAAGCTCATGGTGTACAGGGTACTACATATTAGCATCATTAGATTCTGGTTGGCAGAAAACAGAAAGTTTGCAAAATTGGGTCTTTTGCTGACTGGTAGGATGTAATGAGTCAGGTCCTGCAGGGGTATGTGCTAGGGCTTCAATTTATATCAATGCCTTAGATGTGGGAGTGAAGGCATGGTTGTTAAGTTTGCAGATGACACAAGGATAGATAAGGAAGTATGTTGTGAAGTGGACATGGCAAGAAGAAGTAATAAAAACAGTATTACTTAAACAGAGACTAACTTCAGAATTTTGAGGTGATGGGTATTTAAGTTTTCTACTGCATGAATCTCAAAATGTTAGTATGCAAGTGCAAAAAGTAATTGAGAAGGCTAAGGCCATGCTATCCTTTGTCATGAGAGGAAATGAACATAAAAGTAATGATGTTTCAGAGATAGTAGGAACTGAAGATGCTGGAGAATCTGAGATAACAAAGTGTAGAGCTGGATGAACACAGCAGGCCAAGCAGCATCAGAGGAGCAGGAAGGCTGACGTTTTGGGCCTAGACCCTTCTTCAGAAATGGGGGAGGGGAA
>NC_063335.1:62630730-62655323 GCF_021869965.1 Rhincodon typus | reverse complement strand
TGCTCCTCTGATGCTGCTTGGTCTGCTGTGTTCATCCAGCTCGACACCTTGTTATCTATAAAAGTAATGATGCTCTGTTTCAGTCATATATCGTAATCGTGAAACCAAACCTCCAAAACTGTTTGGTTTTGGTCTTTTTTATGTAAGGAAGGATATAATTTCACTGTAGGCAATTCAAATGGGTTTAGTGGAATGATGACTGGAAGGAACATGTTTCCTTATAAGGAAAGGTTGGACAGACTGGATTTGATTTCACTTGGGTTTAAAAAGATGAGAAGCAACTTGAATTAACCATGCAAGATTCTGAATTGTCTTGACAAGGTGAACAAGGAAACGATGATTTCTCTTGTGGATGACTCTAGAACTAGGGGACACTGTTTTAAAATTCAAGGTCAACCTTTTAGGACAATGATAAGATGAATTTTCCTCTTCGAAAGTTATGAGACTCTGGAATTCTCTGAGGTGGGCTCAATGAATATTTTTAAGACGGAGATAAAGGAATCAAAGGTTATCAAAGGTAGATGAGAATGGGATAGCCATGACTTTATTAAATGGCAAAGCAGCCTTGAGGGGCTTACTTTTGTTCCTAATTCATGTGTTCATATGTAAATAGATTTGTCAGATCTCTCCTGCAACTACTTATTGACAGCATATTCCCAGTCCCATATCTGGAAATGATCATTGTCAATTCCTGGATTTATTGTAGGGGTCTGTTTTCTCCAGATTCATTGAGCAAAGATGCTCATAGAGTTTTCTGGGAGGATCTACAGATGGTCAGCTCAGAAGATGGCTTGTCTTTCATCATGCAGTTTGATGCCACACTGAATTTAGGTCCAAGGCAGATTGTTTGAAGAGAAAACAAAGTCAAGAAAGCAAAGAGTGGGGATAATTGGGTGTTTTTCTGTTTGGTGATCAGTGGCTAGTGGTGTGCCTCAGGGATCAGTGTTGGTTGCAATTTATACAGGGATGATATAGAGTTGGGGACTAAGTGTAGTGTGTCAAAGTTTGCAGGTGGTACTAAAATGGGTGGTAGATCAAAGTGTGCAGCAGATGCTGAAAGTCTGCAGAGGCATGTGGATAGTTTAATGATTTGGCTGTGAACATAGGAGGCATGGTTCGTAAGTTTGCAGATGACACTAAAATTGGAGGTGCAGTGGGGAGTGAAGGTTATCTCAGAGTACAACAGAATCTTGATCAGATGGGCCAGTGGGCTGAGGAGTGGCAAATAGAGTTTAATTTAGATAAATGTGAGTTGCTGCATTTTGGTAAGGCAAATCAGGGCAGGACTTATACACTTCATGGTAAAGTCCTGGGGAATGTTGCTGAACAAAGAGATCCTGGAGTGCAAGTTCATAGTTCCTTAAAAGTGGAGTCCCAGGTAGATAGGACAACAAAAAAAGCGTTTAATATGCTTGCCTTTATTGGTCAGTGCATTGAGTATAGGAAGTGGGAGGCCATGCTGTGGTGGTACAGGACATTGGTTAAGCTACTTTTGGAAATATGCGTGCAATTCTGGTCTCCCTGCTACAGGAAGGATGTTGTAAAACTTGAAAGGGTTCAGAAAAGATTTAGAAAGATGTTGCCAGGGATGGAGGGTTTGAGCGATAGGAAGAGGCTGAATAGGCTGAGGCTATTTTCCCTGGAGAATCGGAGGCTGAGGGGTGATATTATTGATGTTTATACAATCATGAGGGGCACAGATAGGGTGCATAGACATTTTCCCTGGGATGGAGGAGTCCAAAACTAGATGGCATAAATTTAAGATAAGAGGGGAAAGATTTAAAAGGGACCTAAGGGGCAACTTTTTCATGCAGTGGGTGGTGTGTGTATGGAATGAGCTGCCAAAGAAAGTGGTGGAGACTGGTACAATTACAACATTTAAAAGGCATCTGGATGGTTATATGAACAGAAAGGGTTAAGAAGGATATGGCCCAAATGCTGGCAAATGGGACTACATTAATTTAGGATATCTGGTCGGCATGGAAAAGTTGGACTGAAGGGTCTGTTTCCATGGTGTACAGCTCTATGACTCAGATTGGGCAAGGGTCTGGCAGATGGAGTACAATGTTGGTAAACGTAAATCATGTGGAGGTGCCAATGTTGGACTGGGGTGGACAAAGTTTGCACTTTTGATCTCTCTGCTCTTTATCTCTTTCTGCCCATAAATTCTGTGATCTGTGTGCTTCTTTCTCACTTCACCTTACAAAGGGGCTACATACTGAAAGCTTGTGATTTCAAATATACATTTTGCTAAATGTTAAGTCATACATTTTGGGAAGAATAACAGAAAAATGGACTGTTATTTAAATGGTGAAACATTTCAGCATGCTGCTGGGCATGAATCACAAAAAGTTGGTTTGCAGGTACAGCAGGTAATTAAGAAGGCAAATGGAATATTGACCTTCATTGCTAGAGGGATGGAATTTATAAATAGGGAGGTTATACTGCAGCTGTATAGGGTGCTGGTGAGGCCACACCTGGAGTACTGTATAAAGTTTTGGTCTTCTTACTTAAGATGGGATGCACTGGAACTGGAGGGAGTGCAGAGGAGGTCCAGTAGGTTGATTCAGAAGTTGAGAGATTTAACTTATGAGGAAAGACTGGAACTGTATTCATTTGAATTTAGAAGAATGAAGGGGGATCTTATTGAAACATATAAAATTACGCAGGGAATAGATAAGATAGAGCAGGGGGTTGTTTTATAGGCAGGTATAACTAGAACTAGGGGGCCTAGATTCAAGGGGGTGCAAATTTAAAACTGAGCTGAGGAGGAACTTCTTCAATCAAAGTATTGTGAATCTGTGGAATTTCCCAACCATTGAAGCAGTTGAGGCTACCTCATTCAATGTTTTTAAAGCAAATATAGATTTTTGAGCAGCAAAGGACTTGAAGGTTATGGTAAGCAGGCAGGTAAGTGGAGCAGAGTCCACGAAAAGATTAGCCACGATTTTATTGAATGGCGGAGTAGGTTCGACAGGCCAAATGATCTACTTCTGCTCCTATTTCTTGTGTTCTTAATCAGGCTTTGACCGCAAAACAATATTTATTATATATTAATACTACACTAAATGGTAATCATAAATATACCAGGTAATATAGTTACAATAGGTAATGACAAATATAATTTCTTTATGTGCTCATGTCCATGTGCTCTCTGCATTTTTTCCAGAGAGAAAAGAGTTACAATATAACTCTTCCAATGCTCTTTCTAAAATTCTTTCGACTGTTCTAACTCTGCCCACATTGTGGATTTATACCTCACAATGGGGAGCTCTTGTTATAAAGTCTTGCTAAGTTGTTCCCGGGTCCTAATTCCCTAATGGAACAGTTTGATGTTCTGTGAAGCACAACAGAATTGACCTCACCATTTCTTGATGGCGTTCTTGATAGGATTGGTTCTTTGTGGATGGCAGACTGATACCTTTCACTAGATCTTGTGGACAATTAGGTACAATGATCCTAAATGGAAATCGGTCTGCATTCTACTGAGTTAAAAAGACCTCTTTCTAGACAAGATGAGTTTGAAATTGGAAACAAAAATATTAAACACTGATATTTGGGTCTTCCAATATATTTCCAATATCTTACTTAGCTATTTGACATAGCTGCAGTAAAGCACATTTTGACTTTTATACCTGTTGAATAGCTGCTTAGCTACATAAGAAACATTAAAAGATCATTATTATTGGTCAACAAGGCGTAGAGCTGAATGAACACAGCAGGCCAAGCAGCATCATAGGAGCAGGAAGGCTGACGTTTCGGGCCTAGACCCTTCAGAAATGGTTGACCCTATTATTGGTCATTTTTTTTAAGAACAAATATTAAATTCTCAGAAAGTAAACACTTAAATGATACAACACTCTGATTTTATTAATGAGGCAGAAATAACAAATACAGCATGCAATTCTGCTTTATTCAGGAGAGGAGATTACGCTATTTGAAGTTTGCTGCCCAAGGCATTATATAATGGAGTGTAGAGCTGGGGAAGGTAGGTGGGATGGTAATAGGTGAGTGCAGCTAGGCAGTGGTGGGGATTGGTCAGTGAGGTGGGAGGAGTGGATAGGTGGGAGAGAAGACGGACAGGTTGTGTCAAGTCAGAGAGGCGGGATGAGAGGGAGGGTTGGTCATGGGATTAGGCCAGGGGTAGGGAGATTTTGAAACTAGTAAAGTCTCCAGCATTGGCAGTTCTTACTCTCTCTGATTATATAATGCAGGTTGCATTTAAAATTGGCATAATTTCCAAGAGCCTTGTATTACTTAATCTGTGCTGTTACATTATTTCTTCAGTTCATGAAGCAGTTTGCACTTAGACTTTATTTGCACATATCTTTGTGTGATATTAACAAGAAATTAGAATTAGGTTTTATAGTCATCTGCACTGAAGTATAGGCGTACAGTGAACAGTTTACAGTGTTGCCACTCATGGCGCTGTCTTAGGTACAAAGTACCTAGGTACAAATCTTAGATACAAACGGAGGAATAAAGAAGAAAAAAATGCTGCATTACTAACAGTGATTCATATATGTTAGAAATATGACATAGTTAAAAGGACGAATCATTACAGTCCAACTACTGTCCCTGCTTTGTTCCAGCCTCTTGCCCACTCTGCTCCAGCTCTCAACTGCTCCACACTGCTCCAGATCTCCAGCCTGCTCTGCACCGCTCCATACCTCCTGCCTGCTCCACTCCAGCTTTCAGCCACTCTGCACCACTCCAGGCCTCTAGCCTAATCTGCTCCAGCTCTTAGTTGCTCCACACCGCTCCTTGCCCTCCAGCCTTTTCTGCTCTGCCTCTCAGCCGCTTCACTCCACTCCATGCCTCTAACCTGTTCCACTCTGCTCCTCAGTCATTCCACACCACCCAGGCCTCCAGCCTGCTTTGCTCTGGCTCTCAGTCATTCCATGCTTTCAGCATGGGTCTAATTTCACTTACTGTCATGTTGTAAAATCATTTTACAAATTGATTAAAGTGCATACTATAATTTTTATTACTTTCTCTGTGTGCCTGTTCTATAAGAATTTGCAATATGATTTTATGTTTTTACTTGTTCATCTCTTGCAGTTTTCCACTGATTGATCTCCAATTGATCTACACAACAAGAGAAGTGCAAGTAGGTTTTCAATAGGATAGTCCAAATTGTACTTGAGGGAAACAGTCAGTCTCGCAGTAAATTGGATCACAGTTTTTATTACTCTTAGCTGAAAACTAACTTCACTCTCCGCCCTGGAATACACATATGATACAAATTGTCATGGTCATGACCTTGTTATCAACCTTATCATGGCCTCAGATACTGATGGACAAAAGACCACAAAACTAAACTCCACCAATCTTTTCCTGAGATAATTTATGAGATTTATCAGACAGTTTGCTCATTAACACTATTCAATTCTCTCAAATTGTGAAACAAACTTTGAATACATTGCTTTCAGAGGTCATCATAAATCAACACAGTTAAACATAGAACAGTCTGATTTAGGTCTACTTATCAGCTGATGTTTCTGTAGGCTTTATTCTTTTCAGTACCTCACACGAATATCGGAAACTCTGTTTCCTTTACAGAATGTTGAGGTGGGGTTGGTCGTCCTGAGCAACATAATTTCTGATATTCTGAGACTTTCACTTATTCAATGAGTTTTAGTTTCAACTACTGCTTCTAGTCAACCATTGTAGATTGACACGAGAGATTGGAAGCAGCAAAGAATTAATGAAAATTATTTTTCTAGCAATTAAATTTTGAAGCTTTTTGATTTTAATTAGAGTTATCCGACTACTTGATCATTTGGTTTGGGACATTCTGCTTAATAATAAATTTCTAATAATAAAGATAAGTTTACGTTTGAAGAATAACAGTTTTGTGTAATGTATTAATATACCATCAATTATTGTATTTTTTAATTGCTGAGCAATACATTGAAAAATAGAAAATTAATTCAGTGCATTCTTTTTCACAAATAAGCACGTTAATATTTATAATTTATGAATCTACATTTTGGCCATGTTTATTCTTACTGCAGTGATGGGATGGGTATGAACCAGGTTCAATTGTGCCTACTAGATACTCCTGCCCATCTCCAGTACCTCATCATGTCCTTCCTTACTGTAACAGCCTGGTAAAAGGCTGTGAGGTAGCAGTGCTAACCACTGAGCCCAATGGGTACCAGTGGGTACAGATGTGAACATATTTGACTTTCTGCAGTTGACCCTGCCTCTTGTTGGATTCCAGCTCCGTCAAAATTGCTTGAATGTGTGGAGCCATCTCATTGCAATGTTCTTTAATTTTGCTCCCAATCCCAAATGCAATACCTTTTCCTTAGGACAGGGAGAATTCAGCCCACTGTAGTGAAATTTAAACGCTAAATCCAGGAAAATTTATATATTGTATGTTTTAGAAAGTAATCCTTATGGATGCTTTTCTGGGGTTGAGTTTTACCTGTTGCTTTACAGTGAGCAGATGAATTTTCAATATTTTTAATTTAAATCAAGTTATTAATATTGTCTTTTGATAACTGTAGAATACAACAGGATATCTGCCAGTGTGAGAAACACACTACAACTTTTTTTCAACCAAATGGCCTGGTTGGACACTATTCCTCAGTTCAATCAAGATAGGGTGGGGTGCTGACTGTGTGGGGGTTCAAGTACCATCAGTTATGGCACAGTCGACAAACAATCCAGAGAATTAGTCACTGTCAGTTCTAGGAGTGCAATGAGGCCAAACTCAACACTGGGATTGCCTTGCTTCCTCTTTTCTATGTTTTTGACAAGCGCTTACCTGAATGCCCACACCATCCTAGTGATACCATACATGCTGTGCTATCCTTGCTAGTGTGTTAATGCTTCAGTCAGAGCAACACTTTGCTGTGTTGACATGCAGTTAGTGCAGACACACAGGCTGCTTGTGACCTTTATCAATAGGAATCTGTCTGAGGGGAGGGATCACCTGGCACATGGAGATGTCAATTTAACCGCTATGGCCTGAGTGACAAACACACTGCAAATTTTTTCGACCAAATGACCAGGTTGTGAAGTGGGTGGACGCTTGCTCATTTCAGCCAAGGAGGGGTGGTTGTCTGTCTAGGAGTCCCCCTAACCATTAATCATGGGAACAGTTCACACTCAGTCCAAGGACAAGGCCACAATTAGTTGTTCTCTTGGGTCACTTATGATTAGAGTATCTGTCAGACTGCAGCTTGGGGAGTCGGAAATGGGCATTCTTATAGGGCCAGCAACAATTGTCAGAGAAATAATGTATCGTTATTTGGAAAATTGCAAATACAACAGTCACAGTCTGGTTGGTAACGTCTAGGGTTGTAGGTAATGTAGGTTGAAGTTAGTCAGAGATCAAGGGGTCCTTCTTCTGAAAAGACATCTGTACTGTAATCTGCTGCCTTTTCGATGGAAAGTGAAAGTGAGATTTTTGTCTGCCCTCTCATGTGGATATTATTCATATAATCCTATGGCATTAGGTAAAGGAAGATCATGGAAATTCTCCATTATGTTGAGAAATAATTATTTCTCAACAATTGATAAAACAGATTATCTGTGTGTTATACATTTAACTAGTGACTTCATTTCAAAATGCTAAATTGAATAAATAGCTGTGGAACATCTTAAGGTTTTAACGGATGGTTGAGAAATACTTTTCTTTCTTTTGATGAAAATAAGACTGGAGCTAGTCTTAGTGAATGACCCTGTTCCTGACATTCACAGTCAATGCAGATTCTTAAAGAACAAACACTTGGACAGCATATGATTATATCGCACTACTCGTGTCTGTGGAACTACCTGCCAAGAGAATTATTGCATTCAGGAGAAGAAGGAAGAAAATCAGTCAAAATGAAAATGACTTTTCAAAATAGACTTGCTAACAGAAGCTGACAGACCAATTATTAGCAAGTAGCAAATGAGATGTATTTGTTCTTATGGAATGCTTATGGTTTTGCTTATAGTATGTGTTGCCACATAATGGGTGGATGTTAGAGGGTCCTGAGTGACATGACCTATTGCATGATGCCTTGCCTATATGGACAAGAAGTCCAGTGAAGGCAGTCTTAACATTCGGAACAACTCACATCATCTCTTGTGCTTTTCGTGAGCGGCATGGCAAGTTTCTCACTTGGCAGCACCAACTTGCTGTTTAAGGAGCTTATTGCTTTTTAAGCCCTTTTACCTTATTAATATCCTTAGTTTTCTATCTTACTAAATTTGCCAAAAAAGCTAGATATTGAAAAAACTCAACATGGAAACCAGAGCAGGTATCTCACAGATTCAGTTCGCCACTTGCTTGGAACAACCTCCATGTTGCATTGACTAAACTGCATCACAGGGCATGATTCACAGGCATCTGCTGCACAAATCCCTTAGCCATGGACATTGCATTCAGCATCTGCCAATCTATCATGACCATCATGGACCTCTGCAATATGCTGATAAACTACTCACAAAGCACAGATTTTCACTACAGATGCACTGGCAACTAACATTGAAAAGCTACCGCATGGAAAATTTGCAAAACAGCATGTTGAGGAACCCAGTTCATTGACTGTACGAGGCTGCATCTCAGGGCTACTCTCTTGCTCTCTTAGTAGTTACTCACTCAGTGTCTACCTACATGTTCACACTATCCTTGTCTGGCCATACCTGCTAGCATGTTGGCACTCTAGCTAGAATCCAAGCCTATTACTACTGCTGTTTTGAGGAGATACATAGACAGGCTTTTTGTCATGCTTGTCAATAAGGATCCATCTTGGGGGGTGGTGGTAGGGATTGTGTGGGATATCTTGGTGAATGACACAACGAGGCATCAACCTAACACCTTGTATGCACCAGCTGCCTGTGCTGCAAACACACTACATGTTAATTCAACCAAATGGCCATGTTGGAATCTAATGGGGATTAGTCCACAGACAAGTCAAGATAGATGGTCAGTCAGAGAGCCCCTGAACCATCAGTCATGTGTACAGTTGGCACGCAGTGACCATTGTTATTTGTCTGCTTGGGACAATCATCATCTCTCCCAGTACAGTCCGGAGAGTGTTCAATGGTCAGTCCTGTAGGGTCAGTAGCAGCTCTCAATGCAATTGCGTACTGTCAGTGAGGAACTGCAAATGTTGTGGACAGGGATCTGTTCAGTCATGTCAACGACTGCTTGTTAAATCAGTCAGAAGTCTGGGGTAAATACAACCTGGGAGGTCAGTCTGTCAATCATTCAGTAGAGCTGAAGATGGGATCTGTAGGGGTAGTGGGAGGGGTCATTGCCAGAAGGCATCAAAGCTGTGGGGAGGGGGTGAATGTAGGGCATTTGTAGAGATGGAGGATACTCACCATGAATGGGGTGTCTGCAAAATGGCATTGGAGGGCATGGTAAGCTATGGGAGGGGGTTTATTGGCAGTGAACAACACTGTGACTTTGATTGAGGGAGAATACATTAGCAGGGTAGGCATCACTCAGATGTAATGCTGAGATTTGAGCACTGACAGGACAGTTATACATGAAGTTCAATGTGGTTGGTTGCCACATAGGTGGACGGTGTGACATAATAGAGGATAGGAAGACTCTGAGAATGGGATTAGTGTGCTTCATAGTAACCACACAAAGTCTGGTGCTGACACAGCATCCTTTGCAAGCTGAGTTTCCTGTAACATGCAAAATACTCCTAGAAAACAGCTTGGACAACACCCAGAGTAAGTGGAGTCTGTGTCAATTTGGTGGGTCAAAATGCATGTTGGCTGAGCGCTACGACATTATAAGAACAAATAGATGAATCAGCCATTTACAAAGCCCAGCTACATTTAATTTACAATCTTTTCATCACCTACTAAATATGCAGGGCAGAGTATGGGTGTTTAAGGGTCAGATACAGGTCAAAGGCGATTTACAATGTACCACTGGTGCTTGCAAATTGATCTTGGACATCTCAATTCTTTCAGTCCTTCTGTCCCCATTTTAAGTTCTTTCCATAAGGATGTGCTGGTGACATGTTAGTCACTGTTGCTGCCTACCTAAGAAGGCGAAGACAGATGCAAGAGGACGAGGGCTGATAACAAGCCCACAAGCTGCAGCAGGTCCCTGCGGAGGACAAGGAGGGAGAGGTTGCCACAACAATGGGATATATAGGATACAGGGAATACATGGGGTGCAGGTGGTTGACTGTTCTAGCCCTGACTCCATTTCCTGGGGATGTGCAAGATGAAGTGCTGATGAAATCTCTGTTTCTCTTGGACAGTGCGATGAATCTGTACTGGATGCTGGAGCAGGACCCAAGGAAAGACTTCCTTTCCCAATGGCTGTGAAGATCAGGGCGGAGCATCTATGTGACTGGCTCCTTCTAGGGAGCCACAAATCAATTCCATCTGTGCAAGATCACACTGGTTCATTATTTTACCTTGCCGTTGTATGCTCGAGATGTGAATTTACTTTCACATCCAAGATCGGCCTCGGACAACATGAATGACTTAAGCTCGCTGAACATAGTAATGAAAATCATCTGGAAGTCTCAAGACGACATCTAAGCTAGGAAGGAAGGCTACAAGTGGATGTACGAAGAGACAACACTTCTCTGTGAGTTGGAAAAACAATATACAGACTGTACCTTTATTAATAAGAAGATAGGGCCAGTATCCTTACCAGTGAAATACCTAAACAGATCTCTGATAAATGAAGGATATTGCAAAATATCAATGTGAGATCCCAAGCGCTGGTGTCCTAACCTCCAGAGGTGACCCCCAGAGAGGACCCTGAGCATGAATCCTCAGATGTCCATTGGCAAAAAAAAAATGATCAGACCACCCATATGTACTCCCAAACACTAAGACATAGATGACTAACTAACACAGACTGTAGACCTTATAAACAAGAAGGTCACGTTGAGGTTAGAGTCCTGGGACTGGAACTGATAGAGAGTATCACAGACTTCCTTATTAATGGAGAGGATCTCTCTCCAAGAATGGAAGATGGATATAAAGAAGATCAGAAGAAGAGGACGACCGCAGAAGCAAAAAATGAAGAGAGAAGAAGGGAGAATTCTGAAGCCAAAAGACGCTGGTCGGCAAAGAAAGCCAAATTCAGGACAGTCAAACAACTCTACAATCAAGACAGAAGACAGTTGGCCCGACAGATTATGAGAGCACCAGCTGTTACAGAATGCCGACTCTCCAAGCAAGAGCAGGAAGTGAACATTTTCATGAAACTTTCAACTCGAAACAACCAAGCCAGCATCAGGACGATGGATGAGTGATGCAACCCATCAACAATGAAGAAGTCGACGTGGCCATCAGAAGAATCAACCCCAAGTGTGCTGCCGAACCTGACAGCATGAAGGTGGAAATGTCCAGAAGATCCACAAAGGAGACACTACAAAGATTTTAAGACACCTCACCTTATGGATGTAATCATGCACAATCCTGGAGTCCCTGAAGAAGAGCCGAACAGTCTTGATTCCAAAGACTGAAGACTCAGAGAAGCTGAGAGACATTGACAACTGGAGGCCTATTACACTTGGGCCCATGTTGCTTCGCTTCATCACTAAAATCATGGTGAAGAGATTGAGCGACTCAGTCCAAATTAACCCCAGACAGAAGGTGTTTTTGGTGATGACTCCAGGCTGCAACAAGAACATTGCAGTTCTGGCCAACACCATCAGAGGCACCAAACAAAACAGAAAGGATCTTGCTTTTGTCTTTGTTGATCTTGCTAAGGTGTTCAACTCAATTGGACATAAGCATTTATTGAAAGCCCTGCAAAAAGTCAGTTTGCCGAAATCATTCTTTCAGCTCATCAAAGACCCGAACACCGACAATACAACAATCATCGAAGGAAATCACAGCAGAAAAAAATCTCAAAAAAATCTTGAGAGGAGTAAAGCAGAGTGATTCCTTATTGCCTATATTGTTTAATATTGTATTGGATCTGCTGATATGCATTCTCGCAGAAGCCAGTACAGGGAATGTCCATGTTATTGGACAGAAGAAAGATCAATTGTTCTGCCCTGGCCTTCGTGGATGATTTTGTGCCACTGAGTGATTCCCACACAGGAATGATGAAGAACCTTAAGATAATCCAGTCATTTTGTGAGAACACAGGATTAACCAACAACATTGTGAAGATAAAATACTTTCATTTTACTTACAAGGGGAAGACCTTTCTCTACAACTATGAAAGGGCACTTAAAGGAGAAAACATCATCTACATTCCCCCTGGCAACACAGAAAAGTACCTGGCAGCCTATATCGACTCATGGGCTGGTGTGATGGAAGGAGAGTAGGGAGAGAAACTTTAGATGTGGATTTCCAAACTTCAAGATACTGCTCTCCGCCCAATACACGAACTGGAAATCCTTAAAACGCATATGATCCTGAAACTTTACTATCATTTGATCCTCACTGAAGCTTCATAAAATATTCTTCAGAAACTTGAAGCTATTATATGGCTCTCAATCAAGGAGATTTTACATCTCCCACCTCATACTATAGATGGATTACTTTATGCAAGGAACAGAGATGAAGGATTTGGTATGCCCAAGCTTGTGGTCCAAATCCCAGCTGCCATTATTTGCAAATGACAGTCACTCAAAAAATCCAAGGACCTAGTGATCCAGTCCTCTTCCCACTACTGCCAAGAAGATAATGTTGGACAGACCGAAGGACTGAGACATCTCAAAGACCTTAAGGAAGTTAAAATGATCAACTCAGGGTGAAATTGAACAAGAACTCATCAGCAGACTAGAGACATCCCCAGATCCACCAATCTCAGAACACATAAACAACGAACACCATCAACTACAAGGCTTGACATGACTGGGAGCTTAAAAGTCAAGGACTCGGAATACAATATTACAAGAACGATTTTGTGACCAATTCATGGATGAAGACGTCATTCCACATCAAGTCACCAAGGATCATCAACAGTCTTCTGCTCAGATGTAACCTTTACCCCACCAGAACAATGTTAACCAGAAGTAGACCATATCTACAAAAGAAATGCTGGAGGAGCGACACTCCAAGGGAAACATTATCTCATATTTCAGGAAACTGTCCCTTTGTAAAGAATGCCTGAATTAAACATCATAACAAGATTATGGCAAAACTATACCAGTTTGTCAGAAGATATGGATGGATGACATATGTGGAACCCAGGATCAAAGACAGGGAGGGAAACCCTTCGAAGCCAGACGTCATTTCAAAAACGGATCGAAGAATTGCCGTAGTGGGCATGACAGTTCATTTTGAAGATAAGCAGAAGTCCTTGGAGAAGGTTGGAATGAGAAGATCAAGAAGTATGAACACCTGAAGCAAGAAATTGAAGACACAAGGAACTGAACCTTTGTTCTTCAGATTTGTCATGGGAGCACGAGGAAAATGGTTTGGAAATGACAACAATCTTATGTGTTTTTTGGGCATACAGAGATATAAGTCCTTTGCCCAAGGCGTATCTAGAATCACCATCTCCCTGACGCTGGAGTTCCTACAGTTCTTCCGTGACAAATGAAGACTTCACAATGCTGCCCAGCACAAGCTGATGATGCCCCTAACCCACCTCCGGTGCCAAGGTCTGGGCAGACCAAGGCCATTTTGATGTGGGCACCAATACAAGGTATGTTTAATGGCGGTGGTTCAGATAGTTAGCTAAGTGGGTTAAGTTTGAAAGGTTAAATAAAGTTCGTGGTGGTATTGTACTGTTTTTTGATTTACTATGCACAAAATGCACATCAAATGATGTTCTTGGCCTTGGCAAACTAACTTGAACAGCACTCCGGGCTCAAAATTTCCCATTGCACTGTGGTTATTTTTATAGCATCTATGCTTGGTGAATTGCCTTGGGCCCAGGAATGCCCCTAGACTGTCCTCTGTTAAGCCCTGTGGCTGTGATTTCACTATATGGAAGTTTCCAAAATGTTGACAAGTGACCTAAGAACTCGGAAAAGGCACCTTTTGAGTGTATTAAAATTGCCATGGGCTGTGTGGCTTTGGAGCTGCTGGGCCATGACATTGCCAGTAAAGGGCAATTCTGATTACCAATGCTTGTCTGGGTGAAAAGCGACCTTTAAAAGATGACGCAGGCACTAGGAATGCTGGTCTTGTGATGGATTTTTACCAAGTGGCAAGTTGTTCCAGTAATGGTGAGTGATAAGGTTGGGCCAAAATCAGGACAAAGGGGCACCATATGGCAGGGTAGGTTGTTAATAAGGCAAGTTTACAAAGATAAGGTGAGAGAGGCAATAGCCTAGTGGTATTATCACTGGACTGTTAATCCAGAGACCCAGATAATGTCCTGGGGATCTGGGTTTGAATCCCACCATGGCAGGTAGTAGAATTTGAATTCCATAAATATCTGGCATTGAGAGCCTAATGATGGAAACTGCCATCCTTACCTGGTCTGGCCTATATGTGACTCCAGACCCACAGCAATGTGGTTGCTTAACTGCCTTCTGGGCAATTAGGGATGGCAATAAATGCTACCTGCCCAACGATGCCGTCATCCCATGAACGAATAAAGGGAAAAAAAAATCCTGCTAGGCCTCACGAAGAGAAACTCTCTGTGGAATTTAACAAAACTGACACATAACCAAAAATACATTAAATTCAGCCCTTAATTTTTAAATAATTTGTTTCACCTAGTTTAAAGTAAATCTTGCTGTCATATACCAGTGTAAAAAAATGTTTGATTATAAATCAAGTCATAATATGAACTGAACAATGCTTTGTTTCAACCCGGGTGTACTGTCTCCAGATTTAGACACAACAGAGGGGGGAGTTAAAACATATCTTAAACCAATTATCTACTAAGAGAAGTTGAAGCAATTGAACCTGCTCCTTAGGATATAAACGCAACAAATACCATGTATTTTTTGTATCTATTAAAGTTGAGAAGAATGTGCGGGGATATTAAAATGTACTATCCTTGGGGTATTTGGGAAGATGGACGCTGAAAGAATGTTTCCCTTGTGGATCCGACTGGAACTACACGACACAGCTCAAAAATAAGGACTCTTCACCTTCAGACGGAGATGAGGAGAAATTGCTTTTCTCAGAGGATCATTAGTGCACAGCCCTAACTGTAAACCTTCCTAGAGAGCAGTGGAGGGAGAATCACTGAACACTTTTAAGGATGAGTTAGATAGGCTATTGACTGTCAAGGGGGTCAAAGGGCATAGGAAGATCTAGCCAACAACTGTCCCAAGGCAGAATTTCCTTCTAGATGGTGATGAAAGTTTCGCCCTTAGCCAATTCATGCCCCACCAAATATTAAGTTGCTCCGGGACAGTTAGTATCAGTGGGAATGTAATCAATGCCAATGCTTCAGGTGCTGAGGTGGGAAACCCCACCATCAAAAAGAAAATCCTGCCGTATGTCCTTGATCTCCCATTCTTAATGAGTTGATAAACTTTTGGAGGAAGAGTGGGGAAGTGACCCATAGTCAGAAACTGTTTGAAACTAAGCTATTAATCTCACATGTTCTTATATTTCCCTAGATGGCCTAATGTAACAATTCACAATTCTTTAATTACTAACTTTAAGGAATGAAGTGCAGATACTCAAAATTTCAGTTAGAACCGTGTTGAGCCTGAACTATATTGCAAACCGTGCTTCTTCGTTATGAACATTAGAAATAAATTCAATTGAGCTCAAAATAAAATGGAAACTTCAAATATTGTTACTTGTTACTGCCACTTGTCAAGATCAAAAATTATTATAGAATCCCTACAGTGTGGAAACAGGCCCTTTGGCCCAACAAATCCACACCAACTCCCATTCATCCCACCCTGACCCATCCCCCTATATCCCACCTAATCCACACATCCCTGAACACTATGGGTAATTTATCATGGCCAATCTGCCTAACCTGCACATCTTTGGACTGTGGGAGGAAACTGGAGCACCTGGAAGAGACCTGTGCAGACACAGGGAGAATGTGCAAACTCCACACAGACAGTCACCCAAGGGCGGAATCAAACCTGGGTCCTTGGCACTGTGAGGCAGCAATGTTAACCACTGAGCCACTGTGCTGCTCCCATTGTTGCAAATGGTTAATAAGGCTAAAAGGATGAAACTCTCTTGTTGTCTACAGTAATTGTTTAATTTTATGTATTTACACAGCCTGAACCTTGATTTTAACCTAATCTATCTGGTGACATTGGAGCGAGTTCAGGTCAAACATTCATTTTAACATCCACTTTATTTTGCACTTCATTCTGCTCCTCTCAGTCCCACAAAGAAACATTTTAGACTTACCCTGGATTGCTTCCTGTGTCTGCAGAATGTGGCTAAAATAATACAGCAAAATTCCAGATTTGCCAAAAATCAGAGTCTCCAACCACTTTGACAGGTGTCACTTCCTGTTGACAGTTTACCCTGTCAACACAAGGTAAACTGGAAACTCATGAGAAAGGGTTGTGGTCTTCTGATGGATCAGTAACAAAGTATATTTAATCACCCAGTCAGCCGTTTTTGGCTTGCAATTAACCGTATGATTTTCTTTCCCAGATAAATAAGTTAAACACTCACTTTATAAATATGCATAGAAATTCATCGTCATCACTTACATGACCAATTCAGCACATGGCCTGTGGACACATGTTCCATACTTGAAATGCATTCTGTCTCCAAATTGCCTAATGCTTCTGATTATCTTCTCACATGTAACTACCTTCCCTTCTCTCAGGACATATCTAAGGCCTGCTGCCAATGGTGTATTGGCCCAACACTTAAATATACTTTGCCAAGGTACTGCCTAGGTCTGAGCAGCAGGCACCTACAGCTCATATCATCTCACTTTTCTTGCTGGTCACGCCCATCCTGAGTTACCAAAGAGAAGTATAGGGCAGCATAGCACTCTCACAGTCTGTTCTCCAACAGATCTATTCCTGACTGTGTGTGACTATGGATGCTGTTGAGAACCACTTTCTCTCCCATCCCTGCTCTAGGAACTAGTTCTATTCTAACTGATCTCTATTCATTCCCCCAGTCATGTTAGTAGTAGGAAGGGTAAATGTAACTATGTAAATCAGATAGCCTACCTCATCTGGGGCAAGAAATGTAGAACATATGACTACGCGGAGATGGTTCTCTCTAGCACCCTTCTGGTAGACATTGTGATCTGTACATAAATAATATTTATCATGTTTAAGTAAAAGATCATGGCTGGCAACATCAAAAGATTCCTGCAATTATTACCTACTCTTCTATTGTATCCAATAAAAGTAGAAAAGAAGAATGGTCAATGCCAACAGGAAGTTTTACTGGATGACCCATGTCTGAACACAACTGATTTTGCACACAAACTTAACAAAAAAGCGTACTTCAGCATTAGCCAGATTGCTAAAACATTCAAGAATGGAAAAGCACCTAAACCATGAAGAATTGCATCATAAGACCAGCAGCCTGAAAATATATTCCAGCAACTAACCCAAGACTGAGTTCGTTGATCTCATATTGAGTTATGGGAGGCACTGATTGATCTGGTGAATTTTGGCTAACTGGATAACAAGGTGAGCTAGAATTCACACCAAATCACGTTCAGGCTCATTACTATGCCACCAGTTCACTTGGCAAGAAGCTTCTGTAAACTCCTGAAACTTGTTGGTCACCTGGCAGCAACAACATGCATTTATGTAGCACATGGAATGTGGCAAAATGAACCAAAGCACTCAGTTAAGTGTGGGGAACAGGGCATGGCTGAGTACTCCTGCTCTATCCAGTTACTGGATTGCCTCCAATGGTTTTCCCGCTGCACTCTCCTGCTGCTGGATCTCTCATTTGCTGTCAACCCCTGCTGTGATGTTGATATTGAGAGGAGATTGGGTGCCTGACATCATTGAGGAGAATTTATTGCAATCTGTCTTTTAAGATTCCTTTTTATTCAACTTTCTCTGAGCTTTGGGCCTAAAGGCCTCTTTTTGCATTTTAAAATTTCTTTGGCTCTGTGAATCCAAAAGGGTTTACATTCTTCTAAGTCTAAGAGACTTGTGCTTAGGTCTACGCTGGAGTATCTCTCTTCAGAGTTTCTTTCAAAATGACTGACATAGCTTACATTTAGCATTCTGCTAAAGTGATCGTCCCTAAAATTGTATTGCTATTATTCTGGCGTGAAGACTTTTACTCAAAATTACAAGTATTTAGGATGGTTCCATACTAAAACATTGACTTGTGTTAATTTTGCTGTCGCATTAACCTCACCGTTTGGTGAATGGTCTTTGAATTAATCTGGGCCATGGTTGTAATTGCAGGTGGTGTTTGAATGATAAGGCCCTTTGATCATTAGATGGTTTTTACATTGAACAATAACTTCTTAAACTTAGTTTGAAACTCATTTTAACACTTAGCCACACTGACACGTCATCAGAGATAGTAGGAACTGCCGATGCTGGAGTTTGAGATAACAAGGTATGGAGGTGGATGAACACAGCAGGCCAGGCAGCATCAGTGGAGCAGGAAAGCTGATGTTTCAGGTCTGGACCCTTCTTCAGAAATGGGTCAGCTTTCCTGCTCCTCTGATGCTGCCTGGCCTGCAGTGTTCATCCAGCTCCACAACATATCATCAGGTTACTTTGAGCACCCACAGGCAAGAAATGACCATCTCACTCTAGAAAATCTTATATTTCACTTCCTAGGTTGGTGGTATTGGTCACCAGGTAGCTGGGAGATCCTGACCTCAAGGTTTAAGAAGATCTCCAATAATTCCTCTACTGCAGCTATTAATTGCAAAATCTGTTGACGACCACATCTGGCACTGACCTTTACCCTAATGTTCTGTGCCCTCTTCTCTTGCAAAGGAGGAAAGAAACAATCTAGGACCTAACTATAATAGCATCCCTTAAATGAATGACTGCAATATATTTGGCAAGGGATATTATTAGAGCAAGTCATGACATTATGTAAAGATGAGGTTGAGAGATACTCCAGTGTAGACCTAAGCACAAGTCTCTTAGACTTAGAAGAATTTAGTCCTGGTTAGTTAAGTGAGAACTTGAGGGAGTGTCATAGAAGCAGATTGTATGCTTGCAAGGTATATGGGTATAATGAGTGATATGACAGAATAGGCTTGACAAGACAGAGTCAGGCTGAGGTGGGTGGTTGTGATTGCGCTACAAAATGTTGATGAATGTGCAACTATTTATCTTTCCTCACATGTTTGGGCCATTAAAGCACTTCCTCCACTGAATACAGGAACCTTGCACTGTTCGAGCAACTTCCTGAGTTGCACCTTCTTCTTTCTTCCTCCTGCTGCTGGGGAGGAGTACATCTCTCCATTTTCTCACGTTAACTACCTATATATCAGACAGTGCTACCTTAAATGGACTGACCATCTTGTATCTCTCCTCATTATTCTAATTTCTCATTCTAAATTCTATCCTTGAATTTACCTTTAAGTACTCCAATTAAGATCAAGGTATGCAGATCTGCACCACACTCTTGTTGTACCACTTGACTCCAAATCCCAAAACAATATAATGAGTAAGCTGTGCTAAATTATTGGAGCTAGATACATTGAAACCTTTGTGTTTCCCACATCATATAGTATTTCTCACTTAGGTTACACTTGGAATTACTTTTGGAGACAGTTACTTAAGAATTTTGATTTCATATTGAATGATTTAGCAGTTTAATTACAGAAACTTCAGCAACAGTTTGTTAAGGGAATGCAATAATTTACATCCAAAATCTATTTCAATATGTTTTACTATATGTTAAAGGTGCTGTATAAATACAAAGGGCTGAATTTTTTTTTTGGCTAAATATCAGTTTTACCAAGTTTCTCTCCATGAGGCCCAGCAAGATTTCTACCTACATCTTACAAAACATACCTCATTAACTATCTACCTTGCCCCAAAGCATCCCTCTCACCCGATTCTAGCCCAATCTTACCATTTGTCAGTCCCAGAACAACTCACAATTCATTGGATATCCTCCAAAAGACCAGCGTCCCTGGCACCCGTGCTGTATTTAACAGACTGCTGTGCACTAGAATGAGCACAAGCAATCTCAAACTGTATTGCATATTGAAGGACAGTCATTCCAAAGATGTCTGAGATGGGGAAGTGGTACTATGATTCTCCAACAAGGATCTGGAGGCTCTGGTGGATGAGTAGTTCAGAGAAGGACCATCCTCTTCCCGGAGGACAAGCAGAGGAGGCTCCACCACTAGACTCTAGTAGCTGGGTCTGAGGTTGCCATCTCCATCTCCCCAGTCTGGAGGAATGGCCACTGGTCAATCACATTCTCCACTCCATCTGTGTTACCTCACATTGACTCTATCTCTGCACCTACCTCTCACCAAAGGTACTCTCACTATTGCATCCAACATCTTCTCTCACTCACCCTCATTCCTACCAAGCCTCCCACACCATGTGGCCTGCATTGCCTCTGTGCTGCCTGTTCACTCATCTGGAACCTTTCACAATATTTTGACCACCTATAACAGCACTAACAGCCATGTCATCCACTTCCATCCCACTCAATCCCTCCCGTTCTCTCATTCCAGGAGTAAACAGTCCAGACTAAAGCAGAAAAAGCCAGAATGGGGTGAGGCATATCCGACATCAGGCTCCTCACTCACTACAAGGAGTGGAATCTTACATTCTGATGAGAAAACTGGGACCACTCCTGTGGGTACGTTGAGATAGCCATGTCCTGACAATCGTCTCTTCATTCCATTGCAACTCTCACATTAACTCTACTATCAGTGTCATTTATTACACACCTCTAACCAAGTGACACAATGCCTTCTTTCCTTTTGGTCTTGAAAGTGCCAATGGAATCACCATGTCTGCAGTGGAGAAATGACCTTCTCTGCTAGAAGTTGTGACCTTGACCTCTGAGAAAGAGATTGCTGAGGCCTCAAAGGAAGCATCAGCTCCAACTCAGATATTGACATCTTGATGGGAAAGTCACATTTAGAAAGTTTGGGTGCACAAGCTGACAAGCATCTCACTGCAACAGCTGCAGAGCTGGATGAGGAATACATGTTTCAGGCTGCTGGCACTTAAAGGACTGCTGGAGATACCTACCCAGACCTAGGCATGAATGAACCCCGCGGTGTTAACTTCATAGGGAGAAAAACAAACAGCAAATATTATGCGGGAGGCAGTGGGCCTCATAGCCGAGAATCTGCAGTAATGCTATCGAGAAAGTGATGTCTCAAGCATGCAATTTTCTGGCTGTGTCAATGGACTTAGAACATGGAACAGTACAGCACAGGAATAGGCCCTTTGCCCACGATGTTGTGCTGAACATGACCCCAAATTAAACAAATCCATTCTCCCTACCCTTGGTCACTATTCCATCTATTCCTTGTATATTCATGTGCTTATCTAAAAATCTCTTAACTGCCCCTATTGTATCTGCCTCCACCACCACACCTGACAGCACTTTCCAAACTCCTGCCGCTCTCTACGTAAAAAACTTGCCCCTCACATCTCCTTTGAACTTTTCCCTTCTCACCTTAAATGCATGCCCCCTAGTATTAAACATTTCAACTCTGGGAAAAAGATTCTGTCCATCAATCCTATCTAGGCATCTCATAATTTTATAATATCTATCAAGTCTCCCCTCAGCCTCTGCTGCTCCAGAGGAAACAACCCAAGTTTTTCTAACCTCTCCTTATAGCTCATACCTTCTAATCCAGGCATCATCTTGGTAAACCTCTTCTGCACCCTATCCAAAGCTTCCACATTTTTCCTGTAATGTGGCGATCGGAACAGAACACAATACTCTAAGTGCAGCCTAACCAAAGTCTTATAAATCTGCAACATGACGACCTGACTCTTGTACTCAATTCACTGACCAATAAATGCAAGCATGCCATTACGCCTTCTTTACCACCCAATCTAATTGCGTGCCCAGTTTCAGGGAGATATGGACTTGAACCCCAAGATCCGTCTGTACATCAATGCTGTTCAGGGTCCTGCCATTAACTGTTTACTTTTCCTTAACATTTGATCTCCCAAAGTGCAGGACCTCACACCCACATTAAACTCCATCTGCAATTTCCCTGCCCATATCTGCAACTGATTTATATCCTCCTGTATCCTTGGATAATGCTCTGCACTAGCCACAATGCTACATATCTTTATTTTGTCTGCAAACTTACTAACCCACCGATCTACATTATCATCCAAGTCATTTGTATATATCACAACAGCAGAGGTCCCAGTGTGGATCCCTGTGGAACAGCACTAGTTACTGACCTCCAGCCAGAAAACCATCCTTCCAACACTATCCCCTGCCTTCTATAGGCAAGCCGATTCTGAATCCACATGGCCAAATCACTGTGGAACATCTTAATCTTCTAGAAGAGCCGACCATGAGGGACCTTGTCAAAAGCCTTACTAAAATCCATGTAGCCAACATTCTACTTTCATCGATCACCTTTGTCATCTCCTTGAAAAATTCAATCAAGTTACTAAGACATGACCTGCCCTTCACAAAGCCATGATGACTGTCCCTAATTAGGCCATGCTTTCCCAAATGTGCATGTATCCTATCCCTGAAAATTCTCTCCAGTAGCTTCTCAGTCACTGATGTGAGACACACTGGTCCATGGATTCCTGATGATAGCTACCACAAAGGGTCAGGTCCAGCACTGTCAGGGTTGACTGGATACACACACAGATCTGCACTCCAACAGAACTAAAAACATAGTGACAGGGCTAAAGGGAACATTGTTCACACTCCAGATGTCCCCACCTCACAAGGAGTGTGAACAGGACAGTGCTACAAGGTACAGAGCTGGAAGAGGAAACACACACATGCCCCTGAATAAGTCTCCTCCTAGGACACTCAGAGATGGCTGGGCCCTCCAATTCCACTCTGCTTGTCCATCCCTCTGATCTATGGAAGTTCAAGCTGAGGTGGATTCACTTACGTCTGGCAAGGAAATCCTCACGATGCCTTGTCCTTCCAGATACATATGACCCCTGGTTCACCCAACTAAATAACTAGCCAATGGTAGACTCTCCTCCCCAGCTGTGGAACTTGGAACAGCACTGAGATGGAGTGGGAGAGAAAGAAAGATAAATTCTCTTGAAGACATTTTGATAGCATGAGTGACTTTTTAAAAATTTATCCGCTTGTTGGACATGGGCATTGCTGACTGGCCTGTACTTATTACACTTCCATAGATCCCCTTGAGAAGGTGGTGATGATCTGCCTTCTTAAACTGCTGAAATCCATGTGCTTCAGGTAGATTTACAATGCCATTAGGGAGGGAATTCCAAGATTTTGGCTCAGTGACAGCAAAGGAATACCAAAATATTTCAAAGTCAGGATGGTGAGTGTCTCAGAGGGGAGCTTGCAGTTGGGGGTGTTTCTATGTACCTACTGCTCTCGTCCTTCCAGATGGAAGTGGTCATGGAAGGTGCTATCTGAGATGTTTTGGTGAATTTTTGCAGTACATCTTGTAGATAGCATGCACTGCTGCTACTGACCGTCAGTGGTGGAGGGAATAGATTCTTGTGGATGTGGTGCCAACCAAGTCGGCTTCTTTGTCTAGGATAATGACATTTCCTGAGTGTTGTTTCAGCTGCACTCATCCAGGCCATTGGGAAGTATTCCATCACACTCCTGACTTGGGCCTTGTAGATGGTGGACAGTCTTTGGGGGGTCAGGGTGTGAGTTACTTATCTCAGTGTTCCTAGCCTCTAACCTGCCCTTGTAGCCATTGCATTTATATGGTAAGCCCCCCAGGATGTTGATAGTGGGGATTCATTGATGATAACACTATTGAATGTCAAGGGGAAATGGTTAGATTGTCTCTTTTTGGACTTGGTCATTGCCTGGCATATGTATAACACAAGTGTCACTTGCTACTCCACTTGGCCAAGCTCGCTCTCACCCTCAACAACTTCTCTTTTAACTCCTCTCATTTTCTTCAGGTCAAAGGGGTGGTCATGTGTACCTGCATGGGCCCCAGTTATGCCTGCCTCTTTGTGGGGTACGTGGAATATTCCTTGTTCCAGTCCTATTCTGGCCCCCAACCACAACTCTTTCTTCAAGAAATTGATGATATCATCATGCTGCTTCCCTCTTTCATCCGGAAAAGATCGTCGATTTTGCTTCCAATTTCCAACCTGCCCTCACTTTCATCTGGTCTATCTCTGACTCCTCCCATCCTTTCCTCGACATGTCTGTTTCCATTTCTGGGGATAGCTCGGCCACTAATATCCACTATAAACCCACTGACTCCAACAGATACCTGGACTATACGCCCTCGCACCCTGCCTCCTGCAAAGACTCCATTCCATTCTCTCAGTTCCTCTGTTCCGATGAGGCCAACATTGACAAGGGAGCATCCAAAACATCCACGTTTTTTGCCAACCGAGAATTCCCCTACACCATAGTCGACAGGGGCCTCAACTAAGTCTAACCCTTGTCCCACACTTCTGCCCTCACCCCCTTTCTTTCCTCCTGCAACAGCGATAGGGTTCCCCTTCTCCTTACCTACCATCCCACTGGCATCCACATCCAAAAGATTAACAGCAGCTATTTATGCCACCTCCAGCAAGATGCCACCACTAGACACCTATTCCCCTCCCCTCCCTTGTCCACATTCTGCAAAGACCGTTCCCTCTGGGATACCCTGGTCCATCACTCCC
>NC_063335.1:62522358-62630630 GCF_021869965.1 Rhincodon typus | reverse complement strand
CCCCCCGCCCCTCCCCCCACAGCCCCACAGCCCCACAGCCCCACAGCCCCACAGCCCCACAGCCCCACAGCTCCTTTCCCTGCAACTGCTAAAGGTATATTGCCCACCCATTTACCTCCTCCATCCCCAGTATCCAAGGGCCCAAATATACCTTCCAGGTGAAGTAGCATATTACCTGCACTTCCCACCATCTAATCTATTGCAATGTGGTCTCCTCTACTTTGGGGAAATGAAGCATAGGCTGGGTGACTGCTTCACAGAACATCTACATTCTGCCTACAAAACAGACCCTGAACATCCAGTTGCCTGCCACTTTAACACACCACCCTATTCCCTCACAACACCTCTGTCTCAGGCTTTCTGCAGTGTTCCAGTGAAGCTCAGCGCAAGCTGGAAGAACAACATCTGATCATCCAAGTCAGTACCCTGTTCCCACTTTTTTGATGTCTGCTCTGTATTACACCATTTGATATGACAAGGCAGGGCAGTAATGCTGTGAGCATGCAGGTAAGCCAGTGAGCATTAAGGGAGCAAGTGAGCAGTCCTGAGATGCAGCCTGACCTACTGCATAAGCTGGATGCCTGTCCCTGAACTCAATGTGCCCTTGCATCAGCCGCACCCTGAAGCATCCTGCAAGTGGATTGGAGAGGTACCTTGAGGATGATGGGGGTTAGCAACCATCTGCTATGAATATCTGTGGATGAGGAGTGCATGTAGCTGGTGCCCGTGGAGTGCATGGTGACCAACATGGAGACTCCTTGTACTAGAAGCAAGATGACATTGGCAGGTACCTGCTCTGACTTCTCTATTAAGAATTCTGTGTTTAGTTCACAGCAGGTGGTAGGATATTAATCAGGCATGATGTGCAGTTAATAAAGTGGTTAACAAGCCATAAGCCCCCTTAACAGGTGAAATAACTTCAAGGAGGTAGGTATCCCAACACCACGTCACACTTTATTTACATGCACAGTACATAGGCCCTGACTGCTAGCTCAGAGCCAATGAAGAGTCTCTCTGAATCTCTTGTTTATATCTGTAAGCCGAGCTCCCTGATTGGCCCATGTTAACAATCCCAATCAAGGGTCTCATAGTCAATTAGATCCACCTGGCCATTCTTGTTCCAATCACTACAACAGGCAACTCACCACTCTCAAGTGAGAATCTCACCCTAGCACTTGGAGCTAGTTAAAAGATGCATCGATTTGCTCCTGATGTTGAGACGGGCTTGCTGGACTTCTCACATGAATCTGGTACTTTTTTTTTAAGTCCATGTTGTTTAAGCCCAAATAAGGTTCCCCCAAGTTTTTATTGTTGCTATAATTGAGTCACTCCAATTTGTTTCCATAAGTTGCTGAAGTCAGGGATAAACGTTCCAATCTTTGAATTATTTTGGGTTAGCTTATTCTCTTTTTTCTTTCTTATTCAATCTTCCCATTTGTAGCCACATTCTTGATATTTTCAATTCTGCCACACACTGACATTTTTAAATTAGTTGATTATTAAATCTTCTGTCTCTTTCTGAACTATCTCTTCTGACTTTCTTTCTTGTGCATGCACTGACATGTCCCTGCTGTCCTACAGAAGGAACTTCTGTATGACCGTGATAGTAGAAACGTCAGCCTTCCTGCTCCTCTGATGCTGCTTGGCCTGCTGTGTTGATCCAGCTCTACACCTTGTTATTTCTGTATGACCGTGCCAATTTTTATGAAGCATTGCCAAAAGTGTTAATCATTTGGTCATTAAGCTGGTATACTTTTCCTTTATCACTATTTTCCAAAGTTTCAAGCGTCAGGTTTAAAATAAAGTTACCAATTTCTTGGGCTGACCTGTTTCCTCAATTCAGCATTATTGGTGAGATAAGCAATGGTGCT
The DNA here is from genome assembly GCF_021869965.1 of Rhincodon typus. Classification (NCBI taxonomy): domain Eukaryota; kingdom Metazoa; phylum Chordata; class Chondrichthyes; order Orectolobiformes; family Rhincodontidae; genus Rhincodon; species Rhincodon typus. The sequence goes on along the minus strand of NC_063335.1, from coordinate 62,628,759 downwards.
GGCAATGTCAGCGGGTGGTATTGATTGGGAAGCTGAGGGTCTATAATTCATGCTTTTGTATCCAGTTAAGATATTGAAAAACAGCAGTGCACCTACAATTTTTCAGTCAGTCCATGAGATCTTCATGCCACATTCACATGATACTTGCATGTAGGCAATGAAATACCTAAAGTAAAATGGCAGGCACATGACCCTGTTCTGACAATAAGTTGCCTCTTAATTACTGTACAGTGCAGCACTGATGTAACATACATGATTTAGTGTCCTTTTTGATTTATCATATTAAAATAAAATCAATTTGAAGAACTAGCAGAATAAAACACAAGTAGATAATTTAAATTGAGGATCTAGGAGCTGCAGGAGTATAGTATTGATCATTTCAGATAATGAACTGTGGGCTGAAGCAGTAGCTAATTGATATCAGAGCAAGAACCCAAATAACCTAAGCATACCACTAAATTGATTGTGTGCTGCATCATGACTGGCTTATAATTACATCATGGTGTATAATCAGCTATCTTCACTGTTTGCTTACAACATTCTCCTGATATCTACTCTGGCCTTGACCACACTCCATCTCATACTCCAGCTGAAAGAAGATAGCAAATATTAACAAAAAAAAAGCAGCTGAAACTTGTCATTTGATCTATAGCACAGTCATTCAAATCACAGCTCATGTGAAAAAGCATTGTGCTGTTGAAGAGACTTTGTGGGCTCAGCTTACATGTCTTTCATTAAAGGTTATAGCAGTGAATAAGTCAATTTCAACTTGCATGCCTATATGTTTTTTAATCTGTCCAATTTGCTCTGTACACCCTACTATTTTCATTAACACTACAAATTAGTCATGTATAAGTACATGTCAATAAGATATTTAGTCCAGAGAATAAACTTTACAGCACAAGTTTTGTTCTTGTTCACATTCCAAACATTGGGTTGCTGTTTCATGATAGTTCCAAGGTACTTTTCAGGTAACTGCTTCATGTTTGCATTCACCATATTCTGCTTCACTCAAAGGAAATTAAATCAGACAAACCACAAAATGAATAAGCTTGATTCATTTTCTCATAATTTTCAGTAATAAGATCAGTAACTTGAAAATCCCTTCTCTTTTCTTAAGTAGTTTCCTGGGATCAAAGATGACTTTCTTCCATTCTATTTCACAGAGTTCTGAGATGGCTGATAAGTCAATTGCCAGATCTGCTGACTGCGACTTGCAAAGCCACTTGTGCTTGGAGGGTTGGGGAAATGAGTTGTCTGGAGGTTTATATTCTCTCTCTGATACCTTAACTTCGTGTTCATAAGACCATAAAATGATAGGACATAGGAGTGGAAGTAGCCCATGCAGCACATTCAGTCTTCTCTGCCATTCAATGAGATCATGGCTGATCTGATAACCGTCAGCTCCACTTTCCCGCCTTTTCCCCATAATCTTTGATTCTCTTACTGAAATAAAACCTGTCTCCCTCGTTCGTGAATATACTAATTACCCAACTTTAACAGCTCTATGCATTAAACAATTCCATTGATTCAATATCCTCTGAGAGAAGGAATTTCTTCTTCTTCAGGGATGTTTTGATGACATCCCTAAAGCATCTTTACTCCCTCTGGGACTCTACTGCAATAACTGATTTCCAAGTACAGCAATTGCTTTGAGAGTGAGGCTTATCATGAAGGGCTCATCTTCAACAGCAAGAACCAATTGAATATAAGTCAGTTTAACCTTCTAGCCTTACCTATTCATGTTATGGGGTTGGTCTCAACACTGGCATCAACTCGGCAATGTGGAAAATTGCCCAGATATGTCTGATACACAAAGAAGTCCTGACAATTCTAACCCAGCTAATCACTGCTGTATCAGGCTTTTCTCGATTATCATTAAGGTGATGGAAGGTATCTTTAACAATACTAACAAGTAGCATTTGCTTTGTAGTAACCTACTCACTGATGCTCAGTTTAACGTCACTGACCTCCTGATCTCATCACAATCTTAGTGCGAATGTAGATAAAAAGCTGAATTCTAGAGCTGCTATCAAGGTCTTATTTCACAGAGTATAGCATCAAGGAGCCTTAGCAAAACTAGAGTCAATGAGGATCAGGAGAAAAACTCACCACTGGTTAGTTATGTCTGACACAAAGAAAGATAATTGTAGTTGTTGGACGTTACTTATCTCAGCTCCAGGACATCTCAGCAGGAGTTCCTCAGAATAGTATTCTAGGCCCAAACATCTTCAGTTGCTCCTCCCCTCCATCATAAGGTTTGATTTGATTTATTTTATCACATGTACCTAAGAACAGTGAAAAGTTTTGTTTTGCATGCAGTACAGGCAGATCATAACATACAAGGACATACAGACCATAATGTGATTGAACAGAGCGAGACGTACAAAGTTACAGCTGCACAGGAAGTGTACTAAAGCAAGATCAACATTAGGTTTGAAATTTAAGAGGTCCAGTCAGCAGTTTAATAATAGCAAGGAAGAAGCTGTTCTTGAGCCTGTTGGGACATGTATTTAAGCTTCTGTATCTTCTACCTGACAGAAGTGGTTGGAAGAGATTCTAACCAGGGTAGGAGAGGTCTTTGAAGATATTAGCTACCTTTCCACGTCAACAAGAACTGTAGATGGAGTCAATGGATAGGAAGTTGTCTTGTGTGATGGTCTGGGCTATGTTCACAACTTTCTGTAGTTTCTTACAGTCCTGGGCAGAACAGTTACTGTACCAAGGTGTGATGCACCCAGAAAGAATGCTTTCTATGGTGCATCTGTAAAAGTTGGTGAAGTCCTTATGCCTAATTTCCTTAGCCTCCTGAGGAAGAAGAGGCTTTGTTGTGCCTTCTTGACCGTCACATCAATTTGGGTGGTCCAGATCAGATTGTTGGTTATTATCACTCCTAGGAACTTGATAGCTTTCAACTATCTCCATCTAAGATCCATTGATGTAGATACCTTTTTTGTTGAAGTCGATGATCAGCTCTTTAGTTTTGCTGACGTTGAGGAAGAGATTGTTATCTTTGCATCATGACACCAAGCATTCTATCTCCTTGTATTCTGACTCATCGTTGTTTGATATCCAGCCTGGAATGGTGGTGTCTTCAGCGACCTTGTAGATGGTCTTTGGACAAAATTGGCCACAGTCATGAGTGCAGAGGAGTACTGTAGGGAGCTGAAAACACATCATTGCAGGGCACCAGTGTTGAGGATTATCATGGAGGATTTGCAATTGTCTATCTTCACTGATTACAGTCTGTGGGTCAAGAAGCTGCGGATCCAGTTGCAGAGGACGGGTCTGAGACCTAGGTCTCAGAGTTTGGAGGTTAGTTTGGTTGGGAGGTCAGAAGTGGTGAAAAATAAAACAAAGAACTCTGGATGCTGCAAAATAAGAAACAAGAACAGAAATTGCTGGAAAAACTCAGCTAGGTCTGCAGCATCTGCAGAGAGAAGGCAGAGTTAATGTTTTGGGTCTAGCAACTCTTCTTCAGAACTGATAGTAGCTAGGAAAAAATGGTGTATATGCTAATGACAGAGGATGGGGGTAAGGAGTAACTGAATAGGTGGAGACAGAATCCAGACAGAGAGAAAAAAAATGTCAGCAAAGAGATCGATGATAATAAGCAAATGAGGCAAAAAAGCTAATAATGGTGACCATAAGTAGACGAAAATATGCTCAAAACAGCTCATTTCATGACAGGGCCTGGGGGTGCGGGTAGATAAACAACATGGGAGGAGGTGTTCAGGCTCTAAAATTATTGAAATTGATATTTTATCCTGAAGGCTGCAGGGTCCCAAGAGGAAAATGAGATGCTGTTCTTCCAACACTGCAGTAAGCCTGAGTTAGAAATGTTGGCCAGGGAACACAGTGTTTTGTTGAAGTGGCAGACGACTAGAAGATTGAGTTCATTTTTATTGACACAATGTAGATATTTTACAAAGTGGTCATCCAGTCTGTGTTTCGTCTGCCCATTTTAGAAGAGACCACATTATCAGCAGCAAATACAGTAAACTAGTTTGAGTAAAATGCATGTAAGTTGCTGCTTCACCAACAAGATGTTGAGGCCTTGGATAGTGAAGTAGAAGGAGGTAAACAAGCAACTGCTGCACTTTCTGTGATTGCATGGGAAGATACGTGGTGGGAGTGTAAAGATGTGTTGGCAGTGGTGGAGAAGTGGACCAGGGTCTCTCAGAGGAAGCAGTCCCTGTGGAATACTAACAAGGGAGGGGACATGATAGATTGTAGCATCCTGCTGGAGATGGTGGAAATGGCGGCTTATCATCCTTTGAATGTGGATGTTGGTGGGGTGGAAAGGAAGAGCAAGAAACTGATTAAGAAAGAAAAAAGAGCATATGAATGCAAACTAGCAAAAAGCATGGAGGTGGTCTGTAAGAGTTTCTTTTGGTACATGAAAAGGAAACAATTAACCAGGACAATTGTGGTCCAATTACAGGAGGGGCCAAGCAAATTTACAGTGGAGGAGAGGAAATTGAGAAATTAAAGTTACATTGCATCTGTCTTCACAGAAGAAGATACAAATAATCACCCAGAAATGCTAGTCAACCTAGTACCGACAGATACTGCATGCGTTTTCAATAGCACTCGAGTGCAGATGTAACTGTGAGAAATCTTTCTTCCTATGCTGGGGTTAAGGGCCTGTTTACTTAACAGTAGCTGAAGATAAACTGCTATTAAATGTTAACACAAAGAGCTACTTGTCTTAATACAAGATCTAGTTTATTGCACAACAACAAAAAGTACAAGGTACATTGGCTGGTTAGACTTAATTACATACGAATATGAAAACAGCCATTCAGCCCGTCAAGCCTGTTCCACCATTTAATGGGAGGTGATGGCCTAGTGGTATAATCGCTAGATAATTAATCCAGAGACCCGAGTAATGTTATGGACGGTAGATGATGGAATTTGAATCCAATAAATATCTAGAATTAGGACACTAATGATGACCATAAAACCGTTATCAATTGTTAGGAAAAACCCATCTGGTTCACTGATGTCCTTAAGCGAAGGAAATCTGCCATCTTTACCTGGCCTGGTCTACATGTGACTCCAGACCTACAGCAAAGTGGTTGATTCTTATCAGCTCTTTGGGAAATTAAGGTTTGGAAATAAATACTGGCCTGACCAGTCACACCCTCAACCTGTGAATGAATAAAAAATATGGAATCATAGGATGACCTAATGCCTAACTCCACATACCTGCTCTCGGCCCATATCCTTTAGTATCTCTGCTTAACAAAATATTTTCTCTCTCATATTTGAAACTAACAACTGATCTAGGATCAACTGCCATTTGTGGAAGAGAGTTCCAAATATCTACTACCCTTTGTGTGTAGAAATGCTTCCTAATATCTCTCCTGAATGGTCTAGCCCTAATTCTCAGACTATATCCCATAGTTCTAGAATTTCCAACCAATAGAAATTGTTTATTTTTATTTGCCCTGTCTTTTCCTATTAATATTTTGAAAACTTCAATTAGATCATCCCTTAACCTTCTAAATTGCAGACAATATCAACCTAATTTGTATAATCCCTTCCCATAACTTAACTCCTGAAGTCCAGGTACCATTCTTGTAAACCCAAGTTATACTCCTACCAAGGCCAATATTTCACTGTGAAAGCGTGGTGCCCAGATCTGCTCAAAGTACTCCAAGTAGGGTCTAAACAGGTTTGTATGGTTGCAGTATAACTTCTGCATCCTTGTCCTCTAGCTATAAAGGCTATCATTACACAGACTATGAGGAGCCAGGGATCACATGGTGTGACCTCCACATCCCCAATTGTATAATCAAGACTAGTAAACTGAGAGGTACCCTGCAACCAATTTGTGATAGTTACACTCAGACTCAAAGAAGAAGTCAATCCAATGGAAATTAGAGTAGACTTATATGGATTTGATGCTGAAATTTCTTCATCCCTACTAAAGCTAAAACTGACCCCCAATAATATGAATAATGTAGGCATGTATAGAATGAAGGAGAAATGGACTGACAGTGAATCAATCACCTGTTCAATTATACCACATAGTTTTTTTTTCAATTGACAGAGATTGGTGAAATGCTGTTGCAAAATTAGTTTAAATCTGATGATATCAAAAATGGTTGTTTGGTTTATCAAGGTAGCTGTTTCCTGACATATAATTATAATATATCTTCCAAATGAAGACCTCAACACATTTGTTAAATTTCCTGGTGAGAAGTTTCTCGAGAATATTCAGCAATAATCAAATTATCTGGTATCTAATTAGGAAGAAATTACAAATTTTAGTGATTTATGATGGGTAGCCTACCAACTCATCTTCTACCAACTTACCACTGATTGGAAAATCTTATTCATAATTTTTTTGCATTAAAAAAACCTCATCTAGAATTTGGGATGGCACAGTGGCTCAGTGGTTAGCATTGATACCTCACAGCGCCAGGGACCTCAGTTTGATTCCAGCCTTGGGTGACTGTCTGTTTGGAGTTTGCACATTCTCCCCATGTCTGCATGGGTTTCCTTGCACAGTCCAAAGATGTGCAGGCTAGGTGGATTGGCCATGCTAAATTGTCCATCGTGTCCAGGGATGTGTAGGTTGGGTGTATTAGCCATGGAAAATGCAGGGTTGCAGGGAAAGTGTACGGGGTGGATCTGGGTGGGATGCTCTTTGGAGGATCAGTGTAGACTCAATGGGCTGAATGGCTTGCTTTCACACTGAAGGGATTCTATGAAATCACCTTTTAGGCTCACAATGATCTCTGCAAATACTGTTGGCAGTACATCCAAACAGTAATGAGTAAATGATAATTTTAAAGGTTAATCGTCATCATAATGATCCTGTTTTATGAACAAAACTTTGCATCCAAAAAACAATAATTGATTTGAACATAATTTTTATCTATTTCAGCTATTTTTGTTTAAATAGTGAATATTGATACAAAAAAGTAATGGTAGCATGTATGACCAAAGTTATCTGTGCATTGTTTTCATTTAATCAATAATATAATCAATAAGTCAATTCTAGTTAATAATTATACTTCTGCAAATGTATGAATTCAGATCCCTTATATATAATTATTTCCTGATGATACTGTATGTTTCAATAATCAGATGGAATCATTGAATCGTGAAATCATAGCATGGTTACAGCAGAAAAGGAGGTCATCTGTCAATTGTTTCTTTGCCAGTTCTCTGGAAGAGCACCTCAGCTAATCCAACTCCTCCTGTCTTTCCTCACAGCCCTGCAAATTTGTCCCGTTTAGCTGTTTACCCAATACCCTTTGAAAACCATGATTGAACCTGACTCAACTACAGGCTGAAACAATGCATTTCTAGTCCTAATCGTTCACTGCATAACAAGGGATTCTTTTGCCAAAAAATTGTGACCTTTTGGTTTTTGACCCATCCTTCAAAAAAGAACAGTTCCTAACCTGACCAAAATCCTTTTGATTTTGAATGCATCTATCAAATATTATCTGAATCTTCTTTCCTCTAAGGAGAATAACTCAACTTCAGCAAACTATCTCATCTCTTGGAACTGTTCCCCAAGTCATCTCTCTCTCTATCTATCTCTCTAAAATGGTTGCATGCTTTGTGGCCAGAATCTGAGTTGAGTTCACTTGCCACTTGCTCCCATTCCCTTCAGAGAGTTAGCCTTAAGGTCTCCACTTCCTTCTCACCCCACCCTCAACACTCCCATAGAAACTTGGTCTTTCTCATTCCATCTGCCTCCACAATTAAGACCTCCTTAGTAAATCCTGTCTCTGCTTTTGTTTTTCTTTCCTTGTATACCATTAACATTTGCTGAAAGTTCCTGTAATTTGCTGCAGTGTTGCTTTAAGAGGGGCAAACAGGGCAAAGTTTGTGTGTTTCCTGCTTCGGTAAGATTAGATAATGACAGATCACAAATCACAACTTCTAGCACCAAATAATGGCGCAGACCAATTTTTAGGCCTAGATTTCCAGCTTTGGAGGGGGCCAAGTGGACTAAGCTAAAAGAAAAACTGTTCTGTCATGTGTTGATTTACAGAAAGCTCACAATAGCATTTAGCAAAGTATGGGAGTTTTTGCATTCTTTATTTTCCTTGGCATCTCAGCCTTTTAATCTCATCATCCTTAGACAACACGGGAGTAGATTTTAACTCAGCAGATGCTTTCTTGACAGAACTATGGGGAAGTGCAAAATTGCGCAACTAGCACCCACTCCCCAATAAAAATGTAACTGCATCAATCTATTGAATGTATTACGTGCCACTAGATTTGAAGGGGAGCTTAATTGATGCCATCTCATGATGCCATCTCAGTCATGAGGTGCCCTGGCTCAAGGAGACATGTGAGGGGAAAGCAGAAACAAATCAATAATACTCAGCAATTAGATGTTTGATAGAATTATTTTACAACAGGGAAGATAGTCAATACTAAAAATGTTGTATAGATTCCAGTTCAACCAGTCACGGAGAATGGGCATAGATCCAGACATATTAGATTCACCAATCACAGCAATGCTTTCAATCACAGCATGAGCTTAACTATATTTTAAATTCCCACCAGAGTTTCAAAGGTCTTCTATCTTCATCTTCCTTTTCAAGTGTTATGCTAATGCTAAAGGTATATGTTTACCCTTTAACTAAACACTGATAAGATAGGCTTCTGTGGACCACTCGTGACATTTTGACCCCAGTTCACAACTTCATTTTGTACCTTTACAGTTTTGTGATAGTCAGAAACTCCTTTCATTGAGTATGGCCCTAACTATTTGCTTTTTCTCTTTTTAAAGCTAGGTAGCAGGAAGAGCTAGCTTTGCTGGCTTTGTTTTAGCAATTCCACAATCACAAATAAGGTTAAGTAGTTAGGGTCCATGTCAGGCTGTGTCACTTGTTAAAGGCATCCAGGTTGATGACTTTGATCCATTAATTAAATGCAGGGCTGGAAAAAGACATAAGTGGAACCTTGGCTATACCTTTGGTTCTAATGATGGAGCAGAAGAAACTTCAAGCAAATTCTTAGTCATTTGCACAGTTTTCTAAAGTCTCTGTACTTGACATTCCTGGGCTAAGGAAGGAAGAAGAGACCTACTAATGGGCTGGCTGGCTATTTAACATGAAATGTGAGGCTGTAGCAGATCAATTAGATTTCCATCTCATCTAAAAATATGACAGCTGGTAGCAACCAAAACCTTCACTACAGGAGGCCCAGAGAAGTTAGACATCATTTTAAATTTTTATGGATTCATTCTAGTTCAGGAGCACCGGGAATGCTCCTTCCAATTCCACAGGATTATTTTAGGCATCTGCTACTCCATAGCTGACACCGATTCCCTCCCTTTTACTTTCCTGACTTAATGAGACCCATTTTGTCCTGAGTTTATAACAGCTGCCTGACTTATAAACTTTTGATTCTGCGTCCTGGTACAACTATTATTCCCTTGGCTTTGGGTGGGAGTCAGTTTTGGGACTTGTAAATACAACAAGATGTCATATTTATGTAATATCTTAACTCAACAAAACAAGTTTCATAGTAATATTATTTATTTATTTAATATTATCATTTGTACCTCCGTACGGTGAAAAGTAGATATTGATGCCACATTCCAGCGCATCTTGGATTACTGAATAAATTATATAAATGGTAAGATATTGAATAAATTAATACTAAATTTATATCACTAAAACTGAAACAGTTTCAAAAGTTCATCTTTCTCTCTCTGTGGACTTCACCCTCACTGATCCTCCAGTCGCTGCCATCTGACATTGACAAAGTTATAGACTTGAAGGAGTTCCTTAAAGAAGGAAAGTAAGGCCAAGAGGCGGAAAGATATAGGGAAGGTATTCCAATGTGTTAAGTTTTGAGCAGTTGGAGAAGACAACCAATAGTGAAGTGACTAAAATCCAAGATAATCAAGAGACTAGATTTAGAGGAATGCACATAATTTGGAGGGTGATGGGGAAGAGGAGATAGTGTGGAGCATGAACATTTTAAAATAGGGACCACTCACTCCGCGACTCCCTCATCCGCTCCACACTCCCTACCAACATCACCACACCTGACACCTTTCCCTGCAACTGCAGGAGGTGCTACACCTGTCCCTACACCTCCGCTCTCACCTCTGTCCAAGGCCGCAGACAATCTTTCCAAGTTCAACAGGGATTCCCCTGTATACCCTCTAACCTGGTTTACTTGTATCCCTTGCTCCCAATGTGGTCTTCTCTACACTGGTGAGACCAAGCGCAGACTCGGTGACCAATTCGTGGAGCATCTGCGCACTATACGCTATAATCAACAACACTTTCCGGTTGCCAAACATTTTAATTCCCCCTCCCACTCCCTTGGTGACATTTCCATCCTGGGTCTCCTCCAGTGTCACAACACCACACGCAAGCTGAAGGAACAACATCTCATATTCCACCTTGGGAGCCGACAGACCAATGGCCTCAACATAGAATTCACCATTTTCAAAATCTGCCCAGCCCCGGCCTTATCCCATGTCCAACCCTCCCCCTCATCCCCGTCTCCTTGACCTGACACAACCTGTCAATATTTTTCCCACCTATCTGCCCCAACCTTCCCACTGACTAATCTCTACTACCCCCTACCTGCATCCACCTATCACCATCTCACCTACCTTATCCCAGCCTCACCACCCCTCCCTCTATTTATTTTACTGAGCCCTTCCCCCTCCCCAGGCCTGATGAAGGGTGTAAATCCAAAACATCGACTTTCCTCCTCCTCTGATGCTGCCTGACCTGCTGCGCTCCTCTAGCTCCACACTATATTGACATTGACTCCATCATCTGCAGTTCTTGATATCTCCAAATGCCTTCTTAAATGTCTAAATTGAATCTATTTCCACCACATTTGCAGGCAGTACATTCCGTACCCTAATAACTTGCTGTGTAAAAAAGACGTTTTTCTTCCCAATACATTCTGTTCTTCAATCCCCTTTGCCAGGCTGTTTCACTTCTTCACAGGAGATGCAATGAGCCAATTACAAAGTTTCTTTGTTACTTGTTAAAGGCAACAGCTTACAGTAACTAATAAGAGAAAATAACTGGCTTTCTTTAGATTTGGCTACTTTTACTGAAGAGAAATACGGGCACAGACAGTACTTTTCCAGCAGCCAGTGGCTTCTCATCTGAGCCAGTCAGACAGAAGACTTTTGATATCCACAACTCATCATATTTACACAAACCAATATTTACAACACAAGCAATCTAATGTTGACCAAATCTCAGTCCGCACACACTCAACATTGTCGCATCTTATCTCTCCTCTTGCAGTCTATGGAAAGCAGTGGTGTAAACACAACTCACAATGAGTTTCAACAACTTGTTTTTAAAAGTGCAGCAATTCCTTCCTCAGTCCTTTGTTTTACAATGCATATTAATGGCTTAGACAAGGAAAGTGAATGTACTGTAGGCAATTTTGCAGATGTTACAAAAATAGGTAGTGAGGCAAGTGGTTAGGATGGCACAAAGATATTGAAGAGGAATTTAAACAGACTAAGCAAGTGTAGAAAAACTTATTAAAGGAATCTAATGTAGGAAAATGTGAGGTTATGCACTTTGGTAGGAAGAATAGAAGAGCTGAATATTATTTAAATGCGGAAAGACTGCAGTAGTGATGGAAGGATTTGAGACCCTTCGTGCATCAATCACAAAATGCTAGCATCCAAGTTTAGCAGGTTACAGGGAAAGCAAATAGACTGTCGGCCCTTATTTTGTACAGAATGGAATATGAAAGTAGAGAGGTTTTGCTAAAACTCGACAAGGCACTTGTTAGGCCACAGCTGGAATACTGTGAATAGTTTTGGTTCCCTTCCATCAGGAAAGGCATAATAGCTTTGCAGCCATTCCAGAGAATGTTCACTGGGCTGACACTGGTTTGCAAAGGAATGTCTTATGAGGAGACATTGAATAGGTTGGGCAAGTACTCACTAGAATTTAGAAGAATTACCTTGTTGAAACATACAAGATTCTTAGGGGATTTGACAGGGTAGAAGCTGAAAGATTGTTACCCTTTATGGGAGAGTCTTAGACCAGAGGCCATAATTGTAGAATAACATTTTAAGAGATGAGGAGGAATTTCTTCTGTCAGAGGATAGAGAATCAGTGGAATTCTTTACACCAGAGACCTGTTGATGTTGAGTCATTCGTATGTGCAAGGCTGAGATAGATTTTTAATCAGTAAAGGAATCAAAGGATGTCAGAGAAAGGGCAGAAAAGTGGAGCTGAGGATTATCAGATCAGCCATGATCTCTTTGAATGGTGGAGCAGACTCAAGAGACAGAATGGTCTATTTCTGCGTACAGTTCTGGTTGCCACATTACCAAAAGAATGTGGATACTTTGGAGAGTGTGCAGAGGAGGTTCACCAGGATGTTGCCTGGTATGGAGGGTGCTAGCTATGAAGAGAGGTTGAGTAGATTAGGATTATTTACATTAGAAAGACGGAGGTTGAGGGGAAACCTGATTGAGATCTACAAAATCATGAGAGGTATAGACAGGGTGGATAGCAAGAAGCTTTTTCCCAGAGTGGGGGACTCAATTACTAGGGATCACGATTTCAAGGTGAGAGGGGAAAAGTTTAAGGGAGATATGCGTGGAAAGTTCTTTACGCAGAGGGTGGTGGGTGCCTAGAATGCATTGTCAGCGGAGGTGGTAGAGGTGGGCACTAGCGTCATTTAAGATGTATCTAGACAGATACGTGAATGGGCAGGGAGCAGAGGGATACAGATCCTTGGAAAATAGGCAACAGGTTTAGATGGAGGATCTGGATCGACGCAGGCTTGGAGGGCCGAAGGGCCTGTTCCTGTGCTGTAATTTTCTTTGTTTTTTGTTCTTTGTTCTTGTTATGCTCCTATATCCTATGGTCTTATGATTACATGTTAAGTGACAGAAATGAAGCCCAAGGAGCAGAGCCTTTTGGGCTGCCCCATCCATCAAGCCCAAAGAGCCCACCATTTGCTTTGAGCTCTTTGATGACTGGATTCCTGCCTGAGTTAAAATAAGTGCTTTTGATCGTATTGTCATGATCTGTTGGCACATTAGTTGCCTCTGAAAGAGTTAATAGCATTTTCAGATCTGTGTAATAGATGCAAATACTGTGATTTACAGAATATACACTGCAAGTATGAAATTCTAAAATAAAGTTCTCCAAAATATCTATGTGATCCTATTTTACAGCCATCATGTTTATTACATGAAATCATGATGAAATGGAAAAGGATTTGCTCAAAGTCGGGGTAAATAGAGATGAAACTATGCATATCATTTTTGGGTACAAATTAGAGCCATCCAGTACTGATGGCCTGGCTCGGAGCCTAAAGTCATAAGAAACATATAAAATGTTAGTATTTAGCTAGTATTTAGGATTTTCTGTTGGATTCAATATTGGTCATTTGTTCTGATATCCTCTTCCATTTGTGTCAGAGAATTCCAGATTTTGACTGCCCCTTTCTTGAGAAACTTCCAAATGATTTATATGTAATTGTGAGATGCTGCCCTATATTCTGGATTCATCCACAGAAAAAAAATGTTCTCTTGGTGGAATCTTCTGCTCCTGTAGTTGGGACCTCCATTAGGCAGGATATAGATGTTCAAGAATCCTGCCACCTTCCCATCATTATTCAAATTTGGGTCTGAGTGGGACTGCCCAGCTCCTAACTTCCCACTCCATTGTCACTTGTCAATCAATGTCTACTTAGTGATCAATTATGGACTAATCCCACCTAGACTGCAATTATTTCAGCTTCTGGTGGCATAAGAGACTGTCCACTCAAACTGGTTGGAGGTGGGCAGTTATCCCCAGATCAGTACTAATTTATGCACAATTGACCAACTGGACACAGGGAATAAGAGTGGTTGATGAGAGCCACACCCCTGATAGTTCTTCCCCTGCCCCTCCACCCACAACCCCAATGCCAGAAATCACGCCCCAGAATGCACTTTCATGACGCTGGGTTGTCCTTCCAGCAGCAGCCATGGCCTTCACAGTGGTGCTGCACATTACAGGAATCATTGTCCTCTGATTGGCCAACAGTTCTTTCTGGGTGTGATTTACAATCCCGAGGACTTGATTTCAAAGAATGGCTACCTTCTGCTGCCTTCTAAACTGCCTGATTGGAGGAAGATATTGTGGGCCCTGCTGCATGTTGCTAAATTGTTCTTCGTCCTTTCAAACTAAACTTAACCGTTCCTTGTAATGTAACCCTTTAACCTCACTTTTGGAGGAGGAAAAATCAGGCGCAGTTTTTCCTGTGGCACAATTTTTTTTCAATTCAAGTAGAAATTCAGTGAAAGATCTAAACTATAATGTTAGACTGATGAGGCAGTGAGGATGGGGGAAGTACTAAGCAGTACTAAACAGAATCAGTATTTGTTCCGATGTTTTTAACGAGATAAATGATAAATTGCAGACAAACCACAATCCAAATGAATAGTAGCAGCCAGAAAATAAAAGAAATATAAAAACAGGAATACTCAGCTGGAACAATAGAATAAAAGAAGGGAAAGTTTGTATTAAGGTTTCTAAATATACTGTTCAAGCCACACTTCTTTATAATATGCAGTTTCAAATCTCATATTTCAAAAGGAACATTCACAGTATGAAAAGGTATAAGAAAGAACAACACAATTTATCCCAAGTGTCAAAGGGATCTTTTTTGAGGAAAGCTCAAAGAAGCTTATGTTCCCTAGTATGGAGAGAGGGTAGTTAAGAAGTTACCTTATTTTGGTATGCATGATATTAAATGACATTTCTATTGACTAGTGGAATACAGAAGTAGGAATAAAAATAGGAAGGGATGACAGGTTACTTTTAAACATCTTGTAAAGTGATTCTTTTGTCAAAGAATGAAATTAGATGTTTGACTGGGATGAAATACATTGTGCTGAATGTCTACCCTTGGATTGTGGACCCTGTAGATATCTGTTTCAAGCTTACAGATTGAACATTTCTGTATAGTGATACTTGTGACCAGATGAAAAAGTAAAATACAATAATCTAGAAATTATTGGTGGACAAGTATCTAACTATTCCAGTGATTTGGAGATGATAAGGACTGCAGATGCTGGAAGCTAGAGTCTATAATGTGAGGCTGGAAAAACACAGCAGGTCAGACACCATCAGAGGAGCAGGAAAGTCAATGTTTCAGGCTGAAACTCTTCATTAGGATTGTGGAGGGGATGGGAAGCCAAGAAATAAATAGAGGGAGGGGTGTGGGGCTGGGGGAAGTGTAGGTGGGATGCTGATATGTGGATGCAGGTAGGGGATTATTGTAATTGGTCTGTGGAAGGATGAGTGGATAGATGAGTGGGAAGATGGACAAGTTAGGTCCGGTCAGGAGGGGGAGGATTGGACATGGGATAAGGCTGGGCGTGGAGGGATTTTGAAGCTGGTGAAGTCAATGTAAAGGCCATTGGACTGTAAGCTTCCAACGCGAATATTAGGTGTTGTTTCTCCAGTTTATATTTGGGCTCACTCTGACAGTGGAGGAGGCCAAGAACGGGCATGTCGTAAGGGGAGTGGGAGGGGGAATTGAAATGGATGGCAACCGGAAGGTCAGGTTGGTTGATGCGGGCAGAGTGCAGATGCTCCACTCAGGTCCCTGAGTCTGTATTTGGGGTCTCCCCAATATAGAGGAGACCACATCAAGAGCAATAGATAAAGTTGGATGAAGTGCATGTGAATCTCTGCCAGATCTGGAAGGGTTTTAGCGCGAAACATTGACTTTCCTGCTCCTCTGATGCTGTCTGACCTGCTGTGCTTTACCAGCCTCACACTTATAATATCTAACTATTCCAAACAGTATCTGTTTATCCACTATTTTCAACAAGGTGTTAAAATAAATGAGTTAGTGCCTGCATTGAAACATAGGTCAGAGGAGAATTGGATGGTGTAATTTTTAGTCTCTGTTTGCTGCCAACAATTCTGTTTGCTAAGGTTTGCTGCACTACTGCCAAACTGTTTGCCCACAGTTTCCAAATAAAACTCAGGGAACTTTCAACTGATTGAAGTGGAAATTTACCAGCTGCTAGTGTAATCCAAGTGGTTTTAAAACAATGCATTACCTTTACTGCTGGCCAATCAGCTTGCTATAAAATGGATTTCAGTCAATTTTAAAATGGAATCATAAACAAAATAATAGCAACTTTGCTCTGACTACATTACATGTGTAATTATCGATTACAGAGATAGTAGGAACTGCCGATGCTGGAGAATCTGAGATAACAAGATGTAAAGCTGGATGAACACAGCAGGCCAAGCAGCATCAGGGGAGCAGGAAAGCTGACATTTTGGGTCTAGACCCTTCTTCAGAAATGGGGGAGGGGAAGGGGATTCTGAAATAAATAGGGAGAAAGGGGGAGGCGGATAGAAGATGGATAAAGGAGAAGATAGGTGGAGAGGAGACAGACAAGTCAAAGAGATGATGTTTTGGTGGTCAGGGGTGGGGTCATGATCAAAAAGGCGGTAGGAGGAGGTGTCAGAGAGCTGGCATCTGGCCTCAGTGATGTAGAGGTCTGTGCACCATACTACAACTGCGCCTCCCTTGTCCACGGGTTTTATAGTGAGGTTGGGATTGGAACGGAGGGAGCGGAGGTCTCCTGTAAAAAGGCCATCCCCTATTCCCAATTCCTTCGCTTCCACTGCATCTGCTCCCAGGATGAGGCATTCCACTTCCGGACATCCCAGATGTCCTCGTTTTTCAAGGACCGCAACTTCCCCTCCACAGTGGTCGAAAACACCCTCGAACGTGTCTCTCGAATTTCCCGCAACTCATCCCTCACACCCACTCCCCGCAATAACAACCGAAACAGAATCCCCCTCGTCCTCACGTACCACCCCACCAACCTCTGGATCCAACACATCATCCTCCAACACTTCCACCATCTGCAATCTGACCCCACTACCGAAGACATTTTTCCCTCCCCAACCTTATCTGCTTTCCGGAGGGACCACTCTCTCCGTGACTCCCTTGTCCGCTTCACACTCCCCACCAGTCCCACCACCCCCGGCACTTTTCCCTGCAACCACAGGAAGTGCTACACCTGCCCCTACACCTTCCCCCTCACCCCCATCCCAGGCCCCAAGAAGATCTTCCATATCAAACAGATGTATCTGCTGTTCCCGTTGTGGCCTCCTCTACATTGGGGAAACCAAGCGGAGGCTTGGGGACCGCTTTGTGGAACACCTACATTCAGTTCGCAACAAACAATTGCACCTCCGAGTCGTGAACCATTTCAACTCCCCCTCCCACTCCTTGGATGACATGTTCATCCTGGGCCTTCTGCAGTGCCACAACGATGCAACCCGAAGGTTGCAGGAACAGCACCTCATATTTCGCTTGGGAACCCTGCAGCCCAATGGTATCAATGTGGACTTCACAAGCTTCAAAATCTCCCCTCCCCCTACCGCATCCCAAAACCAGCCCAGCTCATCCCCGCCTCCCTAACCTGTCCTCCCACCTATCCACTTCTCCCACCTCAAGCTCCACCCCCATCTCCTACCTACTAGCCTCATCCCGCCTCTTTGACCTGTCTGTCCTCCCTGGACAGACCTATCCCCTCCCTAACTCCCCACCTAAACTCACCTTTACTGGCTCCAACCCTGCCTCTTTGACCTGTCTGTCTTCTCTCCACCTATCTTCTCCTTTATCCATCTTCTATCCGCCTCCCCCTGTCTCCCTATTTATTTCAGAATCCCCTTCCCCTCCCCCATTTCTGAAGAAAGGTCTAGACCCAAAATGTCAGCTTTCCTGCTCCTCTGATGCTGCTTGGCCTGCTGTGTTCATCCAGCTGTACACCTTGTTATCTAATATCTATTACAATCTATTTTAGTTACTCAAGATAGACCTACAAGAAACATTAATAAATTGAACACAATACTTGTTCTTTGTGTAATTATTTTTGCACATCAAAGCAAGTAATGTTGATGCCACTGAAAAGAACGTGTCTCCTCATCTAATCAAATATTCTTAAAATTAGATATAGCACAATCTCACTGCAAACTTCTCTTCACTTTGGCCAGCAATGATAATTAAATTTTGTCATTGTGTGCTAGTAATGATTACAAGTTGGATACAGGTCACTATAGTAAATCAAAGGCAGAGACTATATACTTGATCTGCACTTAACCTGGGGCTTTTAATTGGTCAGTATAAGGGAGATGAAAAGCTGGTAAGGCTCTGTAATTTTTCACTCCAATAATGCCATCATCTTTCTGTAATTTTGTAGTGCTTCACTGCACGGCAAATATTCTGGCAGGTCGCATCATTGGTGTAAATCATTGCTATAAAATCATACATTGGTTGCAGCAGAAAAGAAGGCCCTTCAGCCTGTGGTTTCTGTACTTAGCAAACACAGCTCGCCTCGTCCCATTTTTAGCCATCTCCCCTTTTTTTATTTTCATACAATTCTCTTTTGAAGGCCTTCATTGAGTCTGCCTCCACCTTAACCTTAACCTTAACCCTAATCCTAAATCTCAGCCATGATGTGCTGTAAATATCTCTGTTGCTTCTGTTGCCAATCATCTTGTAACCTGTGTTCTCTGCTTCATGATCTTTCTGCCAAATGAACCAATTTCTCCCTCTATTCAAATTCTTTATGACATTGAAAACCCTGTACTGTGGCTGTAGAAGTTAGACCACCTCACCCTTCTATAGTTGTATTATCTGTACATTTAGTTTCTAATCCATCCCCTCTTACCTGTTGTATTTAATGTTCCTCATTTTGGTCCTTTAACTACACCATTATTATTTTGTTTAATTGGATTTTTACCTTTTCCATTTTGCAAGGTCTGAAATAATCTCCGTCCATATAATTCAAGAGAATTTGATCTTGGTGCTGACTTATTTCTTGCAGTTCCTATTTTGCCATCTGATCTTGTCCTTTCTTATTCATGCCCAAAGTATCACTCAGTGTTCTGTGTTCTAACTCAACATAGTCTGATTATGAATCAATAAGATCATGGCATTTGATTTTAACCTCAGCTCCACATTCCTGCATGTCCCTGATAACCTTTCCAGCTCTGTTTGAGAAGATGTTTCAAGACTGGTGCTTTGAGCAAGTAGAGTGATGGTTAAGGAATGAGAATGAGTCCTGTGTCCAGCAAATTGTTACTCCTCAATAACATGACAGAATTATAATGGGAAAAGAAATACATTGAAAACTGGAAAACATCCTTTGGAACACATATTGATAACCAACCATATCATATGGTTCAGGTAGTTTGGCAATTGACAGAATTTGTGAGTAGGGCACTAAGCACTAAGAAAAAGCTGAAAGAACAAATACATAATTCTGACCCATGCTGTCACTTATCCACCCACTTGTGATTGCAAAATGATTGTAGCCAGTATGTCCAGAGGCAGTACTTTGAGGTCTATTAATAGTTCAGATTTGTTCCTCCTCCAATTTTCAGTGTTGTCCTTCAATTGTGCCTTTACGCATAATTACGTAGACATTGCTGAAAAGTTGAATGAGATTTTATGTCTATAAAATTTAATCTTGCTTCTTTGCCAGAATGTAAGAACATGGAATATCCAAGTGTATATTGGCAAAGTGTGTCACAGTGTCATTCTGGGCATGTATTGAGAGGTTAACAGGGAAGATGATCTTTGATCTTTGTGTAGCATCTTTGAAATTTAAACATATCCTAAAACTGTAAGAAATAGGAACAGGAGGAGACCGCTTGGCCCCTCAAGCCTGCTCTGCTGTTCAACAGAATCATGGCTGATCTGATACTCCTCACTTCCACTTTCCTGCCCTTTCCCTTGATTCTCCTACTGATCAAAAATCTTTCTATTTCAGCTTTAAAAATACACATGGAGTCTGCCCCAACAGCTCTTTGTGGCAAGGAGTTCTAAAGACTCACAGTCGTCTGAGAGAAGAAATTCCTTGTCATTTCACTCTTAAATTGGCACTCCTTAATTTTGAGACTATGCTTGCTGGTTATTGACTCTCCCATGAGGAGAAACATCCTTTTTTAAAATTTATTCGTCAGATTAGGACATCGCTGGTGAGGCCAGCATTTCATACCCATCCTTAATTGCCCAGAGGATATTAAGAGTCAGGACTCACATGTAGGCCAGACTAGGTAAGGATGGCAGTTTCCTTCCCTAAAGGACATTAGTGAACCAAGTAGATTTGTCTGACAACTGTTCCATGGTCATCATGAAACTCCTAATTCCAGATTTTTAATTATTTTTTAATTTAATTCAAATTCCACCCTCTGTCGTGGTGGGATTTGAACCTGGGTCCCGACAACATTACTTAGTTCTCTGGATTAATGGTCCAGTGATAACACCACTAGGCCATCCTCTCAGCATTTACTCTTTCAAGCCCCTTAAGAATCCAACATGTTCCAATGAGATCACTTCTCATTCTTCTAAAATCCAATGAGTACAGTCCCAACTTGTTTAACGTTGCTCAGCAGATAATCCCTCCATACTGGGGATCATCCTAGTGAACCTTCTCTGAATTGATATCGTATGTAAATTCAGTTGGTTGAGGGGAATGTTGTGTGTGTTGGATCGTGCCATTGCAGCACACTGTGAAGTGATTGGTACAACAGTTATTTGTTTTGGCAAACTTCTTCAAGATATTCAAGGTTTCCTCCTCACCTGGGAGGACAGCCACCTTGTTGAAAGAACAGTGTTTACCTCGTCAGCCACAAATTGTGAACTATAGGTTCTGAAAATGATGCAACTCCTTGTCATCACTTCCTCCAAAATAATGTCTAGAGCTTTCTCTGGAAACAGGATTATCCTCTTCTCCCCATTCACTTCTCACCCCACCACTCAGGGAAGAAGCAAACCTAAATGATTTGCTGACAACAAGAGAAGTTCAGATGCAAAGAAAAATGCATTTACATGTTGAATAACAAGCAAAGGTATTAAGAAGAGGCATTTGCAAATAATTAATCTTTAGCAGAGGTACACAATGGAGGATGGTCAAAAAGTGTTGGCTTTAAGGAGAGGCTTGTGGAAATGAGGGAAGGTGGAAAGCCACAAAACTTGAGAGAGACAATTCCAGGGCGGGGGCATATGACAATTGAGGTACAATAAATAAAGTTGTGGTCAGTGGAAGCCAGGGGTAAAGGAATGGAGGCTTTAGGGTTTTGGTGGCAGCATTGAAGGAAGTTACAGAGATGTGGAAGAACAAACCCACAGAGGGACATAAATCTAAGGGCGAAACCTTTATACTTAAATATTGGGGAAAGAGAACCACTACAGGCTCATGAGACAGGGATGAATAGTAGCTTTGCAGAAAAGAATATGACAGCAGCATCTTAAATGATCTGAATTATATGGAGAATGAAGTACAGGATCCTCACAAGGAGAACATTTGAAGCCTGGAGGTGACAGGAGGGTTTCATTATTAGATTTTGATGTAGTAGAAGAAGAATCATGATATTACAGTTCTAGAAATAAGCAGTCTTTGTAATGGAGTTAATGGAAAGAAAAAAGCTCAGCTCAGACTCACAAACATGCTGACGTTGCAAAGATATATTTTTTAAACCTAACACAGGGGTGAGGGGAAGAAAGTTATAACATGGGTTGAATTTCTCAGTTCCATTGAAGAATTTTGCAGACACTAGAGAAGCATCTAACAGCAACAGCCACCCCATTCTCACCCAAACTCAGGCCTATATCACACGGTTTGCTTTTAGCACTGCTTACCCATTCTCTCCTACTCTGAGTTCTCATTATCACTTAATCAGCTTTGCTTTTGTCCTGGACTACCAGAACTAATCCCCTTATTTGCCTACCACTTTCATCTCTCTCTGTCTCTCTCTTTGGGCTCCATTTCCACCTATCTGATCACCTTCCCCAATCTCACCGGCAGTATAAATACTATTTTTTCCCAGCTGCTGTCAATTCTGATGAAGGATCACTGGACTCGGAAAGTTAACTCTGCTTTGTCCCCACAGAGGCTGCCAGGGTTGCTGAGTTTCTGTAGTAATTTCTGTTCTCGTTTCAATCTCCAGCATCCACAATTCCTTGTTTCATTTTAGCGTTTTTAATTCACTGCTACATCTATTCAGGAAAGCCCACATTGAAGAAATACTGCTCTTGTCTCAGACAGGATTTCTGTTCTAATCTTTCATCTTGTTTACTTTCATTACTCTTGTTTTGTCTCCTAGTATTTGTCAAAGTCTTTGCCAAAACTTGCTTTCATAGTCACATTTCATTCTACAGTGATGACCTCCGGCTCAGATTTAACCCACATGGATTCTGAATGAAGTTTCACCCTTTGTGTTTCGACTCCACCTGGATCACATGTATCCCGGTGGTGTAAAATACTCCCCAAACAGCTGTTCTCACCATGTGTTGAGATCAGCACTCATCCGTATGTACAATCTTGACCCCTCTCTCCACCAGCATTGCCTCACACCATCTCGGAACTGCCTTGCTGCATCCCCTCCCAAGTTCCAAGTCATTCTCCGAATCATACAGCATTCTAACAAGAATTTTTTTTCTCTTCCTTTCAGGCATCAATGAATGCAAGCTGCAACAACTCAGTGGTGCCCAACCTCTCCTGGAACTTCCCTCTCCTTACCCTCCCTCTGACTCCATCCTTTCTTCTAAGCCCACCTCTTGTTGCATATTTACTACCCATTCTGACCTTCCACTCTCTGATGCTGAACACTTTGTTTTTCAGTAAAGGTCTCAGTGTTATCCCTCCACACCCCACCTCAATGAATTTCAGGCAAGATAAGCATTGAATTCTTGTTCCGTCACCTCCATCTCCATGCCCATTTGTTTGGACAGGAGTCCTTTCCCCATCCCATAGATACATTCACCTGCCTCGAACATTCTTTCTCCACCTGCAACCCTCCCTCTGTCCTTCTACCTGTTCAGCGAGAACTGTTGACATGACATCCATCACCTTCATTTCTCAGGAACAAAAACAAAGTTGCTGGAAAAGTTCAGCAGGTATGGCAGCATCTGTGAAGGAGAAAACAGAGTTAACGTTTTGGGTCCTGTGACCCTTCCTCAGTACTGAAGAAGGGTCACCGGACCCGAAACGTTAACTCTGTTTTCTCCTTCACAGATGCTGCCCAGACCTGCTGAGCTTTTCCGGCAACTTTGTTTTTGTTCTTGATTTACAGCATCCGCAGTTCTTTTGGTTTTTACGTTCATTTCTCAGCTCTTCTCACCCATTCAAACCCATCTCCCTCTGAACTGACTGCATTCTGTGCTCTGAGATCCAATCCTGACTTTGTCATCAAGCCTGCCTACAAGGTTGGTGCTGACCTGTACATTGTGAAGGTTGAACACTAGCTCTCAGACACCTCTTCCTGCCTACTGCTGGGCCAAGACCCCACCATCGAGCATCAGGTCATGTGTCCATGACTGTTGCCAACCTCATCTCATCTGGGGATCTTCCTTGACAGCCTCCCAGTTCATAGTCCTCCAATCCAATAAAGCCCCCTTCTACCTTTGCCCCAAATCCATATACAATTCTGCCCAGGCAGACCCATTGCTTGTGCCTGTTCCTATTTCATGGAACTTATTTCTTCCTACCTTGACTCGATTTTTAGTTGTCCATTCCCTCCCCACTTATATCTACAACTCTTCATAGTGAAGCGTGGAAGCAGACATTTGGCCCATCAAATCCACACTGTCCTTCCAAAGAGCATCTCACTCAGACCCATCCCATCCCTGTAACCCTGCATTTCCTATGGCTAATCTACCTTGCCTGCACATCTTTGGACAGTGGGAGGAAATTGGAGCACCCAGAGGAAACCGACACAGGCTTGGGGAGAATGTGCAAACTCCACACAGACAGTTGCCGAAGGGTGGATTCAAACCTGCATCCCTGGAACTGTGAATCAGCAGTGCTAACCACTGATCCACCATGCCATGTCTTCTAACACTTTACATTTGTTTCAAAATTTCCAGTTCCTCTTCACCATGGATGTGCATTTTTTTACAAGTGCGCTCCCATCAGGATGGTCTCATAGCTCTCCACTTCTTTCCAGAAAGAAGGCCTGAACCATCCCCTTCATGACCACCCTCCTCCACCTAGTTGAGCACATCCTCACATTGAACAACTCTTTTAACTCTCTCATAGATAATACAGTATGGAACTGGAAGAACACATCAGGTCAGGCAGCATCAGAGGAGCAGGAAAGTTGATGTTTTGGGTCAGGACCCTTCTTCAGAACTTCAGGTTTCACTTCCTTCAGGTCAAAGGTGTGGCTATGAGTACACGCATGGGCCCCAGATATGCCTGTCTCTCTGTGGAATATTCTTTGTTCCAATCCTACTCAGGTTCCTCCCCACAATTCTTTCTCCAGCACATCAATGACATTATCAGTGCTGTTTCCCTCTTTCATTCAGAACTGTAAAAATATATCAATATTGCTTCCAATTTACAACCTGCTCTCACCTTCACCTAGTCCATCTCCAACTCATCTTCCCTTCCTTGACATCTTTGTTTCCATTTCTGGGGAAAGACTGGCAACTGATTGTCATTTTGGGCAAAGAAGTGGCAGATGGAATTCAACCCAGAAAAGTGTGAAGTGATTCATTTTGGAAGGTCAAATTTGAATGCAGAATACAGGGTTAATGGCAGGATTCTCGGCAGTGTGGAGGAACAGAGGGATCTTGGGGTCCACGTCCATAGATCCCTCAAAGTTGCTACCCAAGTTGATAGGTTGTAAAGAAGGCGTATGGTGTGTTGGCTTTCATTGGCAGGGGAATTGAGTTTAAGAGTCGCAAGGTTATGCTGCAGCTCTATAAAACTCTGGTTAGACCACACTTGGAATATTGTGTTCAGTTCTGATCACCTCATTATAGGAAAGATGTGGAAGCTTTAGAGAGGGTGCAGAGGAGATTTACCAGGATGCTGCCTGGACTAGAGGACAGGTCTTATGAGGAAAGGCTGAGGGAGCTAAGGCTTTTTTTCATTGGAGTGAAGAAGGATGACAGGTGACTTGATAGAGAGGCATAGATAGAGTGGATAGTCAGAGACTTTTTTCCCAGGGTGGAAGTGACTATTATGAGGGGACATAATTTTAAGGTGATTGGAGGAAGGTATAGGGGACATGTCAGAGGTAGGTTCTTTACACAGAGAGTGGTGGGTGCGTGGAATGTGCTGCCGACAGCGGTAGTGGAGTCAGATACTTTAGAGACTTTTAAGCGACACTTGGATAGGCACATGGAGAATAGTAAATGTAGGGTATGCAGGGTAGTTTGATCTTAGTAGGATAACAGGTCGGCACAACATTGTGGGCCGAAGGGCCTGTACCGTTCTATGTTCTCTATGTTCTATGTTATTACAAACCCACTGACTCCCACAGTCATCTGGTCTATACATCTTCATAGCCTACTCGTTTGTAAAGACTCTTCCGCTCTCCCAGTTCCTTGTTGTCAATTGCATTGTTCTGGTGATGCCAACTTCAACAAAACAGCCTTCAAAATGTCCACCTTCTTTCTCAACTGAGGATTTTCCTCTGCTATCGTTGACGGGGCCCTCAGTTGTTTCCGACCCATCTTCTATACTTCAGCCCTCACCCCCTTTCTTCTGTCCCACACCAATGATAGGGTTCACCTGGTCCTCATTGACCACCCACCAACCTCCACATCCAAAGGATCATAAGTCACCATTTTCAGTCACCACCAGTTGATGTCACGTGTAATAATGTCACGTGATGTAGACATGTATTCCCTTTCCCTCCATTAGCAGTATTCCCCAGGGACCATTCCCTCTGGGACACGCTGCTCCACTCCTCTTCCATTCTCAACACCTCCATGACACCTGCAATTGTGAAAGGTGTAACACTTGTCTGTTTACTTCCTTCCTCTTCACCACTCAAGACCCCAGACATTCCTTTCAGCTGAAGCAGTGATTTACCTGTACTTCATTCAATGTAGACTGCTGTATTCATTGTTCACAAAGTGGCCTTCTCTACACTTGGGAGATGAAATGCAGACTGGGTGACTGCTATGCAGGACATTGATGTTCTGTCCAGAAAAATGAAGCCAACCTTCCAATTGCCTGTCACTTCAACACATTACCATGTTCCCACACCAATATTTGTGAAGTAGGCCTGCTGTAGTGTTCCAGTGAGCTCAACGAACAGCATTCCTGCAATCTCCAGGACTCAATATTTGAATTCAATAACATTAGAGTCTCATTCTGTCCTCCCATGCTTCCAGTTAACATAGAACATATAACAGTGCAGCACAGAACAGGCCTTTCGGTCCACAATGTTGTGCCGACCTATTATCCTACTCTAAGATCAACCTACCCTGCATACCCTACATTTTACTATCATCCATGTGCCTATCCAAGGATCGCTTAAATGTCCCTAAAGTGTCTGACTCCACTACCACCGCTGGCAGCGCATTCCATGCACTCACCACTCTCTGTGTAAAGAACTTACCTCTGACATCCCCCCTATACCTTCCTCCAATGTTTAGTTTATTCTACTAACAGCAACAGGGCTATGGGATGTGTGGGATTTAGTGGCTGAGAGAGATATAGAAGTACATTGGATATCATCAAAGTAAACATAGTAGCTGACAGCATATCTATAGATGTTATCAAGAGGCTGCATGCAGATGAAAAAATGAAGGCAGCCAATAATAGAACTTCGAGAACCTTCAGAGATAATAGGGCAGGAATGTAAAGAATATCCATTCTTGAGATTTTCCAGTTGTAACTGGGCAGTAAGAATGAACTAGGCAAGGGAAATTCCATTTAGCTGGAACACAGAGGAAAGACACTTGAGGAGGATGAAATGTTTGACTACATGAAAAAGAAGTTGTAAAAGATGAGGACAGATAATGCATCAAGGCATGACTCACAGTGGTTGTCATTTGTGATTTTGATAAGGGTCATTTCAGTGCAGTGATAGGGATAGAAAGGTAATCGGAAAATTTAATAAAGTAGAGTTACAAGAAGGATGGATAGAGATTTCTTCAGCAACATCACATTCAAGGACTTTCAGAGGGAAAAAATAATTTGAAAGAATTGATCATAATCTAGAAGTGCCACAATCTCTATTTTTGATTGTCACTGCAACAGATTTGAAACCATTATTAAATTGGAAGGTGATTGTTTGTAATACTCTACTGAGAACTTGGAACTTACTGCCAAAAAAGAATGTCAGTCCATTTTCCATGTCTCACTAACTCTAAATATCAGATGATGGGGATTGGTGCGATATTTCACTCCACATTTCCCTGTTCTTTATAGAACAGGTATTGAAGATTTGGATTACAGCTGCTCTGTAGAATGAATATGCACCTGTTGGAGCCTTTACAATTTCAAGTAGGAAATTGTGTAAATGACTATTCAATGCTAATTTCATGTTTATGAGGAGGGTGAGTCATAAATTAGAGGTGGGCAGGCATGAAGCTATAAAACAATGACAACACAGCAGGCCCTGCAGTGAATGCTCATTTAAATCATTGAAAACAAACTGAGGAACTGAAGAACTATGCACATTAGCTGTGTTGTTGCACATTGCGCAGTCTGGCCCATTTCTCATTCCTGTGTTATTGTGATAACCCAAGTCATCTTCCACTTTATCAGGAAATCAATGGACAATGTTCAGAGGCATAATGACAAAAGGCAAATGATTGCAATTGCTTAGTGGTATTATTGCTCAACTACTACTTCAGAGACCCAGGTAATGTTCTGGAGACTCAGGTTTCAAACTACCCATGGCAAATGGTGGAATTTGATTTCAATAGAAATCTGGAATTAAAAGTCTAATAATGACCATGAAGCCACTATTAATTGTCAAAAAAAAACACATCTTATTCACTAATGCCATTTAGGCAAGGAAATCTGCTATCTTTACCTGACCTAGCTACATGTGACATCAACTCCACAGCAATGTGGTTGACTCTTAACTGCCCTCTGGGCAATGAAGGATGGGTGATAAATGCTGGTTTAGCCAGCAATGTTCACATCCCATGAATGAATAAAACAAAAGTCTGGATAAAGGAAAAGCAAGCGTACCCATCATTGCCCTTACTCTGATGGTCAACTTTGCATTGAAAACAACAGATGCTGGAGATCACAGTGGGTCAGACAGCATCCATGGAGACAGAACAAGCTAACATTTCAAATCTACATAACTCTTTATCAGAACATCTGCAGTAATTTGCTCCTACGTTGTGGTCAACTTTGCATGTTGTTGCATCAAACTGTGCAGACCCTCAGCATGCAAACACTAAGTGTTAGTGACATTCTATCTATTCTGGTGTTGTGACGGATATGTTTGACCACATTGCCATGGATTGTCCCTAGTTGTTTGATCATCTCATTGCAGCTATCTCATGTGGAGAGGTTAATGCAGTGAAACACCCTCAACCACAATTTCATCAGGCAATAGTCAGCACATTGAGGCCTATGAAAATATGAGATGGTAAATCCTGTTGATTAGTTCCCTGAATAGCTTATCAAAGCATTATTTGGCAGAATGCCTCATTTGAGAAAACTTACAAACACCAAGACCCTGGTGTTAAGAAAAGGCCTTTCTGTCAGATCCTTCCTACTTGTCCAGAGTCTCATCCTGTCTGAACATTGGCCTCGAGTTAACAGCAGAAACTGTTGTCTATCTCTTTGTGGAATGGGCCTTTATGAAGAAGAACTTCAAATTTTGTTATAAAAATGAACAGCTGCCATAGCTAGAATTGTCTGAGGTTCCGACTGAACCTACCAGCAATTGCTGTAAATCTTGTTATTCTCCACTGTATAAATGCAATGACATCTGGCCAACACATTCCTGAATCATGTGAATAAAACTGTCTACATTGAATATAGCCCCTTTTAAGTTTCAATTCTCATCTTTGTTCTCTTTCAAAATGACCATTCAGAGTTATGATCACTATAATGTAAATATTCCCCCACTCACACTTCTGCCACCTGCGTATCTTTGTTGCATAAGTTTAGGCCCTGCACTGCCCTCTCTCTAATAAGATGTTCTATGTGCTCACTTTAATAACAAGTTCTCCTGAATAGATTTTACTATTTGGACTGCCTATAATCTTCTCGTATTCTGTCTAGTCCAGTTAATATTGATGAATTATAAATTACTTGTTACCGCCTTTTTTCACACTTTCTCTGACATTTGCCTATATTTCTGTATTTCTCTCTGACTGTTTCACTGTCCGTACTACAATCTGTGCATTGTGATCAAGCCCCCCCATATAGTCTAATTTGAGAGACCTTCAAAGATATCATCCGTCTTTATTGCAGTCCTTAATCAATATTGGGACACTTTTATATTTTCCTTCATTCCTATCTCACCTGTTGATTCTATATTCCGGAATAAGGGCTGCTAGTGCTATCCCTGTTTTAATAATGTTTCAATGATACCAACCATAAAGAATATTTCCATTAAAATAAATGCCTTGCCATGCTCCCTTGGGTGTTAGCTTGATGATATGCACTCTGCCTTCCAGACTGACATGCTTGTACTTTGGTACTTCTATTTTATCCCACACTGAATCTCCAATTGGCATCCCATCCCCCTTCCAAATTGGTTTGAACTCTGACAGATAGCATGATCATTTGAGACTGTCCTTCTGAAATGGACTAGAAAGTGGCCCAGTTCAAGGTCAATTAAGGATTGCTACCAGTTGCTGCTCTTCCCATGGACATCCTGTGCAAGAATGAGGCAACTAGTAAAATGACACGATGTGGGAAGGGATTGATTGCTCTTAATTATTACAGTTCTGGTCACTACACTACCAGAAGGATGTGGATGCTTTGGAGATGGTACAGAAAAGGTTTACCAGGGTATTTTAGTTTCGAGGAAAGATTGGATAGACTGGATTGGTTTTCACTGGAACGCAGGAGGTTGAGGGAGCGACCTGATAGAAGTTTATAAGATTGTGAATGGCACGGAGAGAGGGGAAAGTATGTGGCTTTTTCCCAGGGTGGAGGGATCAATTATTAGGGGAGACGGGTTTAGGGTGCCCGGGGGAATGTTTAAGGGAGATGTATGAGGCAAGTTTTTTTGCGCAGGAGGTGGTGGGTGCCTGGAGTGTGCTGTTGGGGGAGGTAGGGGAGGCAAATGCAATGGCAATGTTTGAGAGACACCTGGACGAATATATGAGTGGGAAGGGAATAGAGGGATACAGATCCTGTAAGTGAAGACAGTTTTAGTATTGAAGGGCAAAATGTGTCGCCAAAGGCTTGCAGAGCCGAAGGGCCTGTTCCTTCGCTGTATTGTCCTTTGTTCTTTGTTCTAAATGCAATGGTTTTATCGAGGTACATCCCAAGCAGCTCCATGACACAGGAGACTGTGTGTTGTTCCTAAGGAGACATGCTGAAACAAATATTATCTGCACCTGGAGGACAATCAGGTCATATATCTGACATCAAATCTATTTTGTCAATATTGAGGCTATTATAAGACTATTGAATGGAATATTTTGGGTGGGGACAAGTTAAATTTTATTACAAATTGTAAAATATTCAAGTTATAGAGTCATAGAGTCATACAGCTTTGGTCCAACCAGTCCACGTCAACCATAATCCCAAACTAAATTAGTCCCACTTGCCTATACTTGGCTCATGTCATCGAAGCATTTTTTATTCATGAAATCTTATCCAAATGTCTTTTAAAACTCGTGACTGTACCCGCATCTACTACTTAAGAACAAAGAACAAAGAAAATTATAGCACAGGAACAGGCCCTTCAGCCCTCCAAGCCTGCACCAACCCAGATCCTCCATCTAAACCTGTCGCCTATTTTCCAAGGACCTGTATCCCTCTGCTCCCTGCCCATTCATGTATCTGTCTAGATACATCTTAAATGACGCTATCGTGCCCGCTTCTACCACCTCCGTTGGCAATGCGTTCCAGGCACCCACGACCCTCTGTGTAAAGAACTTTCCACGCATATCTCCCTTAAACTTTTCCCCCCTCACCTTGAAATCGTAACCCCTAGTAATTGAGTCCCCCACTCTGGGGAAAAAGCTTCTTGCTATCCATCCTGTCTATACCTCTCATGATTTTGTAGACCTCAATCAGGAACCCCCTCAACCTCCATCTTTCTAATGTAAATAATCCTAATCTACTCAACCTCTCCTCATAGCTAGTGCCCTCCATACCAGGCAACATCCTGGTGAACCTCCTCTGCACCCTCTCCAAAGCATCCACATCATTTTGGTAATGTGGCAACCAGAACTGTACGCAGTATTCCAAATGTGGTCGAACCAATGTCCTATACAACTGTAACATGACCTGCCAATTCTTGTACTCAATACCCTGTCCGATGAATGAAAGCATGCTGTATGCCTTCTTGACCACTCTATTGACCTGCGTTGCCACCTTCAGGGTACAATGGACCTGAACACCCAGATCTCTCTCTGCATCAATTTTCCCCAGGGATTTTCAATTTACCACATAGTTCGCTCTTGAATTGGATCTTCCAAAATGCATCACCTCGCAATTGCCTGGATTGAACTCCATCTGCCATTTCTCCGCCCAACTCTCCAATCTATCTATATTCTGCTGTATTCTCCGACAGTCCCCTTCACTATCTGCTACTCCACCAATCTTAGTGTCATCTGCAAACTTGCTAATCAAACCATCTATACCTTCCTCCAGATCATTTATGTATATCACAACCAACATTGGTCCCAACATGGATCCCTGTGGAACACCACTGGTCACAGTTCTCCATTTTGAGAAACTCCCTTCCACTACAACTCTCTGTCTCCTGTTGCCCAGCCAGTTCTCTATCCATCTAGCTAATACACCCTGGACCCCATGCGACTTCACTTTCTCCACAGCCTATCATGGGGAACCTTATCAAACGCCTTACTGAAATCCATGTATATGACAGCTACAGCCCTTCCCTCATGTATCAACTTTGTCACTTCCTCAAAGAATTCTATCATGTTGGTAAGACATGACCTTCCCTGCACAAAACCATGCTGCCTATCACTAATGAGCCCATTTTCTTCCAAATGTAAATAGATCCTATCCCTCAGTATCTTCTCCAGCAGCTTCCTTGGGAAGTTCATTCCACACACAAACCACTCTCAGTGCAAAAAGTTGCCCTTCATATCATTTTTAAGTCTGTTGTCCTCTCACTTTAAAAATATGCCCTCTCGTCTTGAAATCCCCCAACCTAGGGAAAATACACCTGCCATTCACCTTATCTAAACCCTTCATGATTCTATAAACCTCTATAAAGTAATTCCTCAACCTCCTACGTTCCAGTGAAGAAAGTCCCAGCCCATCCAGCCCCTCCTAATAACTTAAATCCTGCATCCCAGCAACATTCTGGTAAATCTTTTCTGAACCCTCTCCAGCTTCATAATATTTTATCTATAACAGGGCGACCTGTACTGGATACAGCACTCCAGAAGAGGCCTCATCAATGTCCTTTACAGCCTCAACATGACATCCCAATTCCTATATTCAAAGTTAAGAGAAATGAAGGCAAGCGTGCTAAACACCTTCTTAACTAACCAGTCTGCATGTGATGCAATCTTCAAAGAATTGTGTAACTGAACCCCTGGATCTCTCTGTTCCACAACACCACCTAAGGCCCTACTTTTAATTGAATAAATAGAGCCCTTGTTTGTTTTACCAAAGTGCAATACCTTGCATTTATCGAAATTAAATGCCATCTGCCACTCCTCAGCTCATTAACCCAATTGATCAAGATCTCTTTGTAATCTTAGATTAACTCCTTCGTTGTCCACTCTACCACCAATTTTGGTGTCATCCAGAATCTTACTAACCATTCCTTCTGTATTCTTATCTATATCGTTTATATAAATATTGAAATGTTTTATAATGTAATTTTCACAAATTTTATGAATAAAATATAGTTTTGAGGAAAAAAGCTTTTTAATGTGAATAATAACAATTACCTTTTATTAGGCTCTGTTGAATGTATTTGTTGTAGGCAATTAAACTTTGAGAAAATGAAGAAAAATCTCTGCATCTTAGATGAACTTGTGTGTTAATATTTTATATTACATATTTATATGAATTTATTTTAATTGCATTCCTGCAGAAAGGTGAATTCTACGCTTATTTGAATGAACTTTGGAACATTTTAGTAACCATTTACAAGGCACAGTGAAAATGAATATGTTTCTACAGCCTCAGACTCCAGTTCCATGTGTTCTGATGCCACTATGACAAAACTTGTTTTGCATATGCTCAGTAGCTTGGAGTAAGAATAGAAATAACCTTTAATCCATAATTCCCATATTGTCCCTTTGCTCGCCAACCTACATTGGGTCCTGGTCAAGTGTGTCTTGATTTTTAAATTCTCATCCTTGTTTTCAAAAACCTCAATGGCCTTGCTCCTCTGTCTATAATCTCATTCAATTCACAGGCTACATGAGCCCTCTGGAGAAGATTGTGCTCCTTTTCATGTGGTCCTGTAATGCTTGCAGCATCTTTTTGGGAGCAACAAATAATACATTTCACATCTTTTTTACAAATCCTGTGTTTTGAAATACATGCAATTACTCTTTCTTAACGTACAAAATTTCATCAAATTCAGCTGAAATAAAGCAATTGATAGGTGAGCATGCAATTGTTCAGGTATATATTCCTTCGCACACAAAATAGTAATGAGTATGAACTACCTCTCAAAGATGCTGTTGCTTACTCTGATACCAAATTTCACTGCTACAATGTACGATCTTGCATTAGTGTATAGAAAATCTCTGGCCAGCACTGCAGTACAGAGGTAGTTTAAGGCTTCTAACCAAATTAATATCTTCAAACACTGCTTTCTGCAAGAATTCCATTCCATTAAAAAAAACCAAAGTACTACTGATTCTGGAAATCAGAAACCAAAACAGAAGCTGCTAGGAAAACACAGCAGGTCTGGCAGTGTCCATGGAGAGAAGATCTCCACAGATGCTGCCAGACTTGCTGAGTTTTCCCAGCGATTTCTGTATTTGCTCCATGTCATTCACCCAGTTTGCCCATCTCTATTGCAACTGTTCCAATGATCCACCAAGGTGCCTCCAACATGTTCTTTTCTTTCCTTCACAGTAGTTGACAGGGCTCTCCGTTGCATTCAACGCATCTGCTTCACTTCTTTCCTCACCCTTTCCCCACCTCCCAGAACAATGATATAGATTCCGTTGTCCTTACTTTACATCCCACTAGTCTTCACATTCAAAGGATGATCATCTACCATTTCTGCCAGGTCTACCCTGATATGACCACCAAACACATCTTCCCCTCCCCTCCATTTTGCAGGGATTGTTCCCTCTATTACACTCTGGTCCAGTACTCCATCACTCCTAACATTTCCTCAGCACCTCCTCCATCTCCTATGACACCTTCCAATACAATCACAAAAGGTGTAACACTTGCCCTTTTCTCATCCTCCTTCACTATCCCTGTCTCTGATATACCTTCCAGGTGGAACAGTAGTTTACTTTGTACTTCATTCAATTTAGTCTATGATATTCGCTGCTCACAGTCTCCTTTATATTGGTGAGACCAAATGCAGACTGTGTGACTGCTTTGGGAAGAATGATGCTGACCTTCTAGATTTGTGCCATTACAATAAACCTACTTGCTAACGTTTTTGCACTCAATCTGGAGGAACAGTACCTCATTTTCTACTTAGGCACTTTATAGCCTCTAGGACTCAATGTTGAAATTTTATGACTTCAAAGTATAATCACTATCCTCCAACACTATCCCCTATCCCCAGACATGGGTTTGCTGTCAGCAGAGTAGACCTATTTTCTCCTTTTCACACCTATCATTTGCAACTATTTCACATCTGTATCCCTCCTTTACCACCATTAGCACACCTTTGAATTTAATAACATCCTTTTCCACCACAATCAGTGTTTGTTAAAATAGGACCATAAGAATAAAATAACCTAACATTTTACCTCAGCATTGACCTCTCCCCTTTGATTGTCAGGACCTGGTACTTAGTCTGTCTCTGCTTATTAATTGAAAAAGTACTTAAATGTTTTATTTAATGGTATTATATGTCCTGAGGAAGAGTCATGGACACAAAACATTAACTATCTTTCAACAACAAAAAACAGAAGTTGCTGGAAAAGCTCAGCAGGTCTGGCAGCATATGTGAAAAAAAATCAGAGTTAACGTTTTAGGTCCAGTGACCCTTTCTCATCAGTTTTCAGCAATTCCCAGTCGTGTAAATTTGATGGGATTCACAGAACTGAGGAAGGATCACCGGACCCAAAACGTTATCATAGAATCCCACACAGTGTGGAAACAGGCCATTCACCTCAACAAGTCCACACTGAAGAGCATCCCACTCTGTAACCCTGCATTTCCCGTGGCTAATGCATCTAACCTACACATCCTTGAACACTATAGGCAATTTAGCATGGCCAAACCACCTAACTTGCACATCTTTGGACAGTGGGAGGAAACCAGAGCACCCGGCGGAAACCCATGCAGACATGGGGAGAACGTATGCAGACAGTCACCCGAGGTTGGGAGCAAACACGAGACCCTGGTGCTCTGAGGGAGCAGTGCTAAGCACTGAGCCATCATGCCATTAATTCTGATTTTTCTTCACAGATGCTGCCAGGCCTGCTGAGCTTTCTCAAAAACTTCTGTTTTTGTTCCTGATTTACGGGATCTGCAGTTCTTTCATTTTTTGTTAACTTTCTTTCTCTTTCTACAAAGCTGCCTGCCCTGATGAATTTCTCCAGCACTATTTTTTTTCCTTTTCCTTTTCCATATGTTCTTATAACTGTTGAAAAATTATGACAATAGTTAATTCCTTAAGCTAGAATCTTAAAATAACTGCAGGCTCAAGGGTGATGCTTGTGGTCTGAAAAGACTGCATTTTATTTTAATTTAGTATGTTTTTTTCACTGCTTGTGATGCTGTCTTCTCTATATTGACAAGACCAATGCAAATTGACTACTTAGCATAATACTTCCATTCAAGGGAGGTAGCAGATGAATTCTGCTTTAGAAGACTCAGGTGAGGACTTCAATAGAGGTATATGGGACAGTGTTGATGGGAATGCTCATCAAAATACCAAGTGCGTTAGTGGTCTGCCAGATAGAATCCTGTCACTTCCATGGTGCAGTCCAGGTCTGAGTTGACAGAGAGAATAGTACAGCAATTGTCTGCTTCATGGTGTTTGCTCCACCTCCTTATCATTCTACAAGCTCACAGGCACTATAATTGCTGTCTCATTTCCTGATGCATCTTTTATATAGATAGATCAATCACTTCTCTGACCTTCCCATGAGGCTGGAGCAACAAAAGCAGAAAATCCAGAAGCTGTACACAGAAGTCAGCCGAAATACTTCAGATATTTTGTAAAGAAAACTTTATTTAAAAATTAACAATCTTGAAGAATGACTCTTCGAGTACAGTGTAAGTACTATATACAGTTTTGCCTTCCTAACCAAGGAAGGATATGATCGATTTAGACAGATTACAGCAAAGGTTCACGAGGCTGATTCTTGGGATAAAAAGACTTTCTCATGAAGACAATTCAGTAGACCAAATACATATTCTGTCATGTTTAGGTAAGTGGTCAGTAAACTAATTTAGTACCTACAAAATTGTTAAGGGAGGCTGACAAGATAGATACTGCGAGGCTGTATCCCTTGGCTAGCAAGTGTACATCTGACAATCACAGTGTTAGAATGAGAAGTTGACCATGGAGTGCTGAGATGAAGAGATTAATAGAGTTTTGGGTGATTGATGTATTAAATA
Organism: Rhincodon typus; assembly: GCF_021869965.1. Classification (NCBI taxonomy): domain Eukaryota; kingdom Metazoa; phylum Chordata; class Chondrichthyes; order Orectolobiformes; family Rhincodontidae; genus Rhincodon; species Rhincodon typus. The sequence continues at coordinate 62,592,086 of NC_063335.1, read as the reverse complement.
AAGGTAAAATTGATGTAGATAATTAGCTATAATTGGATTGATAAACACTCTTGATAAACAGTCTAGGCCTGAAACATTGACTCTCCTACTCCTCTGATGCTGCCTAACCTGCTGTGCTCCTCCAGCTCCACACTGTATCGACCCTAGAGTCTTACTTGCTGTCTCCGTGTTTGAGGCATGCTGGAAAGAAGAATAGACATAGCACGCTATGAGTTTTTCCTGACGCAAGCTTGAATTTTTTGTTATTAATGTAATGCACAGTAGGTAAAATTATTAGATGAAAAATATTTTTGAAAGGCTAGAATTGGTTAAAAATGTATATCAGAAAAAAAGGCAGAACACAATAGAAATGAAAATAAAATTGTATAAAGGGCAGAGCAAGCAGAAATAAATAATTCATTTTGATACTGAATTTCAATTTTGTCTGGTTAATTTTTTTCAGATTCAGTTTGATATCATTGTGATAGAGCTACATCTGACTTTTTGAACATTTTTCTGACATCATTATTGTCAATATTTGCATCATCATAGCGAAGTCAGGTAAAATGTTAAAAAAAAACAGCTAGCTCACTTAGAATCCATTGAACATTTCTTTTATTTCAAAAATATACTTTACTCATAAAAATATCTTTACATACAAACATAGTCACTAAACCAGTTTAGTTCTGTACTATAACAAATGAAGAAACAAAGAAACGTTGGAGTTTGACTCAATCCAGCAAAAATATCAAAGGCATTTCCTACTTGTATAAGATTATATTTACATATATTTGAAGTATCAGTAACTGAACAGACCCCCAATTAACTTTGACAAAAAGACCTTAGACAATGGTATTTCCCCACTACGCCTTGGTGGCAGCTGCACCAAGCTGTGGAGCATCCCTCATCACGTAGTCCTGGACCTTGGGATATCCTAGTCTACAACACTCGGTCAAGGTCAACTCCTTGCTCTGGAAGACCAATAGGTTTCAGACAGACCAAAGAACATCTTTCACCAAGTTAGTGGTCCTCCAGTGTGTGTCCTGAGGAACAGACCGAGGAGCATGGAGTTATTTGTCATAGAACTGTGCGGGATGAACCTTGATAAAAACCACTGCATCTATCTCAAGACTTTTTGCAAAGGCACTTTCCAGTCAGAGATGTGTGACAGTCTCTACACCACCCATCTATGTATCCTGTAGCCACTTTGAGGGCAGCAGGCGATGACGCAGAGAGTCTGGGCATTCGTGAAAGATCTCACAGCGATGTCTTGGCGTTTGTTGGAAAGTTCTGGCATTATGAATGAAGCATTATGCCAAATGGCTTTGACAATCTGCTCAGGGAACAACCTCACAAGCTCCTTTCCAGGCTCTCAAAGACATAAAGTGCTGACCACTTACTAATGGACTTGTGGTCAAAGGTGTTTTCTTTGCAAATTTCTTCACAAATGACAAGTAGTACAGAATGGACCAAAAGCTTGGAGTGTTCCACAGCAATGAGGCCAGTCCTATCCTTCACAACACCAGGGACAGGTCGAACCTCAGTACGTAGCATATGCACAGCTTGATGCAGCCACAACAAAGGTAGCCATCAGGATGAGGGCAGCATTGGGTATGTTCTTCTTTCCTTCTCCAGAGCTTTGTACACGGTGTCCTTGCAGAGATCATCCATCGTAGACCTCCATCGTAGATAAAGTGGAAGATGGTTTGGGAGACTGCAATGAACCAGGTTCTGGGGATGGGCCAGACCTGCATCATGTACAACTGAAAGAGTGCCTCACACCTAATTACCAAGTTTTTACCCACAATGGAGAGGGAATTGTGCTCCCAAAAGACCAGTTCTGCCTCACCCTGGCAATGCGCACCTTCCAAGATTTTGCATACGCCCCAGCCATTCCCATCTAAAGACCAAGCACTTTCAGGTAATCTACCTTGATGGACATAAATCATTGTTTGGCCCAGTTGCCAAAGAACACTGCCTCGCTCTTGACTCAATTTACCTTGGATCCCGAGGCCAGTTCAAACTAGTCAAAGACGCATATGAGTTTGCCCACTGAAAGAGGATCCAAGCCGAAATCAGTGACGTCATCCATATACAAGGAGACTTTGACCTGCAGGCCTCTGATGCCTGGAATAGTCACCCCGTTCAGGCTCACATCCTTCCTGATGGACTCAGCAAAAGGCTCTATACACCACACGAACAAGGCAGGAGAGATTTGTAGATCGGGTTGTGGGTGTTGAGGTTGTTTGGCTCGCCGAGCTGGTTTGTTGTTCCGCAGACGTTTCGTTACCGTGCTTGGTAACATCCTCAGTGCAGCCTCTGATGAAGCGTTGGTGTTTTTTCCCGCCTGGCTTTTAAACTCTGGGGTCCGTTGCGATGGATTGCCTCACTTCCGGGTTTCCTCTGTACTGGAATGTATATGGGGTCGAGTTCAATGTGTTTATTAATATCCTGCTTCATGGAGTGCCATGCTTCCAGGAATTCTCGTGCTTGTCTCTGCCTAGCCTGTCCCAGGATCTTGGTGTTGTCCCAGTCGAAGTCGTGGTTCTCTTTGTCCATGTGGATTGAGATGAGTGAGTATTGGTCGTGTCTTTTTGTAGCCAGTTGGTGTTCATGTACTCTTGTTGTTAGTTTCCTTCCTGTTTGTCTGATGTAGTGTTTCTCGCAGTGTCTGCAGGGGATCTTGTAGATGACATTGGTCCTGTCCATGGCGGGGAGTGGGTCTTTAGTTCGGGTGAGCACTTGTCATAGGGTTGATGTGGGTTACAAAAAGACAGGACCAATACTCACTCATCTCAATCCACATGGACAAAGAGACCCACAAATTCAACTGGGACAACACCAAGATCCTGGGACAGGCTAGGCAGAGACAAGCACGAGAATTCCTGGAAGCATGGCACTCCACGGAGCAGACTATTAAGCTCGACCCCATATACATTCCACTACGGAGGAAACCTGGAAGTGAGGCAATCCATCGCAATGGACCCCAGAGTTTAAAAGTCAGGTGTGAAAACACACCAACGCTTCATCAGAGGCTGCACTGAGGGTGTTACCAAGCACGGTAACGAAACGTCTGCTGAACAACAAACCAGCTCGGCGAGCCAATCAACCTCAAGGCAGGAGAGAATGGGCAGCCCTGCCTGACTCCAGATATGATTGCAAAGCTTTCTGCTTCCCATTAATTGGTTGATGATATTAGTGTACAGCAATTGGATCCAATTGCAGACTCCCTCCCTAAAGCCCATTTTGAAGAGCACATACCACATGCTGGTGTGCGATATTCTGTCAAAGGCCTTCTCCTGGTCCAGGCTAATGAGACGGGTGTCTAACCCCTGTCCTGCACATTGGTGATCATGTATCTGAGGAGTGCGAGGCTCTCAGAGTCATCCTGCCTGATACAGCACAGGTTTGTTTGGAGTGAATCAACGGCCTCAGAGCAGACCTGACCTGGTCAGTGACAGGATTTTGTAGTCTGCATTCAGCAGTGAGATTGTTTGCCAATATCTAATTTCCTCCCTTTGCCTCTTCCGCTTCTAGATAAGGGTGATAATACCGTTTCTCCTGGATTCACAGAGGCTACCTGCAGCCACTTGTGGAATATTGCATTCAAGTCTGGTGTCCTTGCTATAGGAAGGATGTTGTTAAACTTGAAAGGGTTCAGAAAAAATTTACAAGGATGTTGCCAGAGGGTTTGAGCTATAGGGAGAAGCTGAAAAGGGTGAAAAGCTATTGTTTCTGGAGTGTCGGAGGATTGGGGTGATCTGTAGAAGTTTAAGTCAGAAGTCACATGACAGCGGGTCTGTTTCTGTGCTATACATCGCTATAGCTCAATGACTCTAAGTATACTGTCATTCATCTCCAGTAAGTTCTGGCCAATCAAGTCCGCAGAGCTGAATTCTTTTCCAAGGACGTGACAGTTTTGATCAGCTGATCCATATATAACCTCTGGCCCAGCCTCTCCCACGTGCTTTCATCTGAGACCTCCATAATAGAAGCCACACTGTCTGTAGGCTTCATGTCATAACAGGATTTGTTGATTCTCAGGATGTCAGACTGAGATGACATAACTAAGCCATTTTCTTCCTTCAGAGCTCTCCCTGTGCACCTTCTGGGAAAAGAAATGTGAGCATGTCTTATCCTGCTCCATGGTGCCAGCCCTGGACTGGAAGATTATCTTGGAGGCCTCCAAGGCAAAAAGCGAGGCTTGCTGACTCTTCACTTCTGGATATCCTCCATGACCCCAACATCCATCGTATGCAGCAAGAGTAGATTCTGCATGCTTTTCTGGAGCTTGGATAGTTTTACATGTCTTTCTCTCTCTCTCTCTATCTTACCTTCTGAATACCTTTTAGGATAAAGAACCTCTTGATGTTCCCCTTGACTGTTTTCCACCAGTCTAATGGAGACTCAAGGAGGAGTTTCACGATTCTCCAACCTGTATAATCCCTTTTAATCTCCTCAATGTATTCTGAGGTCAAAGTTTCATGTTCAGCTTCCACATTCCCTTGCTGGCCAACTGGTCATCCTGTAGGTGACAGTCAGCCAGCAGGAGGCAGTGGTCTGAGAATAATATCAGCTTGATATCAGTAGATCTGACCAAGAATGTGCAGGTTGCAAACAGGAAATCTATCCTTGAGTGGATAGACCCATCTGGCTGTGAATCTTTTTTGGGAGTGCTGAAGACAGACTGCAGCTTAGCGATTTTAATGTTTCCATCAGGAATTTGGTCGTGGCATTTGGTTTGCTGTCAGCCCTTCCAGATTGTCTATCTGCATTGATGATGCAGTTGAAGTATCTAGCCAGAATGACTGTTCTGGGTGTCACCAGCAGCAGTGAGAGCTGCTACAGGTTATTCGGCTGATAACTCCTTACCATTGGGGCTTACGTGTTAATTAGTCACCAGGAAGTGTTTCTGTACATAACGTCTGCTACAATAAAGCACCCTCCCACCACCTCCTTAACTTCCTGAAGATGGTAAAGTTGCAGAATACCCAGGCTGGAGGAACAGCAATCTTTTCACTTTGACCAAATCAAATTCCTGTGGGCCCATAAGCTCAACCGTTTCCTGCAGCTGCTGGGATGTGATATCCTGCACTCATGCAGATACAGAAGGTCTGCTTTGACATTGGCCAAGTAAGCCAATGTGAAAACACATCCCGTTGTAGATTTAATGCAATGCATGATAATACTGGTACTTTAAAAGAAACATTTTGAGAGTTTATAGAATTACCCATAGACTCAATGTCCAATGTCCAATCACCAAACATCTTGTCATTGAGGGAGTCTCTGGATAGTATGGGCAAATTGTTGGACACTCTCCACACTGAGGTAGCCGTACTGTTCCTCACTGGGAGAATTGTCCTGATCCGGTATTATCAGGGCAAGAACGAAGCCAGAAAGGTCCCATTTGGAGTCCAACAAAGGGACTATCGTGCTCTACTCCTGATTCGAAGCATCAGTGTTCCTGTTTACCCGGAACTTTGGTGCGGTAGGTACCCCATGATTCCCAATGGCTGGAGTTTGGTCTTCACTAGGCCCGTCACGATTTTTGGTTTTTCTAGGTTGGGGCTCCTCTCCTTTTCTACCATGGTGCTGTGCCTGTTTTTTTTTGTTGGTGGCCATCCCTCCGCATGTGTTCATCGTCAGAGAGGCTGCTGATGCGTCCATCATGCAGCTGCTTCTTTCCTTTTTGCTGTGGGCCTGTGGGGGACCTGATATGTTTCATTTTGCAGTTTTTTCTCACTGGTATCCACTCCGCCATCTCCTTTGTTTCCTCGTCGTCCAGTGACTCCATCTATTCAGGTGGAGTTTGGGTCAGTTCTGGGTCTGCATGCTAGTTACATTTTCCTTCTCTAGCCTGTGCTTCCTTCTGGATGCCCGTCATTTCAGTTTTCTTGCTGGAGGGTGGCATCTTACTGTCTTTTGGGGGTCCATGGCTTGCATTGCAACTTGCAGCCAACTGAGCACGTTAAACAATGATCACAGAACAAGAGAATGTGAGTGCACAATTAAAAAAATTGTTGTAAAACTTGAAGAATAGACTGAAATTAATGCTGTGTACGTATGTATACACACACACACACACACACGCACAAAAGTTTCTGTTGTGTTCACTAACCTCATTATAATGAGTTAGGTAAGTATTCAGTGATGAATGGGTCTAGAAGCTATTACAGTAAGTATGAAGAGAGATGATCAAATATATCATGGATTAGATTGGTTCTTGCATTGCTGAGAGCATGGATATGCCATCATTGGAATGCAACTGGTCATGTTGAAAAAAAGAGATAACAATGTTAAATGGCTTTACTAGGAAGATTTCTTTTCTTACAAAGAATGGTACAGCAGAAGAACAGGCCCTTCAGCCCACCAAGACTGCACATACACAAGCTGCCTTTCTAAACGAAAATCCTGTTGCCTCTACACTGTCTGTATTGCTATATTCCCTGCCTAATTATACATCACTCAAGGAGCCTTTAAAACATTGTTATTGCATTCACCTTCACCACTTCCTCTAGTAGCACATTCCAGACACTTACCACCCTCTGTGTAAAAGTCCTGTATCTTGCATCTCCTTTAAATTTATCACCTTTGACCTTAAACCTATGTCCCCTAGTAATTGGCATTTCTCCCTTGGGAAAAAAAGACTAACTATCCATTCTATCCATGCTACTCATAATTTTGTAAACTTCTTTCAAGTTACCCCTCATACTTTAATATTCAAGGGAAAACAAGCCAAATTTGTCCAATCTGTCCTCATAGCTAATACCCTCGAAACAGGCAACATACTGGGAAAACATTTCTGTTTCCTCTCCAAAGCCTCCACCTCCTTTGGTAGTGTGGCAACCAGAAATGTACACAATATTCTAAAAGGGCCCATATAAAGTTCTTTTATTCACTCATTATTGGGATGTGGGCATTGCTGGTTGGCCTTCATTTATTGCTTGTCCCTAGGTAGCCTTGAGAAGGTGGTGGTGAGCTGCCTTCTTGAACCACAGCCGTTCATCTGCTATGAGTTGACCCACAATGTCATTAGGGAGGGAATTCCAGGATTTTGACCCAGTGACAGTGAAGAAACAGCGATATATTTCCAAGGTGGGATGGTGAGTGTCTTGGAAGGGAACTTGAAATTCGTGGAGTTCCTATGTATCTGCTGCCTTGATCCTTCTAGATGGAAGTGATTGTGAGTTTATAAGATGCTATTTGAGGATCTTTGGTGAATTTCTGTAGTGCATCCTGCAGATAGTACACACTGCTGCTACTGAGTGTCGGTGGTGGAGGGAGTGTATGCTTATGGATGTAATGCCAACCAAGTAGGCTATTTTATCCTGGATGGTGTCAAGCTTCTCAAGTGTTGTTGGGATTGTACTCATCCAGACAAGTGGGGAGTATTCCATCACACTCCTGACTTGTGCCTTGTAGATGGCTGGCAGACTTTGGGGAGTCAGGAAGTGAGTTACTTATCACAGTATTCCTAGCTTCTGACCTGTTCTCATAATGACTGTGTTTATGTGGTGAGCCCAGTTGAGTTTCTGGTCAATGATAACCCGCAGGATGTTGATAGTAGGGGATTCAGTGATGGTAACACCATTGAATGTCAAGGGGCGGTGGTTAAATTGTCTCTTATTGGTGATGGTCATAGCCTGGCATTTATGTGGCGTGAATGTCACTCCCCACCAGTCAGCCCAAATCTGGATATTGTTGCATTTGAACATGGACTGCTTCAGTATCTGAGGAGTTGCAAATGGTGCTGAACATTGTGCAATCATCAGCAAACATCCCCACTTCTCTCCTTATGATGAAGTGGAAATCATTGATGAAGCAGCTGAAGATGGTTGGGCCTAGGATGCCACCCTGAAGAACTCCTGCAGAGATGCCCTGGAGCTGAGATGACTGACCTCCAACAACCACAACCATTTTCCTATGTGTCTGATGTGACTCCAACCACCAGTTTGCCGACTGAAACCTATTGATTTTGCTAGTGTTCCTTGATGCCACTCTACTGAATGCAGCTTTGATGTCAAGGGCTGTCACTTTCACCTCACCTCTGGAATTCAGTTCTTTTGTCCGTGTTTAAACCAAGGCTGTAATGAGGTCAGGAGCTGAGTGGCCCTGGCAGAACCCAAAATGGGCATCATTGAGCAGGTGAGATAACAACGTGTAGAGCTGGATGAACACAGTAGGTCAAGCAGCATCAGAGGAGCAGGAAGGCTGATATTTCGGGTTATTGCTGAGCAGGTGCTCATTGATAGCACTGCTGATGACTCCTTCCATCACTTTACTGATGATCAAGAGTAGATGGACAGGGTGGTTATTGGTTGAGTTGAATTTGTCCTGCTTTTTATGTACACGGCATAACTGGGCCATTTTCCACATTTCTGGACCCACGGTAAATGCCAACCGAAACAGTTTGGCTAGGAGAGCATCTTCGGTACTATTGCTGGAATGTTGTCAGGGTCCATAGCTTTTGCAGTATTCAATGTCTCCAACCATTTCTTGATATCACATGGAGTGAATAAAATTGGGGATGACTGGTATCTGTAATGCTGGGGACCACTAGAGGAGGCCAAGTTGGATCATCCATTCGGTACTTCTATGAGTAGAAGATTGCTGTGAAATCTTCAGCCTTATCTTTTGCACTGTTGTGCTGGGCTCTTCCATCATTGAAGATGGGGATATTTGTGGAGCCTCCTCCTCCAGTGAGTTGACTAATTGTCCACCACCAATCATGACTGGATGTTCCAGGACTACTGAGCCTAGATCTGTTCTATTGGTTGTGGGATTGCTTATCTCTATCACTTACTCCTTATGCTGTTTGGCATGCAAGTAATCCTGTTTGATGGCTTCACCAGGTTGACACCTCTACTTCAGGTATGCCTGATGCTGTTCCTGGCATGTCCTCCTGCACTCTTCAAAGAACCAATTTGATCCCTGTGTTTGATGGTAATTGTTGAGTGGGGCTATGCCAGGGCATGAGGTTACAGGTTGTGCGAGAGTATACAGTTCTGCTGCTGTTGATGGCCCACAGTTACTCAAGGATGCTCAGTCTTGAGTTGCTAGATCTGTTCATAATCTGTGCCATTTAGCATGGTGATAGTCTCACACAAGACAATAGAGCTTATTCTCAATGTGAAGGCAGGACTTCATCTCCACAAGGGCTGTGCGGTGGTTGCTCTTATAGATACTGTCATGGACAGATGCATCTACAGCTGGCAGAGTGATAAGGATGAAGTCAAGTGTGTTTTTCCCTCTTGTTGGTTCCCTCACCACCTGCCCAGTCTAGCAGCTATAAGTACCCGACCAGCTTGATCAGTAGTACTGCTGCAAAGTCACTTTTGGTGGTGGGCATTGAAATTCCCCACCCAGAGTACATTTTGTGCCCTTGCCATCCTCAGTACTTCCTCTCAGTGTTGCTCAATATTGGGGAATACTGATTCATCACCTGAGAGAGGACGGTACATGGTAATCAACAGGAAGTTTCCTTGCCCGTGTTTAACCTGAAGCCATGAGACTTCATGGGGTCCGGAGACAATATTGAGGACTCCCAGGGAAATTCCCTTCTAACTGTATACCACTGTGCCACGTCCTCTGCTGGGTTTGTCCTGCCAGTGGGACAGGACGTATCCAGAAGTGGTGATGGTAGTGTCTGGTACATTGTCTGTAAGATACAACTCCCTGAGTATGATTATGCCAGGCTGTTGTTTAATTAGTCTGTGAGAAAGCTCTCCCAATTTTGGCACTAGCCCCCCCGATGTTAGTAAGGAGGACTTTGCAGAGTCTGCCTTTGTCTTTTCCGGTGCCTAGCTCAATGCCAGATGATCCATCTGGTTTCATTTCTTTGAGACTTTGGAGCAACTGGTACAACTGAATGGCTAGGTCATTTCAGAGGGCAATTGAGAGTCAACCATAATGTTGTGTGTCTGGAGTCACACTTGGACCAGTCCAGGTGAGGATAGCAGATTTCATTTCCTGAAGGACATTAGTGAACCAGATGGGCTTTTTGACAATCAGCAATGATTTGATGATCACAGTATATTCTTAAATTCAGATTTTTTTTATTGAATCCAAATTCCACCATCTGTTGTGGCAGGATATGTACCCAGGTCCCTAGAACTTTAGCTGAGTTTCTGGATTAATAGTCTAGCGATAATACCACTAAGCCATCACTTTTCCATAGCTGCAAAATGACTTGCCAATTTTTATATTCTATCCCCCAAATGATAAAGGCAACCATGCCATATGCCTTCTTGACCACCTTATCCATTTGTGTTTGCCACTTTCAGAGAACTGTGGACCTGTACGCCTAGACCCTTCCGTATGTTGATGCTACTGAGTGTTCTGCTCTTTACTTCTCTCCTACATTAGAATCATAGAATCCCTGCAGTGTGGAAACAGGCCATTCAGCCCAACAAGTGCACATCGCCCCTCCAACAGCATCCCACCCAGACCCATTCCCCTATCCCTGCATTTCCCATGTCTAACCTACCTAACCTAAACATCCCTGGGCACTATGGGCAATTTAGCATGGCCAATCCACCTACCCTGCACATCTTTGGAGTGTGGGAAGAAACCGGAGCACCCGGAGGAAACCTACGCAGACACGGGAAGAATGTGCAAACTCCACACAGTCGCCTGAGGGTGAAATCAAACCCGGGTCCCTACTGCGGTGAGGCAGCAGTGTTAACCACTGAGCCACCGTGCCACCCAAAATGCATCACCTCACATTTGTCTGGAATAAACTCCATCTGCCATTTCTCTGCCTAGGTCTCCAACCTATTTCTATCTCTGACTGTATTCTCTGGCAATCCTCCTCATTATTCACAGCTCCCCCAATCTTTGTGTCATTCACAAACTTACTGTTTAGGCCACTTAAATTCTCCTCCATATAATTTATATATATTAAAAACAACAGAGGATCCAGCATCGATCCTTATGGAACATCACTGGTCACAGATCTCCAATCTGAAAAACCTTTCTACCACTACTCTCTGTCTTCTATGACTAAGCCAGTTCTGTATCCATCTTACCAGCTCACTGCAGATTCCATGTGACTTCACGTTTTGCATCAGCCTGCCACTAGGGACTTTGTCAAAGACCTTGCTTACAGATAAAATATACCACCCTGCACTGATCAATCACCTTTGTCACTTCCTCAAAAAACTCAATCAAGTTTGTGAGACACAACCTTCCCCGCACAAAGCCATGCTGCATATTGTGAATAAGTCCATATTTTTCCAAATGTGACTGAATCCCATCCCTATGAATCTTCTCCAAAAATTTCCCTACCACTGATGTAAAGCTCACCAGCCTACAGTTTCTCAGATCATCCCTCTTGCCCTTCTTAAACAAAGGAAAAATGTTGGCTTTCTCCAGTTGCCTGGAATGTCTCCTGTAACTAAAGAAATATTAAGATTTCATACAAGCCTCCAGCATTTTCCTTTTAGCAATAGATCCCATCAGGTCATCGAGTCATAGAGTCATACAGCACAGAAACAGTCCATGCCGAACATAATCCCAAATTAAACTAGCCCTGCCTGCCTGTTCCTGGCCCATATCCCTCCAAACCTTTCTTATTCATCTACTTACCTATATGTCTATTAAACATTGTAATTGTACCCGCATCCTCAGGAAGTTCATTCCACAAGCAAACCATCCTCTGTAAAAAAAGTTGCCTCTCATGCCTTTTTTAAATCACTCTCCTCTCACTTTAAAAATGTGCCCTCTGTTCTTGAAATCTCCTTCCAAGGTAAATACAACCACTATTAACAGTATCTATACCCCTCTTTATTTTATAAACTTCTTTAAGGCCACCTCTCAACCTCCTATGCTCCAGTTTTTAAAAAAGTCCCAGCCTATTCAGCCTTTCTTCATAATTCAAACCTTCCATACCCAGCAACGTCTTGGTGAATCTCTTCTGAAACCCCTCCAGCTTAATATATCCTTCCCATAACTGGCCGTCCAGAACTGGACACGGTACTTCAGAAAAAGCCTGGGGACTTGTCAACCTGAATGCTTTTCAAACATTGAACACTCCCTTTTTTTAATGTTGACATGCCCCAGAATATCAACCTACCCTCCTGAGACTCACCATCCACCATGTCCGTCTCCTTTGTGAATGCCAATGCAAACTATTCATTCAGATCCTCACCCACTTCTTGTGGCTCCAGGCATAAATTTCCTCCTTTGTCCTTGAATGGACCTACCCTTTCCCTAGCTATCCTTTCTCTCCTTAAGTATGTATAAAAGCCTTAGGATTTTCCTTAATCCTGTTTCTCAAAGACTATCCAAGGCATCTTTTAATGCTTCTAATTCTTCATTTGAGTTCTTCCCTGCTATCTTTGTATTCTTCGAGGGCTCTGTCTGTCTTCAGTTCCTTAAACCTTACATATATCTCCTTTTTCTTTTTGACCAAGCTCTGAATTTCTCTTATCATCCAAGTATCAAGAATCTTGTTATCCTTATCCTTCATTTTCGCAGGAACACACTGGTCCTGAGCTCTAATCAACTGGCCTTTGAAAGATTTCTACATACCAGATGTGGATTTACTCTCAAACAGCCACCCCCAAACAGCTGAGTGTTCTCTTTCTGCAATATAGGGTTTCAATGATTTTCCATAAGTAACTCAGTATACCTTGAAGAAAATTCAGAAATATTACTTCTAGGAAGTTTTGACTCTAGTTATTTGCTCCTTTGTAGATTAAACATTTTAGGTAAAGCCTATAAAACAGCAAGTTATATATTTTTTCAGAATGAGTTTGAAGGGCTAGACAGCTCTTTTTCAACCTTTCTTTGCTTTTGATCTTTCATAGAACCCCACAGTGTGGAAACAGGCTATTCAACCCAACAAGTCCACACTGACTTTCCAAAAAGCATCCCGCCCAAACTCACCCCCATGCTATCCCTGCAACATTGCATTTCCCATGGCTAATCCACCTAACCTACACATCCTTGGACACTATGGGCAATTTAATATGGCCAATCCACCTAGCCTGTACACTGGAGGAAATTGGAGCACCCGCAGGAAACCCACACAGCCACAGTGAGAAAATGCAAACATGACACAGTCATCTGAGGCTGGAATTGAACGTCGGTCCGTGGTGCTATGAGGCACAGGTACTAAGCATTGAGCCACTGCGCCACGTCAAATTTAATCTATTTTTCCTTAATCAACGCTTTGAGATGTTATTATACACCTCTGGAGCGGCTGGGACTTGAACCCAGGTTTCCCAGTCCAGGGATAAGGACTCTATCTCTGCATCATAAGAGGATCTCATGCATTCTGCATTGTTACTACACTGTTATTGCAATCAATCTGCATAAATATTTCTCTTCTACTTTTTTCCATTGAGCCAAATATTTTTCTACAAAATTGTAAATTCCTGACAGGTTGAAATTGAACAATATGCTAACAGTAAGAAACTGGACAGGCTGATATGAAATTCCTTTGGCTGCAATTCTAGTTAAGATGCTAACCCATTTACTATAAGGATTGATTTATTTGATTTTGATTTATTATCACGTGTACCTATGTACAGTGAAAAGCTCTGTTTGCGAGCAGTACGGGCAGATCTTGGTAAGCACGGTTAACATATGGTTAGAACTTAGAAACAAGAAGGGGATGGTCACTCTGTTGGGACTGTATTATAGACCCCCAAATAGCCAATGGGTACTAGAGGAGCAGTTGTGTAGAGAGATTTCAGCTACCTGTAGGAATACTAGAGTAGTATTTGTTGGAGATTTTAACTTCCCTGTATTGACTGGACCACCCAGAGTGTAAAAGGCCGGGATGGGTTGGAATTTGTCAAATATGTCCAAGAAAGCTTCCTAAATCAATATGTAGAGGGGCCTACTCAGGTGGGTGCAACACTGGAACTGCTCTTAGGAAACAAGGTCAAGCAAGTGACTGAAGTGTCAGTCGGAGAGCACTTTGGGTCAGTGATCATAACTCTCTTAGTTTTAACATAGTTATGGAAAAAGGTAGGACAGGTTCCACAGGTTAAGGTGCTGAACTGGAGCAGGGCAGGATCTAGCAGCAGTGGATTGGGTGAGTCTGTTTGAAGGAAAAGGAATGACTGGCAAATAGGAGGCTTTTAAAAGTGTGATATCAAGAATCCAGGAACAGTATGCCCCTGTTAGGGTGAAGGGGAAAGCTGGCAGGTTTAGGGATTCCTGGCTGATGAGAGATATTGAGGCTCTGGTCAGGAAAAAGAAGGCATAGATTGGGTTTAAGCTATCGGGCTCAAGTGAATCCCTAGATGACTATAAAGAGTGTAGGAGCACACATTAGAGGTAAATCAGAACAGCAAAAAGAGGGTATGAGATGGATCTGGCAGATAAGGTTAAGGATAATCCCAAGAGGTTCTTTTGCTATATTAAGAGTAAAAGGGTGGCTAGGGAGAGAATAGGTGCCCTTAAAGATTAGCGTGGCCATCTATGTGTGGAGCCACAGGAGATGGGGAAGATTTTGAATGAATATTTCTCCTCAGTCAACACTGAGGAGAGAATCATGGATGCAAAGGAAATAAGGGAAACAAGTGGGGATGTTTTGAACTGCATACATATTACCTTAAAGCACATTAAGGTGGATAAATCCCCTGGGCCTGATCAGGGCCATCCTTGGGTGTTGTATGAGGCTAGGGAAGACATTGCAGAGGACCTTGCAAAGATTTTTGCTTCATCTTTAGCCACTGGTGAAGTTCCGGAAGACTGGAGGGTGGCTAATGTTATTCCATTGTTTAAGAAAGGTAGCAATGACAAGCCAAGGAATTACAGCCCTAACATGAGTGGTAGGCAAGTTATTGGAGAGGATACTGAGGGACAGGATCAGCTAACATTTGGATCGTCAAAGTCTGATTAAGGATAGTCAGCATGGATTTGTGTGTGGGAAGACATGTTTGACAAATCTTTTAGAGTTTTTCAAAGAAGTAACCAAGAGGATAGATGAGGGTAGGGCAGTGAATGTTGCCTATAGGGATTTTAGTAATGCCTTTGACAAGTTCCTACATAGTAGGTTAGTCATGAAGGTTAGGTTGCAGGGGATCTAGGGAGACCGAGCTAATTGATTTCAAAATTGGCTCGATGATAGGAAGCTGAGGGGTGATGGTTGAAGTTTGTTTCTTGGACTGGAGGCATGTGACTAGTGGGTCCGTGCTGAGACCTTTGTTATTTGTTATTTACATAAATGATCTGGATGTGAATGTAGAATGCATAATTAGTAAATTTGTGGATGATACAAAATTAGGAGGTATTGTTGATATTGAGGATGGTTATCAACAATTACAGAGAGATCTTGATCAGATGGGGAAGTGGGTTGAGGATTGGCAAATGCAATTCAATAAGGATAAGTGTGAGGTGTTGCACTTTGGAAAGTCAAACCAAGGTAGGACTTATACAGTAAATAGTAAGGTCCTGAGGACTGTGTGGAACAGAGGGACCTAGGAGTATGAGCACATATTTAATTGAAAGTGGAAACATAGGTAGACAGGGTGGTGAAGAAGGCATGTAACATGCTGGCCTTCATTGGTCAAAGCATGGAGCATAGGAGTTGGGTCATTATGTTACAGTTGTATAAGTCATTGGTGAGGCCGCACTTGGAATATTGTGTACAGTTTGCTCACCCTGTTATAGGAAAGACATAGTTAAACTGGAAAGCGTGCAAAGAAGATTTACGAGGATGTTGCCAGGACTAGTAGGCCTGAGTTATAGGGAGACATTGGCCAGGATAGGACTTTATCCCTTGAAACGTAGGAGAATGAGGGGTGACCTTATTAAGGTGTATAAAATCATGAGGGACATAGATAGGATGAATGCATATTATCTTTTTCCCGGGGATGGGGAATTGAAAACTAGAGGGCATAGGTTTAAGGTGAGAGGGGAAAGATTCCAGAAGGACCTGAGGGACAACCTCTTCAAACAGAGAGTGGTGCATATATGGAATGGGCTGCCAGAGAAAGTGGTTGAGGCAAGTACAATAGCAACATTTAAAAATCATTTGGATAGATACATGGATGGGAACAGTTTGGAGGGATGTGGACCAAATGCAGGCAATTGGAACTAGCTGAGTGGGCACCATGGTCAGCATGGACCAATTTGGGCCAAAGGGCCTGTTTCCATGCTGTAATACTCTGTGACTGTATGACATACAGATCATAGAGCGAAAAAAAAAACTCTGACAGAGTAAGGGATACAGGTTACGCCACACAGGACGTGCACTAGGATAGATAAATATTAACAACATCAGCATTATTTGAAGTTAGATAGTCTATTCAACTCTAATAATGACAGGGAAGAAGCTGTTCTTGAACCTGCTGCTGCCTGTGTTCAAGCTTCTGTATCTTCAGCCTGATGGAAGAGGTTGTAGGAGAGCATTGCCAGGGTGGGATGGGTCTTTGATGATGTTGACAGCCTTTCTGTGGCAACGAGACATGTAAATGGAGTCCATGGATTGGGATGTTGGCTTCTGTGATGGACTGGGATGTGCAGACAACCTACTGTAGTTTCATACGGTCCTGGGCAGAGCAGTTGCTGTACCAGGCTGTTATGCACCAGGACAGCATGCTTTCTATGATGCATCTGTAAAAGTTGGTGAGGGTCCTTATGGATCTGTCAAATTTCCTGAGCCATCTTAGAAGAATTGGCATTGTTGTGATTTCTTGATCGTCATATCTATGCGGGAAGTCCAGGACAGGTTGTCAGTTATCATCACTCCTAGGAACTTGATACTCTCAACCCTCTTAACCTCCGCTCCGTTGATGTAGATGGGGGCGTGTTCTCCTACTTTCTTTCTGAAGTCACTGATCAGTTTTCCCGACATTGACAGAGAGGTTGTTATCATTGCACCACAACACGAAGCACGCTATCTCTTTCCTGTATTCTGACTCATCATTGTTTGATATCTGTCCTACCACAATGTTGTCGTCAGCAGACTTGTAGATGACATTCATTTGGAATTTGGCAACACAGTCGTGGGTGTACAGGGACTACAGTAGGGCGGCTGAGAATGTACCCGTGGGTGGCTCAAGTATTGAGTGTTATCATGGAGGAGGTGCAGTTGTCTATCTTCACTGATTGTGGTCTATGGGTCAAGAAGCTGAGGATCCAGTTGCAGAGGAAAGAGCTGAGACCTAGGTCTTGAAGTTTTGAGATCACTCCGAAGGGGATTATGGTGTTGAAGGCAGAGCTGTAGTTAATGAGCAGGAGTCTGACATAGGTGTCCTTGTTGTCCAGATATTCCAGGGTTGAGCGTATGGCTAGGGAAATGGTGTCCACTGTGGACCTGCTACATCAGTAGCAAATTGCAGGGAATTGAGGCAGACTAGAGTTGATATGAGCCATGACCATCCTCTCGAAGCACTTTGTGATTATGGAGGTCAGAGTCACCGGCCAGTAGTCATTCAGGCACATTGAATGTGCTTTTTTTGGTACTGGGATGATGGTGATCTTCTTGAAGCAGATGGGGACTTCAGCTTGTAGGAGCAAGATGCTGAAGATGTCAGTGAATACTTCTGACAGCTGGTCTGCAGAGGATCTAAGTGCATGGCCGGGGACTCCGTCCAGGCTTTCTTTGTGTTGACTCCCAGGAAGACCAATCTGATGTCTGCAGCAGTGACAGAGGGAACATCTGCTTCATTTTATATCATATTATTTAGGCCTTGCCACAGGTGGCAGGTTTCTGTATGGTTGGTTTGGGCCTCTAACTTAGTTTGGTACTGCCTCTTGGCATCTCTGATGACTTTGTGGAGGTCATATTTGGATTTTCTGTATAGGTCTGGGTCATCTGACTTGAATGTTGCAGCCTGGTCTTCAATAGGAGTGGATTTCCTATTTCATGCAAGGTTTCTGGTTGGGGAACACTCAGATTGACTTCTTTGGCACACAGTCCTCCACACATTTGCTAATGAAGTCCATGACAGTGGTGGCATACTTATCCAGATTTTTTGCTGAGTACATGAATACAGTCTAGGCCATCGATTCCAAGCAGGCCCAGATACACTCTTTTGCTGCCTCGGACCAGCATCGTATTTTATCCTTTTTATCAACTCATTTGTGGGATGTGGGCATCGCTGGCTGGCCAGCTTTTCTTGCCCATCCCTAGCTGACCTTGAGAAGGTGGTAAGGAGCGGCCTTCTTGAATCGCTGCAGTCCACCTGCTGTGGGTTGACCCACAATGCTCTTGGAGAAGGAATTCCAGGATTTTTACCCAGCGACAGTGAAGGAATGGCAATATATTTCCAAGTCAGGATGGAGGGTGGCTTGAAGGGAAGTTGAAGGTGGTGGTGTTCTCATATGTCTGCTACCCTTGTACTTCTAGATGGAAGTGGTTGTGGGTTTATAAGGTGCTGTTTGAGGATCTTTGGTGAATTTCTGCAGTGCATCTTGTAGATAGTACACACTGCTGCTACTGAATGTCGGTGGTGGAGGGAGTGGATGCTTGTGGATGTAATGTCAATCAAGCAGGTTCTTTGTCCTGGATGGTGTCAAGCTTCTTGAGTGTTGTTGGGGCTGCACTCATCCAGGCAGGTGGGGAGTATTCCATCACACTCCTGACTTGTGCCTTGTAAATGGCTGACAGGCTTTGAGGAGACAGGAGGTGAGTTACTCACCGCAGTATTCCTACCTTCTGACCTGCTCTTGTAGCCACTTGTGTTTATGTGGTGAGTCCAGTTCAGTTTCTGATCAATGATAACCCCCAGGATGTTGATAGTGGGGGATTCAGTGATGGTAACGCCACTGAATGTCAAGGGGTGGTGGTTAGATTATCTCTTATTGGTGATGGTCATTTGTGTGGCACGAATGTCACTTGCCACTTGTCAGCCCAAGCCTGGATATTGTCCAGACCTTGTTGCATGTGAACATGGACTGCTTCAGTATCTGAGGAGTCACGAATGGTGCTGAACATTGTGCAATCATCGGCGAACATCCCCACTTCCAACCTTACGATGGAGGGAAGATCATTGATGAAACAGCTGAAGATGGTTGGGCCGAGGACACTACACTGAGGAACTCCTGCAGAGATGCCCTGGAGCTGAGATGATTGATCTCCCACAACCAGGGCCATCTTCCTATGTGTCAGGTATGACTCCAACTACCGGAGCATTTGCCCCCGATACCTATTGATTCCAGTTTTGCTCCGGCTCCTTGATGCCACACTCGGTTGAATGCAACCTTGATGTAAAGGGCTGTCACTCTCGCTTCACCTCTGGAATTCAGCTCTTTTGTCCGTGTTTGAACCAAGGCTGTAATGACATCAGGAGCTGTGTGTCCTGGCAGAACCCAAACTGGGCATCACTGAGCAGGTTGTTGCTGAGCAGGTGCTACTTAATAGTACTGTTGATGACACCTTCCATCACTTTACTTATGATCGAGAGGAGACTTATGAGGTGGTAACTGGCCAGGTTGGATTTGTCCTGCTTTTTGTGTAAAGGACATACTTGGGCAATTTTCCACATTGCCGGGTAGATTCCAGGTTGTAACTGTACTGGAACAGCATGGTTAGAGGAGCAACAAGTTCTGGAGCACAAGTCTTCAGTACTATTGCTGGAATGTTGTCCAGATCTGTAGCCATTGTAGTATCCAGTGTCTCCAACTGTTTCTTGATATCATGTGGGGTGAATCGAATTGGCTGAAGATTGGTATCTGTAATGCTGGGGACCACTGGAGGAGGATGAGAGGGATCATGCTGAAGATTGCTGCGAATGCTTCAGCCTTATCTTTTGCACTGATGTGCTGGGCTCTTCCATCATTGAGGATGGGGATATTTGTGGAGCCTCCTCCTCCAGTAAGATGTTTAATTGCCCACCACCATTCACGACTGGATGTGGTACGACTGCAGATTTTAGATCTGATCCGTTGGTTGTGAGATTGCTTAGCTCTGTCTATCACTTGCTGTTTATGCTGTTTGGCATGCAAGTAGTCTTGTTTGGTGACTTCACCAGGAGTACTCCTCATCTTCAGGTATGCCTGATGCTGCTCCTGGCATCCCCTCCTGCACTCTCCATTGAACTATGGTTGATCTCCTGGCTTGATAGTAATGGTTGAGTGGAGGATATGCCAGGTCATGAGGTTACAGATTGTGCTGGAGTACAATTCTGCTGCTGTTGATGGCCCACAGCACCTCATGGCTGCCCAGTCTTGAGTTGCGAGATCTGTGCAAAGTCTGTCCCATGTTTAACCTGAAGCCATGAGACATCATGGGGTCCGGAGTCAACATTGAAGACTCCCAGAACAACTCCCTCCCGACTGTATACCACTGTGCTGCCACCTCTGCTGGGTCTGTCCTGCTGGTGGGACACAACATATCCAGGGATGGTGATGGTGATGTCTGGGACATTGTCTGTAAGGTATGATTCTATGAGTATGACTATGTCAGGCTGTTGCTTGACTAGTCTGTAAGACAGCTCTCCCAGTTTTGGCACTAGACCCCAGATATTAGTGAGGAGGACTTTGCAGGGTCGACAGGGCTGTTTCTGCAGTTGTCTTTTCCGGTGCATAGGCCGATGCTAGGTGATCCATCCGGTTTCATTTCTTTGAGACTTTGTAGTGATTGGTGTGACTGAATGGCTTGCTAGGCCATTTCAGAGGGCAACTGAGAGTCAACCACATTGCCATGGGTCTGGAGTGACATGTAGGCCAGACCAAGTGAGGATGGCAAATTTTCTTTCCCTGAAGGACATTAGTGAACCAGATGGGTTTTTCCGACAATCGGTAATAATTTCATGGTGATCAGTCGATTTTTAATTTCAGAATTTACTTAATTCAAATTCCACCATCTGCCATGGTGGGATTCAAACCCAGGTCCCCAGAACATTAGATGGGTTTCTGGATTAATAGTCTAGCGATAATACCACTAGGCCATCACATACCCCTTTCTGTGAAGGATGCACCTATTTCAGCTTTTGCTTGTAAGCTTGAAGTAGGGACACAGCGTTGCGATCTGAATTTCTGAAGTGTGGACGGGGGATGGAGCAACAAGCGTCCTTGATGGTTGTGTAGCAGTGGTCTAGGATCTTCGGTCCTCTAGTGGGGCAGGAGATGTGCAAGTTTTCAGCAAGTTTCAAACCTTATGCTGAAATAGTTACTTACTTTGTGAAAATAGAAAACAGAGGAATTTCATTTGGCACATGACCATGCCTAATATCTATATCACATATTGCGATTTCACTCTATATATATATGTGTGTCCCCACAAGCCTATATTACTTTCCCCGACTTCTTCCATTGCAGGTTCCTCTCTCCTATTGCAGGTGGACCCAAAAGTAGTCAGTAGTCAATCTTTGACACCACACAGTGCCCAATTTTCACACAGTGGCTTCCTGAAGCTGACATCAGGAATGTATTGAACTGAGGTTAATTACAATCTCATAGGCATATGTGATGGTGTTACCATATGACGTAAATTGAAGCTATCATTGCCATGTGTTATTGACAGCAGGTATTAGTCAGCTTTATCACTGCATTTAATTCTGCTATTTCTATTGATTGATTAATCTACGATTAGATTTTAAATATCAAATTCATTAACTTCAGTGAACCCAGGTTGGATCATGATTTTATGCGATAGTGTAAAATGAGCGATAGGGAGCAATGACCTGTATTATACTTCTCCCATTTTTTTTTGCATTTCTGTTGAAACCATTGAGAATGAAAATAAAGAGAAATGCAAAATGGGCTGCTGACTCACCATTATCTATTTTACCAACTGACTCAGGACTGAATCGATATTTTTGCACCTCTTTTGTCTCCGCTACTACCAACTTTACCTCAATATTGCACTGAATGCAATCACTCAGTATACCAACTATGTACTAACAAATGAATTTCAACCGTTAGATGTCTATTATCTTCTTGGGGTGAACCATATTGTGCAAACCTTAATTTATGCAAAATATAGCATTGTATGTATTATGCTAAAAATGGAAAACCATTATTCTTTTTATAGCTATTCACATTCAAGAAAAAGTTAATCACAGATTTTGTCATAAAAGATTTCCCCATTGAAACAAGCATGTTCTTGAATCCAATTCCAAGCTACCGCCAATTTAAAAAAAAATCACTTTACAATAGAAATATTTTGAACCAAAACACTATGGAAACTGATGACCAACAATTACAGAAATGCATCAATTAATGGAATCCAAAATGATTTTGAAAATGCCTGCAAAAGAATTAGCAATACAATTCCTGCATTATCTTTATTTATGACCACTTTAATTGATAATATTATAGTAGTAAAAACCTACATTGTTCCACCGAGCCTCATGTGTTAATGGAAAGAAGGGTTCAGTTTGCATTGAGGTTTGCATCACAGTATTGTCTTTGGTGACAATATGAATTTAATAGGCATTCATGGTAATTTGCTGTGATGTGTTCCATAAATTAGACTTTAAATCTACCTTATAAATTCACATTTCTTTTGGGCTGTCGTGATCTATTTTAATCAATACTCTGTGTATATAACTGGTCCAGGCTGATTTTGAACATTTTACTTTTTCTGAGACACAAAGATGGATTCATCCTCATTCTGGACAGTGATGTTTGCTGTCATTTTGATGCATTAATATTATGTGTAACCAACACCAATGCTACATTATTCCTATAAAAAGATTGTACTTTCAAGAATAATAGGATATTAGCACATTCCCTAATTATAATTGTTAATAACCTTTGCCAATGATTGTCACCCGGTGATGACAATCTCCTATTGAAATTGAATATTTACAAGCATACTTAACTATGAAATTTTTTAAAAATCACATGCTGTAAAAAGTCCACAAATAATTGGCAATGTCAACCAGTAGACTTATTTATCCAAATAACCACACACATTGCACGTACCCTCTGATACTGTTGCCAGATTAGCCTACTAAAAAAACTAAATACATTTCTCACTTATTACATAATATGGCATCTGGTATGTTAGGACTTCATGGAGTGTACTTTGAAAACCTCACATTAATGAGGTTACAAATTCAGACAATATAAAAGATAAATACTACAAATGTTGGAAATCTAAAATACAAACAAAATGCTGTAAGTACTCAAGAGGTCAAGCATAGAGTCGTAGAGTCACAGAGATGTACAGCACGGAAACAGGCCCTTCGGTCCAACTCATCCATAGCAACCAGATATCCTAAGTTAATCTAGTCTCATCTGCTATCATTTGACCAATATCCCTCTAAACCCTTCCTCTTCATGTACCCATCCGGATACTTTTTAAATGTTGTAATTGTACCAGCCTTTACCACTTCTTCTGACGGCTCATTCCATACATCCATCACCGTCTGCATGAAAATGTTGCCTGTTGGGTCCCTTTTAGATCTTTCCCCTCTCATCTTAAACCTATGCCCTCTAGTTTTGGACTCCCCTACCCTAGGATAAAGATATTCACCCTATCAA
Source organism: Rhincodon typus (assembly GCF_021869965.1). NCBI lineage: Eukaryota > Metazoa > Chordata > Chondrichthyes > Orectolobiformes > Rhincodontidae > Rhincodon > Rhincodon typus. The sequence continues at coordinate 62,568,713 of NC_063335.1, read as the reverse complement.
TGCCCGTCATGATTTTATAAACCTCTATAAGGTCACCCATCAGCCTCCATTGCTGCAGGGAAAATATATACCTGTCCCTTTAGTTCAAACCCTCCAGCCCTGGCAACGTCCTTGTAAATCTTTTCTGAACCCTTTCAAGTTTCACAACACCTTTCTTTTCTTAGCTAGTAGTCCAGAATTGAAAGCAGTATTCCAAAAGTGGTTTAAGTAATGCCCTGTACAGCCACAACATGACATTCCAACTCTTATTCTCAATGCACTGACAAAAAAAAAGACACGTATACCAAATGCCTTCTTCACTACCCTGTCTGCCTGTGACTCCACCTTCAAGAAACTATGAATCTACACTCCAAGGTCCCAGAACCATACCATTAAGTGTATGAGTCCTGCCCTGATTTGCTGGTACAGAATGCAACACCTCACATTTATTTAAATTAAACTCCATCTGCCATTCCTCAGCCCATTGGTCCATCTGGTCAACGTCCCTTTGTACTGTGAGATAACCTTCTTCACTGTCTATTACACCACCAATTTTGTTGTCATCTGAAAGCTTACTAACTACACCTCCTATATTCACATCCAAATTACTGATATAAATGACTAAAAACAATGGACCCAGCACCGATCTTTGTGGCACACCTCTGGTCACAAGCTTCCAGTCTGAAAAACAACCCTCCACCATTACCCTCTGTCTCTTACCTTCTAGCCAATTTTGTATCCAAATGGCTAGCTGTCCCTGGATTCCATGTGATCTAACCTTGTTAACCAGTCTATCATGTGCAACCTTGTTGAACACCTTGCTGAAGTCCATATAGACAACATCCACTGCTCTGCCTTCATCAATCATCTTTATTGCTTCTTCAAAAAACCCAACTGCATTAGTGAGACACGATTTCCAGTGCACAGAGTCATATTGACTATCCATAATCAGTCCTTTCCTTTCCAAATGCATGAAAATCCTGTCCCTCAGAGTATGTTTCAACAACTTACACACCTCTGACATCAGGCTCACTGGTCTATAGTTCCCTGGAATTTCCTAACCACCTTTCTTAAATAATGGCACCACATTAGCCAACCTCCAGTCTTCTGGCACCTCATCCATGGCTATTGATGATACAAATATCTCAGCAAGGGGCCCAGTAATCAGTTCCCTAGCTTCCCACAAAGTTCTGGGATACACTTGATCAGGTCCTGGGGATTTATCCAACTTTATGAATGTTAAAATGCAACTGCTCCTCTGTAATATGGACACTTTTCAAGGTATCACTATTTATTTCTCTAAGTTCTCTAGCAGTTCTGATGAAAGGTGGTAAACTGAAACATGCTGAAATAATAACAGCAAATGCTATCCATGTAGTGATTGTGATGAAGTCAGCCAGGTAGACATCATAGAATATGATTCTGAGGAAGGTCAGCAGACCCAAAACGTTAACTCTGATTTTTCTTTGCAGATGCTGCTAGACCTGCTGAGCTTTTCCAGCAACTTCTATTTTTGATCATAGAATATGAGCTCTCCGATTGGGGTGGTAATCTGGTCCAATCAGGGAGACCTAGCTGACAGTTATAAACAGGAATGTCAGAGGTTCTGTTGACTCTGACAGCTGGCTCTGAGGAAACCAAACCAGTACCAAGCCAGAACCAGTTGAATTGTTACATTGTAAATTTTCATCAAAAAAGGTTGGCTGTTGTGGAAGTGATGTGGTTCTTGGGCACTGGTTGAGCCAATGAGAGCCCCACATTAATGCTTTTCAGGAAGGCTGGTGTACGCCTTGTTCCACTTAGATATTTGACAGCTGAACTGTACAAATATTCCTGAGATCGAGGACCCCCAGAGTCAGACCCATCCAGCAAGAGTCAGCTTATATTCAATGGCATGCCAATAAGGAGACAGTGCTTAGTTAGTATGACACTCATGCAAGGCCTAGTATTGTTGTTTGATCCCAGGCCTCAAAATAACAGAGGTGGTTTCTGCGTTAGGACGACACAGTGGTGAAGGCTGATGTTCGACAGCTATGGAGGAGTGGCTCTCAGCCATCTTCATGCTCCTCACTGTTGTTGGGCACCTGTATCAAGTACTGCGTGTCTCTGAATGGAAGAATCCCACAGGAAGCTTTGAAGCAACCGAGCATAGCTTCTTGCTATTTTGCCTGTGTGGTAGGCTGCCACCCCATGTGTAGTTGGGTAATACCAGTCTGAGTAGGATAAGGCCCTTAAATAAACATTAATAGCCCAATTAGGAGTCTCAATAGTTGATAAGGACAGGAGGACACAGTGGCATGGTAGCTCAGTGGTTAGCACTGCTGCCTCACGGAGCCAGGTTCAAGTCCACCCTCTGGCAACTGTCTGTGTGGAGTTTGCATGTTCTCCCCATGTCTGCATGGGTTTTCTCTGGGTGCTCCAGTTTCCTCCCACAGTCCAAAGATATGCAGGCTAGGTGGATTGGCCATGCTAAATTGCCCATAGCATTCAGGGATGTTTAGATTAGGTGGGTTACAAGGGGAATGTGTCTGGGCGGGATGCTCTGAGGGTCACTGTGGACTTATTGGGCCAAAGGGCCTGTTTCCACACTGTAGGATTCTATGACTTTTTGTGGGCCTTCTTGCCATAAACTAAGTTGGTGCATAGACCAGAAGATGGCTGGGCCGCCACCGATCAACCTCCCAAATGTTAAATGCAGCCGCTCCAAACTTGCCATGGAAGAGAATGTAAGATGCCATCTAAAAATTTTGATGGTTATACCAAATCCAAACAAATCACAGCAATATTAAAACCATCCAAATTCTGTGTCTTAAAAACAGAAAGCATGTATAATAAAATTTTGAGTTAGTACTATATCTGTCATCACTACAGAGAAGGTAGAGAATAGATTCACTGAGATGATGCTACTAATTATAAGTTATTTTCATTTAAGCACAAAATTATGAGAATCTCTCAGATGTATTCAGAATTCTGAAATATTCTGATAAGGGAAATCGTTGAAATCTATTTCCACTGGTCAATGACTCATTAACTAGAGTACCGAACTGTATAAACACCAAGGAACAAAGGGGAGGGGCTACAACAGATGGTTTTAAGGATATGGAACACCTTCTTACAGCCAGGATATGAAGCAAAATCCAAAAGAACATTTTAAAAAAGCTTTGAAAAAGAAACAGTTCAAAAGAGTAAGAAAGGTGCATAGATCGCATTTTCTGAGTGTGTGCCTATGCAGAATGGATCAAAATAGAACTTTTTCACCCAAAGGGTTGTAAATCTGTGGAATTCCCTGCCCAGTGAAGCAGTTGAAGCTACCTTGCTGAATGTGTTTAAGGCAAGGCTAGATAAATTTTTGAACAGTAAAGGAATTAAAGGTTATGGTGTGCAGGCGGGTAAGTGGAGCTGAGTCTCAAAAAGATCAGCCATGATCTTATTGAATGGCGGGGCAGGCTCGAGGGGCCGGATGGCCTACTCCTGCTCCTAGTTCTTATGTTCTTATTATGTTCTTATTATGTTCCCATGTTGTAACATTCCACTGGTCTATTTTACTATCAAAGTACCTTGGTCCACTGCAATATTTTTAATACATAATTGAATCGTTTAAAAATGTTTAAATAATGCAAATACTGCTGCTTGCACTGTCTAAATATTTAAAATACAATTACTCAGAAAGAAGTCCATGGAGAGTAGATTTCAGGTTCAGCCACACATGGTAACAGAAGTATGATACAGCTGAAAACTAAACTATCTCAGTCTAGTTTCTGCAAACTTAAAGTGTATTCATATACATCCTTAGCTGAGAATTAATTCCCCTTTTGTTACAAGATTAAAAATGATACGCAAGTGTGGTTGAATTAAAAGATAAAGGCTGCAGTCTGGCACAATAGTGTAAAAAAGACTTCAAAAATTCAGGTCCCAAAGGCCAAAGTTGAAGACAGGGAGGTCAAAATTGAGATCGTATCTAAAACCGTTGCTCAGCATAAGGTTAAAATGATTTTAATAAGCCAACATTTATTAAACTGTTCTATTTGCATCATGCTGTGACCTAGCAAAAGTTACAACTCAGAGTGGACTTCACAATGGTTAATCGTTCCTCTAAACCGAAAACAAATCTGAGAATGCTTCACTCTGAGTACAGTTGCTGGCATGTGGGTGTTCTATAACTCTACCTGTAAATGCAATATGAAGTAATGTCAGTTAGGTAAACCAAAAAACACAGAAGACCACATTTTGATAGTTGTCATTGTTATACTTATAGAACGAAAACCTTCCCAACCCTTGATCTTATACACTAAAGATAAATTCAAGAACAAGACCTGTAATATACTACAGTTAATGTTTGTACAGTGTTATGTGGTGGAGTGCTATTAATTGGATCAGCAACTCAGATTTTATAAATTCAAATTCCATCATACTGAATTCTGAAATTAGCTACTTCTGGGCTAAATCAGGGCAAGGAAAATTACCATAAAAGCCAGTTGCCTTAGATATCCAATCAATTCTTTCAGTGCAGAGTCTGACCTCTGCTTGGTCCAGGTACCTTGGCTCAATGGCAGCATCTCTCCTTCTGAGGATTATAGATTCAAGTCCCAATCCAGAAACTACACTGTTGAAGGTATGATCTTTTAAATAAAACAGAGGTCTCCTCTGCCATTTCAAGTGGGTCTAAAAGATTCCACTTGAAGAATGATTTAAAGAAAACAGGAGATGTCTCCTGGTGGTCCAATCAATACTTATGCAACAATCAACATCACTAAAATTGAATCTAAGTTCATTATCCTCCCCCTGTGCATATACTTCCATACCTTCTACATTATAAGCATGATTACATTTCAAAAGTACTTTTTATCTGTTGTAAAACTTTATTGGGGTGTCCCAACAAAAGGCTTTAAATGAATGCAAGTTGTCTCTTGTTCATTACATGAAAGAGCAGTCACTTTGCAAGCTAGATTCAAGATGGCACTGACACTGGGCAACTCCTTGCCAGCTCCCTACAGCAGATCTCATTCTAACATTTCTTACAACCGTTTCACACTTTTAAACCTAAATTCTAAGTCTGTAACAGTATAACCTGTGTGCCTCACTCTGTTGAAACACCGGATGGTCTGTATATCCTTGCTTAAATGATCTGCCTATACTGCTCACAAACAAAATTTTTCGCTGTAGGCGTACGTGACTACAATAAATCAAATCAAGTATTCAATGTTAGCACCCATACAGAGGTGGACAATGAATGTAACTTTAACATGGTTTCTCACTTGCGTAAAGCAAATCAAAATGTACATAGGATAACCGAAACTGAAACTCGCATAAAACCAGATAAAGGCAATGGTATGATTTCAAAATGTAAAATCTACAATCTGTAACATATCGAGTCATGAGAATGGTGCACTGCACATGTTTTCTTAATGTGGAGATTCTGAAATTCTGAAGAAATTTTTAAGTGACATTCCCGCTTCCCATGACCTGCTTAAAGTCAGCAGCCATATTTAAGCATATGTGATAGTTTATGAATCAATGAGGACAATGGAATGTGTTGACAGTTACCAGTTTCTATTGCAGACCCATGTGCATTTTAATAACGTGGCACTGTGTTCGAGACATTTTTTTTCTGTATTACGAGCAAATAATATTGCGTACAGTCTCTTAACTGTGCTTCTTTAATCGGATTCTGAGCTCACAGTTTTAAAGCAACGAAAATCAGCAAATAACACTGAAAGCGTCAAAAAAAAATCCTCTTTCTGAGAGTTTCAATTTTAGACATATTTGATTAGTATGCTTTTTATTGCGTCTTATTTATTCTTTCTTTTGTGGGCTTAAAGTCCCAATGGTCTTATCCCGAGGCACTTCCTAATGACTCCGCAAATTATTCTGGAGCTTTCTTTCACCTAATTGAAAGCGAGAAAGGAAAAGCAATGGGCCTATTCTTGGCTTGCCATCAAAGGAAAAGCAAAACTTGCTTCAGTTCGCTTTTATTTTGGGATTTCTTTTTCCCCTAGAAGTCAATCCAAGTGGCTGATTATTAATTATAACTGCTCTATTAAACTGTATTATAAGACCTTTGAAGTCAATTTTAGTATTCTCAGAGAACCAGTTGGAAAGCTGCTTGCGTTAGCTGTAGTACGGAAAAACAGCAGTAAAACGGGGCACCTACAATTCAATCTTTTCAAAAAAATCCATCACTGTCCTGTCAGACCTGTCATTCAGGTAGGTCCCTAATCGCTCCACGAGAATCGGTAGAATTGCTGGGAAGAACTGACGTATTTTCGAAAAGAAATCTCAGAACTGGTTATCAAAACGGCTAAGGTAACCTTTACCGACGGATTTTCAGATTACACATATGTCAGTTTAGGCTGTTGAAGATTTACCCCCACCAATGTGTAGGGGTTGACTTACTTTGTTATAAGGACCGGTCCGTTTCGCTAAAGAAAGCGGAAGTTTGATTGTTTTGTGTAGATGCACTGAGAGCTGGGATTTCAAACAGATTTTCGCACGCCACAATTTGCGCGGAATTCAGAAAAGTTTACGTGTGCTTTAACCTGGGGTTACCAAAACTATGATGTATGTTAGGTGACTGAGAAGTCTGACATTGCGACTTTTCATGAATGTTAGATCATTACAGCAAATTCATGAATCAACGTATTGAGTTTTTATTTAAATTGACATATGAATGTTGACCTCGCTATTCACCCACGCGTTTTATAAATTAAATGTTTTAATCGCAGACAGGGGAACACGGATTATAATTCTAGTCTAAAGACTTTCTGCTTCTCATCAATTTGCTGTAGGTGGGATGAGGTGTGTTATAAACACATTGTTCGGAATATCCTAGACAGGTGTCATTCAGAACATTCGCGGAGCAAATCAAATACCAAACGACATTGATCAGTCACATTTTTATTGTTTTTGTTTTTTTATGTCAGGAAGTGATTAACATCCAATTTAACGTTTCTTTTTCATTACCAAATCAGCTGCAGTTTTTTTTCATCTATGAACTACCACCAGTAAATCACCAATGTGTTTTTTAATTAATCAAATTACGTGCAAAGCCTGTGAAGGACAATGCAAACCATCAAAGGGGAGGGAGAGAAGGAGGGTGTTAACTCAAAAGGTAGTTGGAAGGGGAGCATTTTTATTCTGAAAGCACATGTTATTAGCTCCAATTAACAAAGCATACCTTGAATTAGCCACCTTTAAACTTTAGGCAAGGAATACCTTGTTGAATAGATGATTTTATGATCGTTTTGCAGGTTAATGAACTTCCAGCAGGTAAACTAGTTAGAAAAGCTGGGGAGAGAAATCTATCTGAATTTCCCAGTGGATCTGCATATCACCTGTATTCTACCAACAGAATGGCACGCTGACATCAACGCCAAAGTATAATGGTATTACAAAATATTTTAACATGTGAGCACCTGCAGTAACTAGATAAATAAATAGCCTGGTGACTAAGGGGCTGCGATTTCAGTTCTAAAGCTTTACACAGTCGGTGACTCAACACTGATAGGCAAGTTGACTCAATTAGAAACGCTGCCACTAAGATCGTTAACCTGGTGTTTTGTATTAAAATGAAGAGCACTTAGTGTTGTGCCTACCTAACGGACACCAGAACGCTGTCACCAAGCTTAATTCCAAAGCTGTTGCTCTTTTGCTTTTTTTGTCCCAGTCCCGAGCCATTTCATCGCCGAATATCTGTAGCTGAATCTGCTAGAATTGTAGCACTTTGCAAACATGCGCTTTTGTTTGAGTCTCGCCCTATAATTTGGGAAAAGGCAGGCCTGGACCATTGTAATGTTTTACATATATAAGTTCCAAGGCCAAATCAATTCTTCGCCTGCAGACAATTGTTTTATCCTGATTTAGGGAGGAGTTCTATTACAAAATTGGCACTGAGTTGTCAAAGGTTGTGCTACTGTTCAATGTGAAATATTGTTTAAAAGTCTCATTTCAAAACTCATTATATGGGTTGTTTCCTCTGGACAAATTCACAATGATTCTTGGTATGGATGTTGAACGGAAATGCTGCAGAAGTTCTACCAAAATTTTAAAGCAAGCAATTTTTCTCCGCCGATTTCCACTTAAAACACAAAAATTCCGCCGTGCTCTCGAGTAGTGAACACAAACGGCTATGGAAGTTTTTCTTGGCAATTGGATTTTTCTTATAGTCTTATGAAGGAGCAGATGACTATATACACTTAATTTCGAGAGAATTGCTAATTAAGAATGTACCCGGAGACTGAAGGTAAATTTCATGTACCACTATGAATTGATAGGTCTCTACTAATGAATCCCATATTATGCTAGTGTTATCTGGAAGGTTTTATCACAAGGCGTAATGTCAAAGTATAGGTTTAATTAATAACAAAAAAAAATTTCTGCCTGGAAACGGCAAATAAAGGTCATGATATAAGAAATATGACGAAAAATTAAACAGAACTCGTGGAAATAATGAAACAAATAGTGAAAACAATTAGAAAAATAATTTAGTGCGAAATAAAATTATGATTTTAATTTCTATATACACGCAAATAAAAGGAATAAGAAAGCAGAAACGCCGAAATCAGATGAATTTAATCATCTCTTCTACCACCGCCGTCCCCCCAAAAATTGTGGTTTCTAACCCGATTTGAATGTATTAGGTTTGGCGGAGTTTGTCTGATATGAAAGGTGTAAGATAACGTTATCAGGTAAAACTCATTTCTTATCTTCTTCAATTGTCTGAAGTGGTCAGTCTGAACTTAGTTGGCGACCAGAGCTATTTACATAATTAAATACAATAAGAGCAACGTTTACTGGACACCACACATAGCTCTTGCTTACACAGAACGCATTATTAAAACCAATTGGAAAACTGTCAAATCCTTCTGATCGAAAGCAAAACTTAGTCTCTGATCTTTAGGAAAGTAGATCAAATCCCCTGGCTCTGGTGTTTTCAGCAATCTCCTTATTTTAATACAATGCTCAAATGAAACCTTTCACTTCGTTTGTTTAGAATAATTCGAAATTATAAATAAGAAAAAAAGTACTGCAGTTGCTAGAAATCTGAAGAGCAAGTTAGACCGACATTTATCTACGGGTGCTGCCTGATTTGCTGATTATTTCCAGCTTTGTCGGTTCTGTCTTCTTTTAAAAAGTTTGAAGTTTACATTTGCCAGCTGTCTTCAGTACTAGTACGTATTACTGTAAATGTGCTTCTGAAGTCATTACACAATCGATTCTGCGTTACCCCAATGTCCGCCTGAATTAAATGTTGGATGATCAAAGTGTCCTCAACTGATCTGGGGCGGGGGTGGGGGTGTTGGGAACCGTGCCAACGTTTTCCTCTTTTTGATAGCGCACCAGAGAGCTCCTCTTGAAGCGATTTATATGTCATGACACTTTACTGTTCCACCCTGAGACGAATTTGAAGCCTCACCGACCAAGCGTTTCCAATAGTACTCGCCCCTATCTGCAACAACACTATCAATCTCCAGTCTTAGCTCACCACTGGTGAGGCCGTGGCCAGCTACCGTTATTCCGAGTACACCACTTCTTCACCAGTCAGTCGGACAAAGGCCAGTCCGCGTAATGCTGCTATCCTCACCAACTCCATGCATTAAATTTAAATTCCTTACGTTCGATTTCATCCTACTTTTGTAATATCACAACTACGTTCCCTTCCGCACCACTCCCTGTTTTGTATCTACCCTTCGTCCAGCATTGGTGACAGACATTTCAATCCCTCAGCCTCAGCTTCTTCAGTTCTGAGGAAGGGTCACTCGACCCGAAACGTTGACTCTGATTTCTTTCCACAGATGCTGCCAGACCTGCTGAGGTTTTCTAGCAATTTCTATTTTTTGTTCCTCAGTCTTACTGTTTTTGGGATTTACTCCCTAAGTCCCTTCGCATCTTCGTTCTCTATATCTCTAAAGCTATACTAAAATTCAAGCTTTCAGCTTTCCCATTTCTCCAATCTATCTGGTTGGACCTTATTTCATTTCCTCACAAGTAGTCTCACCAACCCCCTTCCCAACCAACGTTTTCGATGTTAAATATTTATTATGAATTAGTTTTCAGTATTATTGAAGTTTTATTTTCCCACATATTTTCTGAGGAACATTTAATTTTTTGACATTAACATGGATGGTGAATGGGGCAATACGCGGAGAACACGCTTTTTTGACAACACGCTTACAACTTTAAAGTCGAACTGAAAACGTTATAATTGAATGTGCCTAGCAGTTAAATCAAACGAGCAACTTCTTTTAAGGCCGCGTTCGTTCCAAATAGTTGGGAAATATTTAGGCTTGAAAACAACAAATGCTGGATGGCATCTGCAGTAATTTGTTCCTAAATTTTAAGGCTTTCTGCATGTGATTACATCGCAATAAAATCCGCTGGGGTTTTGCTACTGTTCTGTTGTATTGAGCACGTGACAAGCCATTCGTTTTAAGACAAACTTCTAAAACCAGGCTACTTAAAATAAACAAACAAGAAAGTGTCGATGCAACAGAACACGTAGCAACGTTTGAAGTAACAGCCGCTCTACTGAACAGTTATAAAAGCGAATATCAGGTACACTTCAGTGACTCCCCATCAAAAGATGCAAATTAAGAGGTCACACTTGGTATATAACTTCAGCCAAACAGCATTAGCTACATGACAGGAAATCATATCAGATTCCCAATGCCGAAAAATACTGGCATTCTTGCACAGGCTCTTCATTTTTTGTCTTGTATAATTTCCCCTTGCTCCACGTTTGCGCACACGCAGCACAACAATGTTGAATAAAGTTGACCCTCTATCTGCGTCCATTGAATTAATATCTAATTTACCTTTGTATTCTAAAAGTATTATATAAACGTTCGTTAACGGTAAAACATTTTATGCTTCCTTTGTTGTGTGATTTTCTGGGGTATTTTTGGGCGCGTTATGTGTTAATTCTGAGCGGGGTGTCTTCCAGCGATGATTGAGATATTTAAGTAAATGCTCGCCCTATGTTTCGTTCCAGCTTCGCAACACATTTTAAATTTGAATAAAAGTCGACATTGGTTGTTGTAACAAGCGCACAAGCTATGTTATAAAACAAATATAATGATATAAGGTGCACTGCCAACGTTGATCGATCGTCTTAACATGCGTTCTTAATATTCTTATGGGATTACTATACTGCTTTAAAAGGTTTATAGTTCCATGTGTTTTATAGATTCCAGCATGTTAGCGGACATTGAACATGTTTTTCTCGGTCTGTTTTAGAATGAAACCAGAAAGCTTTTTGTGAGTGCGCCCACCTAGATAATACCAAGCGTTACCGATTCCAAATTTGTATAAGGCGTCGTTTAACACGCAAAGACTTTGATAGGAGTGGTGGTTTTATCTGGTTCCCTAATGCACATGGACTATTGTTGTCAAATGAAATTCAATTCCACATGTTTTAACTCTATGTGTGATTTCATTTTTACTCCTAGCAGTTAGGCGAGAAAGAAAAATGCACCTTCACAACTCGCACTTTACTCAACAACTTTCAACTGAATATCCGAGTAATCAGTTTAAATAATGAGCGGATCATTTGATCTTGCCAGACAACTCATTTGTGAAATTCTACTAATCAACATCATTGTTTTGATTCGTTCTGAACGAAATAAGATGTAGTCAGAAGTCACACGACACCAGGCTATAGTCCGACAAGTTTATTTGAAATCACAAGCTTTTTAAGCGCTGCCACTTCATCAGGTGAAGTGAAATAAGATGTGGTTAGTGTTCAGATCGATTGAAAACAATGCAGAATATTCACACAATATGCAACTTTGAGTTAGAAACGTTAAATCCGACCCTTGTTCCTGGTAGAACAACACAAATAACGCACCTTTGAAGCATTCTTCTAGGGTTGCATTTGCCGTATCGGATAAACATACAACCATACAGCCAAAGTGAAATTTGTCATATTCGGCCCAAGTTGCAGGGACAACAAATGCTTTATGATCAAGGTAGCCGTTTCATCTTCAGAGCATTTAGCGAGATTTTGCTTTTAAATAATATTGGACTTTCACAGGTTCATTTAAAAGCGTGGTTCGATTCCTCAACCTGGATAGGTCGGTGCAGACTCGATGGGCCGAAAGACCTCTTTTGCACTGTATAACTTTGTACAAAACCGAATTAACAACGATATAGCTCGTTATGGCACAAAAGAGACAATCAGTCTGCTTTGTAAACAAAGTGGCAAAAAATTCAAAACACTTAGGACGAGCACTTGGGGCTGGAACGAGGGAGATGAAGTAATAGTGGGAGAGGTGAAGTAGTGTTGGGAGATCTAAACTTAAAAATAAAACAGGAATTTTTTTTAAAAACAAATCAAAAACTCAAAGAACTGTAAATACTGGAAATCAGAAACAGAAACTGCTGGAAAAACTCAGCAGGTCTGGCAGCATCTGTCAAGAGAAAGCAGAGTTAACGCTTCGGGTACAGTGATCCGTTCTGAAGAGGGGTCTCACTTCTGAAGAAGGATCACTGGACCCTAAGCGTTAACTCTGTTTCTCTCCACTGATGCTGCCAGGCCTTTTGAGTTTCTCCAGCAATTTCTGTAAAAAAAACTTTGATTTCCCAGAGCCATAAGACACGCCCATCACCCCACAGCAGTTAAAATCCCAAAACACGGATCTCAATCAGCATGAAAATTGTTTTGTGTGTTTATTCAAACCAAAAATGTCATATTTCATCCCAAATAACATCGAAATAATCTCTTTGCAAGTCTTGTGGGCGATTTATAATTGGAGATATTTGAAGTTACGTGTGATTATTCCAGCAGACTGGGTATTAATAAAACGGCTGGCATTCCAATTGAACTGTTGTGGATCAACGTCTCTTTAGACAGCCTTGAATATACGTCGTTCATCAAAATTGCAAATTAACCGACTTTTTTTTAAAAAAAGGCCATTCGGAAATCTCCATCAGGAATCATAGCAGGGCAGCGCAGGCAGGTCCCGTGGCCGCGAGTGGGCGAATTTCAGACTCCACCTCCAAAATCTTTTCCAGCAACGCCGCACCCCCTTAGCTTTTGATTGGCCGCGTTGATGCTTATCAAGCCCAGTTACCAAAAGCTTTGCAACATCCAAAGCCGAGAAATTGTTGGAGCGTTTGAGCTGTGTTTATTTTGTGTGTTTGCACACACTGCTGAGCCAGAGCAGGCAGAGATCAAGCCGTGCCTTGCCTATTCTGCCCGAAGTGGGATGTAAGAAAGCTGAGTCTTTCAACTCACTGTCCGGACTCCGCTGCACTCCAGGCATGAGCAGCCCTGATGCTGGTTACGCCAGTGACGACCAGACACAGAGTAGATGCCACATGGCGGGGATGTTGCCGGCATTGGGATCCTGCCAGTGGGCTGAATCCTTGAGTGCTCTCGGTGAGACTAAGGTTGGCAGCACTGCTGACCCGGCGAGCAATGCCAACCGAGCCAAGTCTGAGAACCGCATCCGCCGACCTATGAACGCCTTCATGGTCTGGGCTAAAGACGAACGCAAGAGGCTAGCTCAACAGAACCCGGATCTGCACAACGCCGAGCTTAGCAAGATGTTGGGTAAGTACAAGACCCGGGAAAAGGCAATGTAAACCAGACGGGCATTTGACTTTACCCCAAGCGAACATCTGACGGTATTTCAAACTAGTACTGCATCTATAAAGGCAATAACCCAGCTTTCCGTGATAAGTGAGACAGGTGGAATTCTAGACAGGAGCTATATTGATTTAAATAGCAAATAAATATTCGCGAAATGTGAATGTGCCTTGTTCCGTTGGAGTTGTCATGATCTATACCGTTTAATTGTTTTGTGTATCTGCAGGAAAATCATGGCGAGGGCTTTCTTTGGCTGAGAAACGTCCCTTCGTGGAAGAGGCAGAGAGACTTCGAGTCCAGCATATGAAAGAACATCCCAATTATAAGTATCGGCCCCGGCGGAGAAAACAGATCAAGAGAATTAAGCGGGTCGACACGGGTCTGCTGATACACGGCATCTCCCAGCCACAGCTGGGCAGCGAGGCCCGCCTCTGCGGCCAAAGCATGAATCTCACATATCACGACACTAGTTACTGTCTCCAAAATCAGATCCCCCCACTCAGCCATTACAGGGACACGCAAACCATAACAAGCAGCATGGACAGTTTCGGCTTGCCAACTCCCGAGACCTCTCCTTTAGATGTTCTGGAAGCAAATTCCATGTTTTTCCCTCCGCATTTACAGGAAGATTGCCAAATGATGCCTTACGCGAACAACACCAGTTACCACCACCAGCATCCCGACTACTCTACCCAGGAAGGCCAGATAGCTATGTTCCGAAGGCACAGAGTTGAGCTGGGTGATGATCAGCTAGGACACCACGACAGTAGTTTCCACGGGACTCTCGGCTCTTGTCAGAACGTGTTGGCAATGTACTACAACCAGATGTGCTCGGCAAACAGCCAGCGGGCCCAACACGTGCAGGTAGGACAACTGTCTCCACCAGCGGACCCACATCATGTAGACAATCTGGAGCATCTCAGTCAAGCGGATCTTCTGGCTGACGTAGATCGCAATGAGTTCGAGCAATACCTAACGTCAGTTTCTCGATCCGATCTAGCAGGACTTTCCTATAGTGCACCAGAAGCAAACCCAAATGGATTGACCTCTGCAGAGAACAATCTGATTTCCTCCGTCCTTTCCGACGCTAGTAGTGCCATGTATTACTCCAGCTTCCCTTCAGCGTAGAGGGGAAACCACCTTCTTAAAAGAAAGAACAGACAAAAATATCGACAGTATTACAAACCAAAAATATTTTTCTTTTACAATTGTAGTTGTGCTCAGGGTGTTCCGAAAATGTTGCCTGATATTTAAGGTTGTGTATTTAAAGTATTCTTGCTTTTATTTTGAGCTTCAGAAAGTTGTACAACGGCTTGTTTTTGGTGTCCTTTACACAATGATCTTAAACAATACACCTTTTTATCATTTGGGACTTTATTTTTTAATAACGGGGAAATTTGTAGAACCAGAGTCTTCCACAAACAGCGCGGTTTGTACTGGACGAGAATTGCTTCAGCAATCATTATGTAAATATTTAATTTCTTATTGAAATGAAATGTTTTGTACGGTTTTGCACTTTTTATTACAAGTTAATAAAGTTTTGGAAATTTTAAGGTCGAAGTCTGCATTTGTAATCTGATATCTTTGTAATATTTTTGCGAGTGTTCTGTAAGTTCGGATACTGACGATATAAATCCTAGCGGATGTTGAATGACTGCGCGAATCCCGAGTTTCCCAACACTGTTAAGCGCAAAAACTATTAACAAAAATGTAGGGCATAACCTCAGGAAAAGTCATAATTTCTAGTAAAAGCCGGCGCAGCTACTTTTAACCCCCAGTTGTACAGTCTTATCGTAACTATTTAACTGTCCTAGAGGACGTTCCATTTTATCACATCTATGCTTATAGACAGGAGGTCAGAGAAATGCACGAGCCACTTGGCTATCGATCATTCAGCACTTGTTGATCCGTCTGATTAAAAAGCTCGAGAATGACTGTAAAAATCCTCCATCACTGACTATTTTTATAGGTGTGCGGGGGAGGCAGTATACATCCAAACGCCGTCCGCAATCCATTTTATTGTTTTAACAGATTGGATGAAAAGCAGGCAAATAATCACCGATCTTTGTTTTTAACTATCAGTTCTGACTGCTGATCTGCGCTTTCATGCCAAATGAGCAGTTGTAGGCAGAGGAGTAATGACCTCTCACCCTCCACCAATCAGCATGACACCTGGGTCCGATGCTGAAATTCACTATTTAAAGTTGTTTTTGTCAACTTCTAATAATGTTTACAGTGTAACGGACTGTTGAGGGGTAAGGTTCCTGAGAGATCTGTTGCAACAGCATATAACATTTTTGGATATACACAATTGGGGTCGTAAGATTTTTTCAAGTCATGCGTTGTAGGCTGCAACGTTATTTTAAATTGAAGTCATTCTAGTGCATAACATGTTGGGAGCGTTCAAAATTATGATTCCTAGTATAATTCAGACAAAACGCGAGTTAAGCAGAAAGTTCGTCTTTGAAAAATTCTGAAAGTGATGTTTGCATTTTGCGCCTTGCTCGTTATACACGTTGGAACAGAATAAATTTCAAATGGTTACCTTGGTGCTTAGATTACAAACATGAATATTTAAGATTTAAAAGAGGTCAAATAAACTTATTCTGATAACATTTCGTTCTTGCTCCGGTTTATCGCCATGTCCTCACATGATCTGTTTCTATTTCACTCTGTTTATCCAGATTTGGCAATATAATTAATACTCCTCACCCATTCCAACGGCCTAATGGCGATGCTATCCATCAGGGCAGAAATCCACAAAACGAGCCAAAATGCTACAATAAATCAGGAAAGTTCATTGCGCCCTTGGGGAGTCATGAACAACTAGGTCCATTATGTGAACTTGCTCTACAGCTCTGCCTGTAACAGTACGATCAAATAACACAAATATTTTAAACTCATTTAAAGAATCACCGTGTTCAAATGTATGGATTGACCCTTTGTCCGGGTTACTGGGCTGTATCACATAATGAAACGGGTTCTGTCCAGTGGCAGTATATTTTTTTAAAACATGAATTTTCTTTAGGCACAAGCTGCACAATTCTAACAGGGGTGCAAAAGTTGAAAACTGATCACCTACGCTTTGGGAAGTAACACCGTAAACTGGAATTCCCTGCCATTAATCAACGAATATAGGATTCATTTCAAAAATAGGAAAATCAACTCTAGCGTAACGAAGTTTAAAAGGCAAACAAACAGGCTAGCGATGAAATTGGTTTAATAAACGGTCAGAGCATTTGGTTAACTTATTCGCAACAGCCTTCTCTTACTCCATCGAATGCTGTCGATATATTCTATTCACTTCTCATTATCTGATTTTCCTAAATAATTCTTACCCATCACTATAAATTAATCTTGTTTGTGGATCACTACAGTTGAATGTAGGTGCACATTTAAATGGAAGCAGAATACGTTGAGAGGAAAACTAGATTACTCTATGAGGTTATATTGACTAGATTAGGTGAGGGAAGGCGGAAGAGGCTCTTTTGGAGCATAAACAGAGATATACTCCTCAAATCAAAAGAGGAAATAGGAATATCCACAGGTCTGGAAGCATCTCTGAAGAGAGAAACAGAGTTGCTTCAGGTCTGTGACCTTTTATCAGAATTAGAAAAACAAAAATGAAATTTGAAAACTTAAAGGAAGTGAAAGGTTAAAGGGCAGGAGCAAGGCTAACAATGACGGTGGACCAGTGGTCAGCACTGCAGCCTCTAAGCGCTAAGGATGCGGGTTTGATTCCACGCTGTGGTGACTGTGTGGAGTTTGCACATTCTCCCCGTGTCTGCGTGGGTTTCCTCCCACAGTCCAAAGGATGTGCTGGCTAGGTGAATTGGCTATGCTAAATTGCCCGTAGTGTTCAGGGGTGTGGAGATTAGGTGGGTTATAGCGGGATGGGCCTGGGTGAGATGCTCTGAGGGTTGGGACTTGTTGGGCAGAAGGGATTGTATGATTTTATGAAGCACTGGATAGTAAGAGAGATTAAATTATGAAAGGTTTAATTAAGGTGGTTGTGGTGTAGCCAAGGCCAGGGGCCCACAATACAGTCACGATGACTGTGAAGAAGGCAGGGGAAGGATAACTGGTCGACCGGACCTTTTTGTGAAGAGAATCCTCCTGGATTGCAACAGTTTCCAAGCAGCACATATTTTCTACCTGCAGGATTTCCCCAGCGAGGGCTACTTCAACATGACTCTCAGGACCGTGAAGCAATATAAGCATCTCCTGAAGATACCTTTCAGGAGAAAAGAGGCGAGGACCCCTCTCTGTCCTGTGTGCGGTACCATTGTTCATTCTCCTGCATATAAAGGATACAGTCTAAATGTACAACCCCCACATCCTGGCAGCAGATGTACTGATTTTCCTGAGAAGGTACCTACAGGTAGAAGGAGGCAGCACCAACATAAGTGGACCCCTTCAGAATCTGGACCAGCCAGCAGCAGGTCAAGGTGAACACTAATGGGAACATTCTCCATTTACCCTCCAGATCAGAGGATTTCGAGGCTCCATGATATATGCCGTGCAGCCCAGAGTGTGCCAAATCTGCGGGAGGTGAGGGCACATGGCAGCAGACTTCAAAGAGACCCTCTGCATGGGATGTTTTCCATTGTCCACTGGAAAAGAGTGTAGGCGGATGATTCCCCAAATGGCAGTCTTGTATATTGGTATAAACTCTTATGGGTATTAATTGTGGCATACATCTAGTCACATTTTCAGGTTTGATTTCATTTATTGTAGTTACATGTACCAGTACAGTGAAAGCTTTGTTTTGTGAGCAGTACAGGCATATCATAACAAACAAGGACATACAGATGATAGGGTGCTTAGACAGAACAAGGCATACAGGTTACAAGAGCACAGGAGGTGTGAAAAGCAAGATCAACATTAACAACATCAACATTATATGTAGTTAGAGAGTCCATTCAGCAGTCTAATAACAGCAGGTAAGAAGCTGTTCTTGAACCTGTTTGTGCATGTGTTCAAGCGTCTGTATCTTCTGCCTGATGGAAGAGGTCATAACAGAGCATTACTGGAGTGTGAGGGGTCTTTGATGATGTTGGCAGCCTTTCCAAGGCAAGGGGAAATGTAAATGGAGTCCATGGATTGGAGGTAGGCTTCATTGCTGGGTTGTGTCCACAACCTGCTATAGTTTCTTACGGTCCTAGGCAGAGCAGTTGCCTTACCAGGCCATTAAGCACCTGGACAGTATGTTTTCTCTGGTGTATTTGTAAAACTTGGTGAAGGTCCTTTTGGACATGCCAAATTTATTGAGGCACATAAGGAAGAAAAGGTATTGTTATTTCTTCTTGATCATTGCATCTACATGTGAAGTCCAGGACAGATTATTGGTTATTGTCGCTCCTAGGAATTTGACACTTTCGAACCCCTCCACCTCACTGCTGTTGATGTAGATGGGGGTGTGTCCTCCTCCTTTCTTCCAGAAGTCAATGATCAGTACCTTTGTTTTGCCGACATTGAGAAAGACATTGTTATTAGTGCACCACGACACCAAGCACTCTATCTCCTTCCTGTGACTTGTACACAAGGCTCATGTCCAGCTTCGTAAAGGACTGCCCATCCCCAATCTTGCAAGTTTTTCATACAAGTCCTCTATGCAAAAGTTTGAGTGTTTATCCAACTGCAATGTTAGCTTAATGTTAGCTTAAAATCCTACAAAGGCGAACTAATCATCAGGCTTCACAATTGGTATGGCTGGTGCTGCCCATTCAACAAACTGTACAGGTTTGATGGTTCCTTCACTTTCTAGCCTCTGATTTCTGCCTCTACTTTTGCCCATAAGGCATATGGCACTGGGTGGGCCTTGCAGAATCACAGAATTGCTTCCTGGTCAAAATGCAAAGTGGCTTTGCCCCTTTAATAGTCCCCAGAACTTCCTGGAAAAGTTCTGGGTATTTAATTAGTGCTTCACTTAGGCAGCCACTTTTTAATCAAGAAATGTTGACTCAGTCCTGAGAGTGAGGAGACGCTCTGACACTCCTGCTTATATCTGTCAGCTAGAGTTCCCTGATTGGCCCAGGTTAACAGCCCAATCAAGGATATCAAGGATACTTGGAGATAGTAGGCACTGCCGATCCTGGAGAATCTGAGATAACAAGGTGTAGAGCTGGATGAACACAGCAGGTCAAGCAGCATCAGAAGAGCAGGAAAGCTGACGTTTCGGGTCTGGAACCTTCTACAGAAAATCAAGGATACTTAATGAGATTCACCTAGCCCTCATTCCAATCACTACAGATAGATTTCCTGTTTGTGTCCTGTACGTTCTCAGTCAAACCCACCAAGCTGGTGTTCTCTGACCACTGCCTCTTTCTGGCAGACTGTCAACTACAGGACAACTAGCAAGGAAATGTGGAAGCTGAATTGAAACTGTTGACCCCAGAAAACATTAAGGAGCTCAAAAGGGATTACACAGCTTAGAGGACTGTGAAGCCCTTCTTCAAGTCTCCAGCGGACTGGTGGGAAACAGTCAAAGAGAACATCAAGATGTTCTTTATCCTCACAGGTGTTCAGAAGGTGAGAGAGAGAGATGGGGAAAATTGTCCAAACTCCAGAAAAGCACACAGAACCTACTCCTGTTGCAGACAATGGGGGTGTGAGGGTGGGTGGGGAGGGGGTGGGGGTCAATGTCACGGAGGATCTCAGGAGGTGAGCAGCCAACAGCTTTACTCTTTGTCTTGGAAACCTCCATGACAATTTTTCGCTCCAGCATCCACACCGTTGAGCAGGATGAGACATGCCCGTGTTTCTTTTTCCACAAGGTGCATAGGGAGAGCTCTGTGCTCAGTAGCCTGAAGGAAGAAGATGGCTTTGTAATGTCATCTCCTTTCAATATCCTGAGGATCAACTTTTACACCAGACTGTGTGACTCGAAACCCACAGATAGCACAGCCTCCCAGTCATTCCTGTCCTCTATTACGGAGGTGTTACGGACAGCACAAAGAAGATCCTGGACCAGTCTTTATCTCTGTATTCTGTTATATGAAGAATATTATTAAGCTTGAGAGGGCTTGGAAGAAATTTATCATGTTATGGAAAGTTTAAATGATAAAGAAAGGCTGGATATGCTGGGACATTTTTCACTGGAGCGTATGAGGATGAGCGATGACCTTATAGACGTTTATAAAATCATGAGGGGTATAGATGGGGATAATGATAAGTATTTTTTCCCTAGGATCGGGGATTTCAAGTCCATGGGCATATTTTTAAGGTGAGAGGAGAGAGATTTAAAATAACGATATCAGGAGCAAACTTATTGCACACATATGGAATGAATGTCCTGAAGAATTGGTGGATATGGGCACAGTTTAAGAGTTTCACAATCAGTATGACTGATGCTACCCATTCCACAAACTGTATTGGTTTGATAGTTCCTTCACTTTCCAGCCTCTGATTTCTGCCTATACTTTCCTCCATAAGGCATATGGCACTGGGCGGGCCTTGCAGAATCACGGAATTGCTTCCTGGTCAACATGCAAGGTGGCTTTGCCCCTTTAATAGTTTCCAGAACTTCCTGGAAAAGTTCTAGGTATTTAATTAGTACTTCACTTAGGCAGCCACTTTTTAATCGAGAAATATTGACTCAGTCCCTAGAGTGAGGAGACATTTAAAAAGCACTTAGATAAGTACATGAATAGGAAAAGTTTGGAGGGATTTGGGATGCAGGCAGGTGTGACTAGTTTAGTTTGGGATTATGTTTGGTATGGGCTAGTTGGACCAAAGGTTCTGTTTCTGTGTTATATGACTCTATGGCTCTATGAGATGACCAAAGCCCTCGTGTTCTTAGAAAATAATAAAACTCCCAGAGGTAATAGCTTACTGGCTGAGCTGTTTTCAGCTCCACACATTCCCTGAAGCTCTGGATTGGCCAGGATCTACTGGAGGTGTAAGACAGTATGCTTCTGGCAGGTAGCATGTACAAATCCATAAGGAATGGTGTCATTATCCTTATATATAAGTGGAAGGGGCAGAGGGGGCAAATTAGAAATTGGCAATGAATTTCATGGTTAAGTTTGGATTACAAAATCTCATCTCATCCCAGGTCATTGCCAAACAGGTCAGGCCTGCTCTCCAAATAGTGATTCACCCCGACCAAACCTGTGCTGTACTGAGAGGATAATCTCGGAGAACCTCATACTCCTCAGGGATACAATCGCCTATGCACAGGATAGGGGATGGACACCTGCCTCATCAGCCTGGACCAAGAGAAAGGCCTTTGACAGGATATTGCATACAGTCATGTGGGATGTGCTGTCCAAACTAGGCAATGGGAAGGGAATCTACAATTGAATCTGACTGCTCTGTACTGATATCGTCAGTGTAGTCTCAATCAATCGATGGGAAGCAGAAACGTTCACGATCAGATCTGGAGTCAGGCAGGCCTGCCCACTGTCTCCTGCCTTGTTTGTGTATTGTATAGAACCTTTTGTTGAGTCCATCAGGAAGGATGCAAGCCTGAGAGGGTTGACTATTTCAGGCAGTGGAGGCCTGCAGGTCAAGGCCTCCCTGTCCATGGATGACATAGCCATCTTCTGCTCAGATCTGCTGTCAATGCTCAGACTCTTGAGCATCTGCGACCAGTTCAAACTGGCCTTGGGAGCCAACGTAAATCGAGGCAAAAGCGAAGCCATGTTCTTTAGGAACTAGGTCAACTGATCCTTCAAACCCTTAACCATCAGAACAGATTACCTGAAGGTGCTGGGAATATGGTTCGGAGGGGCTGGGTGTGTGCAAAACCTTGGGAGGAGTGTATTGCTGAGGCGAGGCAGAAACTGGGCTTTTGGGAGCACAGTTCCCTCTCCACTGCAGGTAAAACATGGTCATCGGGTATGAGGTACTCTCAATGTTGTTGTATGTGGTGCAGGCCTGGCCCATCCCTTGCCCCTGTGCTGTTGCAGTCACCCTAGTCATCTTCCACTTCATTTGAAGGACCAAGATGGACCGTTTCTGCAGGATCACCATGTACAAAGCTCTGGAAAAGGGAGGGAAGAACATATCTAATGCCGCTCTCATCCTGATGGGCACATTTGCTTGTGGCTGCATCAAGCTGTGCATAGACCTTCGGTATGCACAAACTAAGGGTCACTACATACTGAGGTTCTACCTATTCCCAGTGTTGTGAAGGGTGGGACTGGCCTCGTTGCCACAGAACTCTCCAAGAAGTTGGACCGTTCTGTATCACCTGTCCTTTGTGGAGAAATTTGCAAACCAAAACATCTTGGCACAAGCCCATCAGTCTTTGAGACTCTGAGGGGAAAGGAGAGGATGAATCCTGTCGACTTGTTCCCTGAGCAGACTTCCAAAGTCATTTGGCAGAATGCTTCATCACAACAACTTTCCAACAGGCACTAAGACATCGTTTGGCTACTGGTGAGATCTTTCATATATATCTGGACCCCCTGCTCCACCACACGCTGCCCTTTCATACATCTCCTTCTGGAATGTGCCTTTGCAAGGAAACTCTGGAGAGAGATGCAGTGGTTTTTGCCAAGGTTCATCCTGAGAGGCTCCTTGCCACAGGATTCAGTGTTCCCTGGGACACACACCAAGACAAGCATCAATTATGCCTGGAGGACCATCCACTTGGTGAAAGATGCTCTTTGGTCTGCCCGAAACAAGTTGGTCTTTCAGAGCAAGGAGTTGACCTCGACCAAGTGTTGCATACTGGTACATTCTATGTGCTGAGGGAAGCACTAAAGCTTTATGCAGCCTCCACCATGGTGCAGTAGGGAAATAGCACTGCCTAAGGTCTTTCTGCTGAAGTTAAATGGGGGTTCATTCAATTATCTGATCCTCCTGGTGCCTCAAATGTATGTAAATATAGTCTTGTACAATAAGAAGTGCATTTGGTTTGTTTGCTGGATAGAGTCAAACTCCAATGTTTGCTTCCTTCTTCATGTTCTATTGTACAGAGCTCAACTGCTTAAGTCACTATGCATGTATATAAAGGTATTTGATGAATAAGTTATATTTTTAGAAATTAAAAAATATGTGGCGTAAGTTATGCCATTACAGTAATCTTCTTTTGGCTCGTAAGTTTTTAAATTCGAATCCCACACAATACTTGATTACCAAAAAGATGGAAGATTATTGAAGGAGGGAGGAATGTAGCATTGAGGTTAAAATCAAATCAACCTTGATCTTATTGAATGGTGGAGCAGGTTCACATGGCCGAATGGCATCTTCTTGCTCCTTCTTCAAATGCATTCCAGGGCTTGAGCACAAATACCTATGTTGACACTTCAATCAAGTGCTTAGAGGGCATTAGTCTGATCAGAATGCTGTCTTTGGAAGAGATGTTCAATTGAAGACCTGGCTGCTTGTTTGAGTGGATATAAAAGATCTGATGGGATTCTTTTGAAGAAAATCCCTAACGTAATAAAAAGACAGGAAAAGAGTTCTAAAGAAGAATTATATCTGACTTGAAACTTTAACTGTGTTTCCCTCTCCACAGATGCTGAGCTGCTGAGTATTTCCAGCATCTCCTGCCTTTTTTTCAGATTTCAAGCAGCCATAAAATTTTGCTTTTATTTTAAGGTTGTCCCCAGTGTCCTGACAAATACTTATCGATCAATCAATATCACAAAGAACAGATATTTGATTGTTATCTCATTGCTTATTGTGAGAGATTGACTTCCATGAATTGGCTGCCAATGTTTCCTGCAGTACAAAAGTTAACAACAGTAAAAAAAATTCATAAAACACAACAAAATATCTAATAGTAAAGCAAAGGGTCAAAGCACGTGGTAATAGGACATGTAATGAAACAGAAGATGTGTTTATTTTTATTCATTTATGGGAATATGGGCACCTTGGCTAGGCTGGCATTTATTGGCCCATGCTAATTGCCTTTGAGAAGATGGTGAATGGCTGTCTTCTTGAACCACTGCAGTCCTTGGAGTTGGAGGATTTTGGCCCAGTGACTGTGAAGGAATGACAATGCATTAGCAAGTCAGGATAGTGTATGAATTGGAGAGGAACTTGTGAGTGGGTGATGTTCCCGTACATCTGCTGCCCTTGTGCTAGTAGGCGGTAGATGTTGTGGTTTAGGATGATACATAGGTGCCTACAGGAGATGAGGATGGCAGATCAGCTCCTGTGAAAATCTAAAATAAATAATAGACAGATGAAATAAATAACAAGAAAATATAAAATCATTGGGCTAGAGAGACTGACATACAGTTCAAATGGGTCAAATGGCCTATTTTTGTACTATATATTCTATGTAATTCTATGAATCTAAGCAGCTTTAGGGGCATTTCAATTTGGTAGCAGGGAATGTTTTAAATCAGTAATGCAAATATAAATTTGGATCATAATTGTGAGGAGACATTGTCAGTAAAATTAATTATAATGAAACATTACAGATAAGTTCTAGTAGCACACTTGGTCTCTGCCATTAACCCTCATAACTATACAAACTGATATCAGTTAAGATATTATTTCAGCACTTAACCTAGAACTTTATATGACACTGCAATTCAGCTCTCCAGAACCACGGGTTGATTTATGGAGTTTGAATTTCTCATGAAACTCTTTCCTGATTATTGTTATTGGCTGCTAACTGTTGTAAGTGTAATGCTATTTAAGGCACTGTAGCCAAAATCCTGTCTCATATCAAGCCATTGGGCATTGGCATGATCACAAATAGGGAAGAATCTAATAGATACTTGCCTCATCACCAGAAAGGTTGAATGGGAATCAACGCCTGTCAAATGTATACTCGACATTGAGTTAATGCTCAGAGGAGTGTTTATTGAATGTTGGAGACAGACATCCCACCTTATAAACTCTGAGAGCCACCAACCGCCTGATTGGTCAATGGACTTCTAGTCAGAGAAGCAACACTGGGAGTGATGGCAACTGCTGAGACTGCATCCATTTCATACCGAAATGACAGTTTATTTTCACTCAAAGAGTTGTAATGTTAAGGGAGTAAACAAATATGTGCATAATAGTGCAGGAAGTTTGAGTTGAGGTAAAAGATAAACTATAATTACACAGAATGGTAAAGCTGAAAGGTCTACTCCTGTTTTTATTTCTCACATTCTTATGACATATTGGCCTGTCACTGTATGACCTTATTGAAGTACACTTTCTCCCACCCCTTCATATGGTAAATTTCTCATATTTAAGGATAAATTCCTCGTTGCTCTCTGCATCTTCTCCATGTTCAACCCCTCCAATCATTCTCCTTTACATAGGCATCTGTTCCTCTGCTTGTATATTTTAAAGTTAATTCTATATAAGTACAAGTTTTTGCAATTGCTATTGCAACATTAATTGCTATTCAAAATATGTATTATATAAATTCAGACACATGCAAAATTGAATTTAAAGTGTTCCACTGATTCTCTGGAGCTCCTAGGAACCTTTTAAATTTAGTTTCGATGTTTTCATTCTTAAAGCAATATTTCTCTTTTCCTTGGAAATATGTAATTCTATATTTTTGCCAAGTTTGTATGCTTGCACTTCTGTTGAAACACTCAGGTTGAATTGTTCAGCCTCCACATTATTACATAATTAGGCTGCTAGTTTTACATTGAGTGCTGGATAAGTAGAATCCTCCAATAAAATATGGCAAGTCTGAAATCACTGTTTTCAGTCACTTCTCCAAACCCCGTGCCCTTATTTTCAATTTCAGCCCTCTCTCTGGAAATAGGTTGAGATTAAACTGGTCTCTTTTCAATCTTGGTACTACAGTTGATATGGAGATGAGCTTCCATTATCATAATCATGCCATCATTTAGATCATAACATCCCCATGCTCTCTCCTGTCTCCATTCATCTGTCTACACAGTTCTATACTTAGCTATTCCAATTCACACCTTGCAGGTATCCCACAATTTATACTCTGCAAGTTTGAGGTTGTTCAAAATTAGGCTACCTGTATCTTAACTTGTAAATAGCTCCATTTCCCATTACACATGTTCTTGCTGACCTACATTGGTTACTACAAACATACAAACATATAAAAGCAAAGCTGAGTAAGCCACTCCTCTTCCAATCAGCCTCTTCTTCCATTTAATAAGTTCATGGCTGATCTGATTGCAACCCCAATCCA
This sequence comes from Rhincodon typus, assembly GCF_021869965.1. NCBI lineage: Eukaryota > Metazoa > Chordata > Chondrichthyes > Orectolobiformes > Rhincodontidae > Rhincodon > Rhincodon typus. The sequence goes on along the minus strand of NC_063335.1, from coordinate 62,542,071 downwards.
CATTCGCACATATTCTGATGACATTTCAACCCCTTGCTTAACAAAAATCTGTCTACCTGTGCCTTAAAAATATTCAAGGGCATTCCTTCCACCACCTTTTAGGAAGAGAGATCACTAATCTATGTAATAATTATGCAAGTTGAGTAATGCCTTGAGTTTAAAATTCTGATCCTTATTTTCAACATCCCACATATCTCCCTGGGTCTGTAATCTCTTTGTGTGCTTCAATCCTCTGTGATTTCTGCAGTCCTCTCTTTGTGGCTTCTCATGCATTCCCAATCACATATACAGTGAAATCATGATGAATCGAAATCAGATGAGCCAAAACTGTGGTTGTGTTGGAGATGTCAGCCATTCTCACGGGCAAAATAAGACATCAAATAGAAGCATGCCCATGATAAATCAAAGTTCCAGAGTCCAGATTAACAAAATGTGTGCAAGTTTGTCATATGACTATGCCAACCAGTTGGAGCAGAGTTTAGCCAAACTCCAGTGGGAAAAAATGGGCAAACCATCATTCAACATCAAATCCCTCTTTGAAATCCTGCAAGTATGTTAAACCTGTTGGGAAAGTGAAAATTGCAGTCAATTGGAGACAACATGAAGTTGACACAGTAAGTGAAAAGCTATACAGCAAAATGACAAGTAAATAATGTTAAGAAATGGGAATTCCACCATCAAATTTCCCAACCATTGTGAAGCATGACACAACAATGTTGGAACAGTTTGGTAAGCAGGCATTCTCTCCAGCAAGCATGAGAATGAAAACTGCTGCTAAATCTTGATGTTGACAAAGCTCTACTACATTTCAAGGTAGTTTGAGCTCAGAGTTGCGAGGAGTTCACCTGCAGCAATGGATGGCTAGTTGAATTCCAGACAGGGCACAATCTCATCTTCCACATCACAGCCTCCAATGGAGAGAACACTTCTTTATTGAGAGAACAATCCTATATTGTGATGCAATTGTTGAGGAGGACATGTTTGAGGGCATCTCTCACCTCTCCATCAAAATTGATCCTGGACTCCTATTTAGTGAGGCAGAAGTTGAAACCTTCATTAGACACATAAAGAATGGAAAAGCCACAGGGGTAGACAGGATGCCAGCAGAGATTTTCAAAATTGGAGGAGCAGAGGTTACCTGTCATCTCTATCACCTGTTCCTTGAAACCTGGAAAAAGAAGAAATCCCCGCCCATCTCAGGGATGCTGCTATTGTCACCATCTCCAAGTGGATGGTGGGAATTACTAAGGAATCTTCCTACTCTCCATCACCAGGAAGATCTTCACCCTAATCCTTGATGGGCACCTTCTTCCCAGTCTCTGAGGAAATCCTTCCTGAAAGTCAGTGTGCCTTCCAACCAAACCTTGGAACTGTGAACATGATTTCACTGCTAGTAAACTCCAAGAGAAATGCCAGGAACAACACCAACCACTCTACATTGCCTAACTGAGGGTTTTGATTTAGTCAATTGGGAATGCAATGGAGGTCCTGTCAAAGACTGGCTGACCAGAGAAATTCATCTGTCTCCTGCATGACAAGATGAACATGAACGTCCTCACTGATGGCAATATAATAGTCCTTTGAGGTCAAGGCAGGGTCAAGCATGGATGTATCATTGCCTCCACCCTGTCATAGAGTCGTAGAGTAATACAGTATGGAAACAGGACCTTCAGCCCAAACTGGTCCATGCTGACCATGGTGCCAATCTTCATTGCCACCATTTCCCACCTTGTCAAAAATAAGCTTCCCTGAGGTGTGGGCATTGTCTATAGGATGAACAGAAAATTTTTCAACCTCAACTTCTTGAAATCTAAAATGAAAATGATACCAATTGTGTAGGATGAGCTAAAGAGATAAACATGTTGATGATATTAGACAGCGACATGACCTTGAATGAGTCCTGTGAACATTCCTGTATGTGCCTGGCTGTTTGTTACACTATAAAGGAGAGAGAGGTTCATTCCAAATCACTGGACTTCGCCTTGGCTCAGAATTGTGAACGGTGCCAGGAACCAACTTAAATCTCCAGACCAACCATCAATCGAGGGGCCCCTGACGGCAGGAGGGCATGAGAGCTGTTGCCTTTTTTCTAGAAGGGTATGAGACTTTTTATTTTCCTTTTCTCTTCCATGTATTATTCATTTTTTTATTACCACTATAAACATTTATTATTACTTAATAAACATACATATTTAAGCAAATTGCTATTAGACGAGCCTTCTCTTAATTATGTTGACCTGAATCTGAAAAGAACCACTTGGATACATGCTGTGATCCAAGACATCAACCTGGCTTGTTGAACTTTAGTATGCGGATGACAGCATCACCTCTGCTCTCTTAGAATAGAATCTTGAAGCCTCGTTTAACGCCTTCGCAGAAACATACTGAAGAATTGTTTTCAGCGTCAACCTCAAGAAGACTCAAATCCTTTACTAATCTATGCCAGGTTAAGATCTGGTTCATCCTTCCATTTAGATCAATGGAAAAGTGTTCTCAAATATGGAACGTTTCCCCTACCTGGGAAGCTACCTTTCATATAAGGCTGACATTGAAATCCCACATTACATCTAATCTGCAAGCGCCGCATTCAGACAACAAAGAATAACAGTCTTTGACAGCTGTTACATCTGTGCTGTTACAAACATCCATGGTTATAGTCATCCTTCCAAATCTTCTTTATGAGTCTGAAAAATGGACAAAACATAGGCTCCACTTCAAGGCCCTTGAGTCATGCCAATAATGTTGAGACAGATTCTCTTTGTTGCTTTGTTGAAGCAGTGAATAGCACAAGCATTGAGACCATGATTATGCGAACCCAACTCCTCTGGACTGTCCATATGCTTAGGATGCCTGAGTTCCAACTACCAAATCAATTCATCTTCACCCAGTTCACAGAAGACATTCAAATAAGAAAGTTTTTCAAAAACTCCCTGAAGGCTTCCCTCAAGAAATGGAATGCAGATATTCATGCATGTGAAATCCTAATTCACAGGAAACCAACTGGGAGGAAGCTGTATGAAGGGACACAATTCTTTGAGAATACCCTTTGACAAGAGGAAGCACAGAAAAGGACCTGGAGAAAACAATGCCAGTGGTATCAAGGCAAAGGACCCATTCCACCTCCTGGAAACACCTGCCAAATGTATGTTTCAAGATGCGTCTGCAGGATTGGACTCATCAGCCATACAAGGACCCACAGAAGCTCATGTCAGTTGTATATGGAATTACATTACATGGAATACCATTGAGGGTGCCATTGCTTTGCCTACCCTGGCTAAAACAAAAACAAAATCTGGTATTGTCATAACGATGGGTTAGGAATTTCCCATCATATCCCAGCAATCTCAGCCTTGTCTTCCTTAGCACCCTGTGTAATATCTTTGATCAGAACTCTTTGAGGAGAAGGAAATGGTGCCTTTTGGCACAGGTATGGAGTACTTCCCTGGCCTGGACCAACTAATTGGATCCTATATTGCTCATCTGGATGTCAGTATGCCTCATCCCAATCAGTGCACCAGCCTTCGGCATACATACTGGTTGAATCATAAAATTATGGCGTCATCAGGTCAGTGGGGCACAGAGAGTGGTCATTTGGCTGTTTGAGATCATGACTCATCTTCGTAGAACAAATCTATTCTTCTCCATTGCCACTGTCCTGTCCAAAATTTAAATGCGCATTCAAGATGAACAGCTTTATTTTGTCTTTTATTGAAACCTGAAATCATTCTGTAAACTTCTACTAAATCTCCTTGCAATCTTACTTCAACAAGAACAACTCCAGTTTCTTCAGTGGTAGCTAAAAGATGAAACAGGGAATTTCTGCCCCTTATTCTGAAGAAAGTGGAGACTCCACCTTTTATATTGCATGTTGAAAATGTAACTTCCTGAAAGTTTTTGTCAGTCTTTCACTGAAGTTCACAACATTTTGCATAGAGCTTTGGCACAGTGCTAGAATGTTATCTAATAGAAAACTTAAACTGTCAATTTAATGTTAATTCTAAGTGATTTAAGATATATTAGTGCCACCAAATTATCACTATAATGTGGATATCAGGACAATAATCTGACTTCCAAGCTCACTCAAGTTAAAAGGCATGAGACCAAGTCCACCTCACATTAGGTTACCTTTATAGCTATTTCTGGACAAATGTAGTCTGCTGTAAAACCACACTTTCAAAAGTGCATGCATACTCCTGCTCATTCTCTCCTAACATTAAAAATAAGCTGAAGGCCTAGCAGAGATTTGGGTACGTGTCTCAACATATACACCAGGCTTCCTTCACCAACCTCGATAAATTCGACCTGCCTCACTGAACAACAATGGTACTGGTACACTGGTATCAATGTGAGACTATATCGGTGATGTAACTGCTGCACCAGTATCGGTACCAGTCAGTCATGTATATTTAAAACCTTAATTTTTTTTATCATCCGTGGAACATGGACATTGCCAGCTGGCCAACATATTATTGCCCATCCCTAGTTGCCCTTGAGAAAGGGGAGGTGGTGATTGTATCAAGCCAGCAAATCAGCTATAGGGTTAGGGTGAGGGTTAGGCTTAGGGTTAGCAGCTAACAGTTTGTAGTCACCATGCCTTTTCCAGAAAAAAAAGATTAATGACACGATGTTGCTGCCTGGATTCTGTCCTAAAGACTGAACTGTGTTGGTGTGTACAGTGAATCAAAGGGAGGTAGTAGACTATCTGGAGCTTTGTGTACTTTCAGTAATTACTTGGGTCAGTTCCATGCTTGTAATAATTGTCTTTAGCTGCTGCTTGTTGCTTAGTTACATGATACACAGAAGAAAAAAACCCCAAATTTGGTCCATGTACCTGTTTCCTTCCATTTGTTTTGATTCCACAAAATTCACCATAAATATTAATTGTTTGCCCGTGTTCTTTCAACACAGTGTACCCACTGTTCTAAGACATTATTGTATCATTTGTCCTCAAGACTGAAGCATTAGTTACCAATTAAATAAGCCATATTGTCAAAAGGTTCAGGAAAGTCCACCTGCAATTAATTTGTCTCCATAACAGCAGCAACCAAACTTCAGAATGTAATTCATTGGCTATAAATAGACTGTGAAAGGCTCTATATAAATGATTTATTTTTGTTGAATTTCACAACTTAATTCACACTACTGCGGGGTTTGTAGGGACATCTAGCTTAACCTGTTCGATCAACCTATTTTAAAATGTTATGACACACATCTGGAGCAAGTGGGACTTGAACCCAACCTCCTGGTCCAGAGACAAGGACACAATAATGGTGCAAAAGGGATCCCCTGTGGGGCACCTTCAATGATGCCATTTGTCTCTTTTCTGTTTGTTGCCATAGGGAGCTAAAAATGTGTTCACAGTTTTCTAAACAATGGAGACCTGACTTCCTCTAATATAGATAGAAAATTATTGCTCAATGCAATCAACCTGATGTTGCCCTCAGTAACACAGCATTTTGGAAAAAAAAATCAGTGAGCCAGCAATACCATTTTTTGTTTATGTTTTCTAAAGGTCAAGTTCTAAGATTGCTTGTTTACATTATACCTTAATCGTGATGTTCTGGGCTAAAAAATCAATAAGGCTTTTTTATGGGTGTGGGGATTGCAATGCATGATTAATTTGCATTCACTGAAAGTAATGCAGCTAGCTTGTAAAGTTCATGCCCATGCTTATTCCATAATAGCCCTGTGCTAAACAAGCTGCTGGGTGGCCAGGCATTCAACAGTTGGTTCAAGTTCATGTGATACTGACACAAATTAAAGCTAGGCTGCATTCTTTAAAGTCAGCGTCCCCCATACACGGCAGATGCGTTCTGGTTGTAGCAACATAAGAAATAAGAACTAAAGTAGGCTATTTGGCCCTTAATTCCTGTTACATCATTTAATAAGATCATAACTGATCTGATTGTGACTCCATTTTCTCACTGTCCCAATAACCTTTGGTTCACCTGTAGATCAAAAATCTAACTCAATCTTGACTATGTTTAATTACCCATTTCCATTGCTGTCTGCAGTACAGTGAATTTCAAAGATTAAAAATTACTTGTGAGAAAAGAAATCTTTCTCATCTCCATCTTAAGTGGGAGAGTGCCTTTTTAAAAAAAAAAGTTACCTAATTATAGATTTCCTCATGAGAGAAAACATCTTTAGGGCATCCTGAATCTTATGAGCTTCAATACAACCAACTCACATTCTTCTCAATTCTAATGAGTGTAGGTTCAACCTGTATCAACCTTTCTTCATAAGACAAATCTCTTCATCCCAGAAATCGGCCTGGTGAATCTTGTTCTAATTACAGTATATTGCTTCTTAAATAAAAACCAAAACTGTACACCAGTGGCCATATCTATGGCTTATTCAATTGTTAGCAAGATTTCCTTGGTTTTGTGCTCCATCATTCTTGTAATTATGACCAAATTCCATTTGCTTCCTAATTAGTCTCTGTATATGGATGCTATCTTTCTGTGATTGATCTGTGAGGAAACTGAGATCATCTGCACAGCAGTATTCTCTGGAGTATTTCTCCATCTAAAATTATGATGCTTTACATTCTTTCCAACAAAATAGACAGCCTTGCATTTTTCACATCATGGTCCATCTATCGATTTTGTTTTACCCAATCACTTAACCTGTTAACATCACTTTGCAGCCCCTATGTTCTTTGCCAAGTTACTGTTCTACCTATCTTTGTATCATCAACAAATTTAGCTACCACACATTCAGTCTCTTCAACCACTGATCTCTGTGACAGTCCACTTGTGATAATAAGGTAATAAAATTTAATACGATCATGGTTCATCTAATAGTAATCTCAAAACCATATCTCTCCTGCTGCTGATAACCTTTCACCCCCTTATTTACCAAGAAGTTATCTACCACTGCCTTTCAAAAACATTCAGAGTCTACTATTACCATCTTTAGAGCAAGAGTTTCAATCATCTACAAACATCTGTGAACAGAAAAAAATCTCCTTATCTGTGTCTTAAATGATGACCCGCACATTTTTAATCAGCGATTCCTACTTTTCGATTCTTCCAGACAAGGAATCCTTTTTGTATCGACTGTGTTAAGACTCCTCAGGTTCTTATATTTCATCAAGTCACTGCTTATACTTTTAATTTCCAGCAGATCCGAGCCTAAGTTATTGAATTTACCTCATCAGACAATCCAACCATTCATACAGTATATTAGTATCAGTCCAGTAAACCCCTGCTGAACTGCTTCCGATGCATTTACATCTTTTCTTAAATAAATATACCAGTACTGTGCACAGTACTCCAGATTGTGATCTCATCAATGTCCGATATAACTGAAGCAGAGTTTCCCTACTTTTGTATTCAACACTCCTCACAATGAACAGTAACATTTTACTGTCTTTTCCTATTGCTTGCTTTACATGCACACTAGTCTTTGGTGAGTCATTGATGAGGACACCATACTGCTTTGCATCTTAGAGCTTTGCAATCTCTCACTATTTAGATAATATGCTTTATTTTATTCTTCTTGCCAAAGTGGCCAAATTCACAGTTTCCAAATAATACTCAATTTTCCACAGCTTTGTCCACTCACTTAGCTATTTCCCTTTGCATGCTCTTTATGTTATCTTCAAAACTTACTCTCCCAGCTACCTTTATATCATTAGCAAAATTTTCTATTACACTCTGTCCCTCTTGCTCCTGCAAACACGTTCTCACCCATTCTCTTTCCCACTTGTGTATACAATCTATTGCTCTCTCACTCACACCATTTCACCTTCTCCTCCAACTAATGCATTTTCCTTTTCCCATTCTGGGGCACGTTGTATCCCTCTCCATCTCTCTCAGATGTGCTGGCTCTATCCATCCCACACTAACTACCCTGTACCGTCTTCCTCCCTTATTACCCTCATGCCCTCTCTCCTTCAAACCCTCACACTTCTTCCTCTATCACACCTTCTCCCTCTCTCCCGCCACAACATACAACTCATCTCTTAACTCTCTTCCTCACTCCCTACTATTATCGCCCTTCCTCACTCCCTTGCATGCTCTCCCTCCCTCTCCCCTTTTGTTGGGAATACATATCCATTTTACAGAATCTTCGAATCATACAGTGCAGAAGAGGCACTTCGGCCCATGAGTCTGCTCTGACACGTGAGAAACACTTAACCTTCAACCTAATCCTATTTGCCAGCACTTTCCCCATAGACTTGAATGTTATGACATGCCAAGTGCTCATCCAGGTACTTTTTAAAGAATGTGAGGCAATTCTCCTCTACCACCCTCCCAGGCAGTGCAATTCAGACCATCACTACCCTCTGAGCTAAAACATTTTCTTTCTCCTGGCCCCCCAAAGGAAAAGGGAACTTATTTGGCTTCTTGGAAAACAAAACCAACTGTTTAATTTTGGCTGTGATCCACCCATTAATTACAGAAGTCAAATAACTTTAGAAAAAAAGTCAAGCAAATATTTCAAGAAATTAAAAAATGAGTTTATTGCTCTTAACTGTTGAAAACCTGGCTTTGAAAGAGGCTATGATGGCCCTTTGCTGTTGGGTGCCTAACAACTCTTTCTGGTCTTTGCTTCAGTTTCAAAACTTTAATGAGTCACAAGAAAGAAAGCTTTCAATTCTTGCAGTAAAGCTGCCAATCCCTCTCTCCATCTCTAGGTTGAATTGGAAGTTGGTAACATTTCCACATTGCAGCATTTTGACTATGTTATACACCCTGAGAAGCTGAACTGTGACCACCTTGCTAAGATTTGGAGATAGTAAGAAATACAGATGCTGGAGTCAGAGATAACACAGTGTGCTGGAGGAACACAGCAGGACAGGCAGCATCAGAGGAGCAGGAAATTGACGTTTCGGGTCGGGATTGTTCTTCAGAAATGGGGAGGGGAAGGGAGTGCAGAAGTATGTAGAGAGAGGAGGGGTGAAGTTGGGGAAGGTAAGTGGAATGGTGATAGGTAAGTGCAGGTAGGGAGTTGTGGAGATTGGTCAGTGAGGTGGGAGGGGCAGATAGTTGGGAGAGAAGATGGACAGGTTGTGTCAGGTCAAGAAGGCAGGGATGAGAGGCATGTTTGGTCATGGGATGAGGCTGGGGGTGGGGAGATTTTGAAACTGGTGAAATCCACATTTAGGTCATTGGGCTGTAGGCTCCTGAGGCGGAATAAGAGGCGCTGCTCCTCCAGTTTGCAGGTGTCATCATTGCAACACTGGAGGAGGCCCAGGATGGACATGTCACCCAGGGAGTGGGAGGGGGAGTTGGAATGGTTCGCGACTGGAAGGTATTGTCGTTTGTCACAAACAGAGCGCAGATGCGCTACAAAACGGTCTCTGAGTCTTCACTTGGTCTCACCGACGTAGCGCAGGCCACCAGTTGCCCAACCTAAATTATCCTTGATCTGAACCTCACTGTTCTACAAAATATCAGAAATATGCTCAATTTAAACCACCAAGATGATCAATTTGTCTGACTGACTGCTATCCAAGTCTATGTATCTCAGAGAGAATGCTGGAGAAACCAAATAAGTCCGGCAGCATGTGTGCGGACAGAAACTTGACATTTCAAACTGGTATAATTCTTGTTCAGAACTGTTCGACTTTTTCTGTGATAGTAAGAACTGCAGATGCTGGAGAATCTGAGATAACAAGGTGTAGAGCTGGATGAACACAGCAGGCCAAGCAGCATCAGAGGAGCAGGAAGGCTGACGTTTTGGGCCTAGACCCTTCTTCAGAAATGGGGGACTTTTTCTGTGTTTGTTTTGGATTTTCAGCATCTGCTGTATTTTGCCTCTTTCAAAAGCAATTCACACCAGGTTTTATCATAATAAAAAATGTATTCATTAACAAATGGCGGAGAAAAAGTAATGATTACTAAACCACTATGCTGTCATTGAAGCATTGCCTTTTCAAACCTCAAATACACATAAGTCTTTCAGACTTAAGTTAGACAAAAGATAAAGAGTGTGACACAAACATTACGGGTGGGAAAATGTAGACTGGAAAAATAAAATTCTGAATATTAGAAGTACAAACCACAAGATGGAGAATGAATTGATACCGTTATTTTGGTTTTAGCAAAGATGATACTGTTATTTGTGCAGTGATGGTCATTCTTCCATTTGCTAGTTGATTAGGTGGACCTGCATCTTGTACTAGAATTCTTTCTTTAAAGTTTTTTGTTTTGATTTTTCATTCACACAGAGAGGTGAGAGAAAGACATTTTCTGATGGTTGGCTCTGGCTGTTTCTGGCAGCACTGCTGTCACAAGCCTGCTGCAAACTGCAGCTAGACCAAGCCGACACCTATTGTCAGCTAGGTTTAAATTTTAACACAAAAATCTAGGTGCCACTTTGTGTCAATTTCTTTGTAGAAAAATAGTACAATCTTATCCTGCTGAAAATGCACACCACCTGATTTTTAAGCTGTAAAATTGTCCTGGTATTTTACCTATTCAACAGTGTTTGATTTCCTCTCCAGTACATAACTCAAAAGGGGAAAAGAGAGTGATCCCTTAGAATGTGTCTTTTCATTCCAGACTCTTTTTTAGTGTTGTAGGGGTTTCTTCTCTCATATGTTTATATGTCACTGTAGATTTCTGATGAAAATTTATTCTTCATTATGGTCCATTGCTTGCCAAGTAATCTGTGTGAGCATTGTCACATAGAAAGGCAATTATTTTGATAATGTATCCAGAATGGGACACAAAGGGACGGAATAAGAAGGTACAAGCATAAGAAAACAATAGGAAATAGGGTCAAATGTAGAGTAATGGTGAAAAGGCAAAATTAAATGTGTGTAGTATTTGGAATAAAATAAATGAATTAATGGCACTAATAGAGGGTGTGATCTTTTAGCCATTACAGAGACATACCTGCAAGAATGTCAACAGTGGGAACTAAATATGGTTCCGTGAATTTTCAAAAGGACATGCAGGTAGGTGAATGTGTTGGGATAGCTCTGCTAGTATAAGGTGGATGAAACATAACAACAAAAACTGATCTAGGTTTGGATGATGCAGAATCCAAATGGATGGAGGTAAGAAATAACAAGAGGAAGAAAGAGCAGTCTACAGGCAGTAGTTGTTCTGTAGGACAGAGAATAGATTGGGAGGTAATGAGGGCATGTAAACAAAGCAGTACACGATTCATGGTAACCCAAATTTTCGTGTATACTCTGTTTGATTTTATTATGTATTTCTAAATGCTCTGCTATTACATCCTTTATAGTAGGATTTATTATAAATATGTCCTATTCCTTGATGGGATATTAGTGTCAGGGGCAAGGCCAGTGTTTATTGTCCAACCCTAAATGACATGGAGAAGTTGGTGGTGAACATTCTTCTTGATCTGCTGCTATTCTTTGGGTGCAAGGACACCCACAATGCAGATAAGAAAGGAATTCCAGAATTTTGAACCAAATTAGTGAAGGAATAGTGATATAGTTCTAAGCCATGATGTTTTGGCTTGCAGCGGAACTTGCAGGTGTCAGTGTTTCCATGAAACTGCTGCTCTTGGCCTTTTCGATGCCAGAGGATTTGTGTTTGAAAGGTGCTGTTGTTGGTGAGTTGCTGCAGTGCATCTTGTAGAAAGTGCTACCATTGCATGAAGCATGAGAATATTGAAGGTGATGGTGGGCTTAACATGTATTTTTGGAGTTGCACTCTTCAAGGCAAATAGAAATCATTCCATCAGAGTTCTGATTTGTACCTTGTAGATGTGGGCAGGCTTTGGGGTTATAGGAGGTGAGTTACTCATCACAGAATTCCTAACCTCTGACCTGCTGTTGTAGTCAAAATATTTATTTGGCCGGTCCGGTTAAGTTTGTGGTCAATGATAACTCTCAAGATATCGATGGGGGGGCGGCATTCAGTGATGGTAATGCCACTGAATGCCAAGGGATGATGGTTGGATTCTTTCTCATTGGACATGGTCATTGCCTGATGTTTGTGCGGTGTGAATTTACTTGTCACTTGTCATAGAGCCATACAACACAGAAACAGACCCTTTGGTCCAACCAGTCACTGCCAACCATAATCCCAAATTAAACTAGTCCCACCTGCCTGCTCCTGGCCCATATCTCTCCAAACATTTCTTATTCATGCACTTATTGAAATGTTTTTTTCAAAAGCTGTAACTGCAGCCGCATCACCACTTCCTCTGGAAGTTCATTCCATACAAAAACCACTCTTTGTGTAAAAAAAAAGTCTCTCATGTCTTTTTTAAATTTTTATCCTCTGACCTTAAAAATAAACTCATTAGTCTTGAAATCCCTCACCCTAGGGAAAAGATATTTACCTTATCTACACCCCTTATTACTTTATAAATCTCTACAAGACCACCTCTCAACATCCTATGTGCCAGTGAAAAAGTCCCATCCTATCCAGTCTCTCTTTATAACTCAAACCCTCCATTCCAGCAACATCCTGGTAAATCTCTTCTGAACCCTCTGCAGCTTAAGAATATCCTTCCAAAGACCAAAACTGAACACTGTACTCCAGGAGAGGCCTCACCAAAGTCCTCAACTAAACTTTCCAACTCTTCTATTCAAAAGTCTGAGCAATGAAGGTAAGCATGCTAAATAAAAACCAAAAGAACGGCGGATGCTGTAAATCAGGAACAAAAACAAAGTTGCTGGAAAAGCTCAGCAGGTCTGGCAGCATCTGTGGAGGAGAAAACAGAGTTAACGTTTCGGGTCCGGTGACCCTTCCTCAGAACTAATGGTGGATGGGAAAACGTCAGTTTATATGCAGGAAATAGGGAAGTGGATGGGTGGGGTAGGGAGTAAATGATAGGATAGAGCCCAAAGAGAGAGAAAGACAGTTGGACAGACAGAGGAATTGCTAACGATCAGGCTGGGAGGATGAACAGTTGTTAATGGGGACTGTTAGTGACTAACAACAGGTAGCGTGTAATGGCAGGCTATGTGGTAACAAGGCCTGGTGTGTGGGGTGGGGGGCTGGGACATGGGAGACTTTAGGCCCTAAAATTGTTGAACTCAATATTGAGTCCGGAGGGCTGTAGGGTCCCCAAGCGGAAAATGAGGTGTTATTCCTCCAGCTTGCGCTGGGCTTCACTGGAACACTGTAGCAGTCGGAGACAGAGATGTTGGCCTGGGAGCAAGGTGGTGCATTGAAGTGGCAGGCAACAGGGAGTTCAGGGTCTTTTTTGCGAGCAGAACGTAGATGTTCTGCAAAGCGGTCGCCAAGTCTATGCTTTGTTTCCCCAGTGTAGAGGAGACCACATTGTGAGCAGCAAATGCAGTAGACTAGATTCTTGGAAGTGCAGGTGAAGTGAAGGAAGTATGGATCAGGGTGTCCCGGAGGGAACAGTCCCTGCGGAAGGCGGACAAGGGAGGGGAGGGGAATATGTGTCTGGTGGTGACATCTTGCTGGAGGTGGCGGAAATGGCGTCTGATGATATTCTGGATGTGGATGCTGGTGGGATGGTAGGTGAGGATAAGGGGAACCCTATCGCGGTTGCGAGAGGGAAGAGAAGGGGTGAGGGCAGAAGTGCGGGAGATGAGTCGGACCCGATTGAGGGTCCTGTCGACAATGGAGCTGGGGAATCCTCGGTTGAGGAAGAATGTGGACATTTCGGAGGCTCCCTTGTCGAAGTTGGCCTCATCTGAACATAGGCGACGGAGATGGAGGAACTGAGAGAATGGGATGGAGTCTTTACAGGAAGTGGGGTGTGAGGATGTATAGTCCAGGTAGCTGTGGGAGTCGGTGGGTTTGTAATGGATATTAGTGGCCAGTCTATCCCCAGAAATGGAAACAGAAATGTCGAGGAAGGGAAGGGAGGAGTCAGAGATAGACCAGGTGAAAGTGAGGGCAGGGTGGAAATTGGAGGCGAAATTGATGAAGTTTTCCAATTCTCAATGAGGGAGGGAAGCAGCACCGATGATATCATCGATGTATCGGAGAAAGAGTTGTGGGTGGGGGCCGGAATAGGACTGGAACAAGGAATGTTCCACGTACCCCACGAAGAGACAGGCATAACTAAGGCCCATGTGGGTACCCATGGCAACCCCTCTTACCTGAAGAAGATGAGAGGAGTTGAAAGAGAATTTGTTGAGGGTGAGGACTAGCTCAGCCAAGCGGAGGAGGGTGGTGGTGGGTGGGGATGGTTCCAGTCTTTACTCCAGGAAGAAGCCGAGAGCCCTAAGACCCTCCTGGTGGGGAATGGATGTGTAAAGGGATTGCACATTCATGGTAAAGAGGAGGTGGCTGGAGCCGGTAAACTGGAAGCTTTGAAACTGGTGTAAGGCGTCAGATGAATCATGGATGTATGTGGGTAGGGATTGGACCGGGGGGAGAAGACTGAGTCAAAGTAGGAAGAGATGAGTTCTGTGGGGCATGAGCAGGCTGAAACAATGGGACTACCTGGACAGTCCTGTTTGTGGATTTTTGGCAGGAGGTAGAAACGAGCTGTGCGGGGTTGGGGGACTACTAGCTTGGAAGCGGATAGGGGGAGATCACAGGATGAAATGAGATCCGTAACCGTAGTGGATACAATGGCCTGATGTGCCATGGTGGGGTCATGGTCCAGGGGAAGGTAGGAGGAGGTATCTGAGAGCCTGCGCTCAGCCTCTGCAAGGTAGAGGTCAGCACGCCAGACAACAACAGCACCACCCTTATCGGCAGGCTTGATGACAAAGTTAGGGTTAGATCTGAGTGCACGGAGTGCAGTCAGTTCGGAGGGAGATAGGTTGGATTTGTTGAAAGGGGCAGTGAAATTGAGGTGACTGATGTCACGTCGACAGTTCTCAATGAAAAGATTGAGTGCAGGTAAAAGGCCGGAAGGTGGGGTCCAGGTGGAGGGACAGTGTTGGAATTGGGCAAAGGGGTCTGTGGGACGGGGAGAGGACTCTTGTCCAAAGAAATGAGCACGGAGGCAAAGACGGTGGAAGAACAGTTTGGCGTCATGTCGTGCCCAAAATTCGTTAAGGTGGGGATGCAGGGGGATAAAGCTGAGGCCTTTGCTGAGTACAGAGCGTTCATCATCGGAGAGCGGAAGGTTAGGAGGGATGGTGAATACCCAACAGGAGGTGGGGTGTTTGGGGGAGGGGATAGAGTCAGGGGGAAGGGGAGGAGAGGTAGGTTCCAGAGGGCCATGGGTATTTTTGAGTTGGTGCATCTTGTGGGCCTTGATGCCTGAAAGGAAGCATGCTAAATGCTTTTTTAACCACCTTATCTATATATGGGCATGAAATGCTTCAGTACCCAAGATGTCATGGGTGGTTCAGAACATTGTATTTTACAATTTCATACTGGGCTCCCCATTTTTGGATGCAAAGTGTTAGATAGTGATATTCCACTGTGTCTCCTTCCCTTATTCATTTAGGTATTTAAGGTCACAGGTTGAGAAAATTCTGCTTAAAAAATCTTGAGGTTATTAAATGTTGTCAGCGTGGTGTATCAGTTTTGGAATAACTGAATCTTAAAACTGTTGGTAAGGCTTCCAAAAGTGGGCTGCCATGTTCTGGATGATGTTGAGCTTCTCGAGTTATGTTAGAGCTGTATTCATGTGAGAAAATGAAGAACATCCCTTCAAATTTCTAACTTGTTTGCTGTAGCTTGCTGATGGACTTTGTGGGTGGAGTTTGATCAAGAAGTGAGTTAAACTTCACAATACCCAATCCTTTTCCTTGTTCTTTTAACCACAACATTTGTGTCACTGGACTATTATGACACTGCCCACTTGTGACCTCCAGGATATTGATCATAGCAAATCACTGATTGTAATATTGAATATCAAAGGAAGATGGCTAGACTTTCTTTGGTTGGAGATGGCCATTGCCTGTAAATTTAGAAACACCAATGCTACTTGTCACTTATCAGGTCTTACTGGTGTCAATGTCATGGTGCATGTGGTCATAGACTACCTAATTATCTAAGGAATTAAAAATGGATTTGAATACTGCAATTTTCAGTGAACATTTTCACCTTTGACCTTATCGTGGAGGAAGGATAATTGATGAAACGTGTCAAGATGGCTGAGTTTAGGGCACTGTCTAACAGAACGCCTCCACCAAATTCCTGGGGCTGAGGTGATTGAGAGATTGAGTTCAACCTATCTTCCTTTGTGTTAGATATGGTTGTAAGTAGTGTGAATTCACCCAATTCTCATTGACAAATAATTCTTTCTAAATGAAAAGAAGAATAATGATTTTGAGTTCAGAGATAACACAATGTGGAGCTGGAGGAACACAGCAGGCCAGGCAGCATCAGAGGATCAGGAAAGTTGATGTTTTGGATGGGGACCCTTTCTGAAGAAGGGTCCTGACCCGAAGCGTCAGCTATCTCTTACTCCAACATCTGCAATTCTTACTATCTTTGGATGATTTTGAGTTCAGTTGCTTTTGTGTCTTTCATTTTTGAAGGCAAATCAACACGACTGTTTATTAGCAGAAGCTACAATATAATTTAAAATTGAAGAATAATATCTAAATAATAGTAGCAGATCTCTGATGACATTGATTACAGTGAGAGATTCTGTTACAAGCAGATGTAGTATAGTGTGGAAGTGGCAGGGTGCTAGCTTTCTCTAATGAAATAATTTGGAAAAATGCTCACAGGGAATTGTTTGTGATTGGTTTCTGGAAAATAAATACTTTGTTTTCTAATGGTATATTTAGTTAGATAAATAAATACCAAATTTATATTAATGCTGTTTGCACGTAGAACAGGACAAATGCAGGATTTCTGAAGAAGGGTCCAGACCCAAAACATCAGTTTTCTTGCTCCTCTGATGCTGCCTGGCCTGCTGAGTCCTTCCAGCTCTACACCTTGTTATCTCAGACTCCAGCATCAGCAGTTCCTACTATCTCTTTCCAGATGTGTGATTTTTTTGCAATAAAGCCTGATAAATGTATTAAGACTTTTATCTTTATTGTGTATATATAATTACTTTTCATAAAATGTTTTTGCAATTGTAAATTATAAACATTGGTGCCTGTTGGGAATTGTAGGATACTATTTTTTTCTGGCTTACTCAGCTGACAGTGATAAATCCAACACCCAGAAGTTCAGATTTCACATGCAGGTACACAATACGGTAATTTAAAGAAAAATATTATTGCAGGAAGTTCTAAAACTGAAAATGCTATCTTATAGATAAAATTAATTAATTTCTTGAAAATGCAATGTTGGCAAGATGATGACTTAATGGAGGATCAAAAGCTATTTTGATCGCCTTGATTTTGCTTACAAAAATACAGTATATACGTAAAATTTGAGGAAACCTGTTATGAACATTTTGGGGTGAATGTTCCATTTTTTGGCTCAGTTAGAGTTGTGTTGAGTTTTTTGGAGGTTTTGTCTCCACGAGATCTAGCAAGATTTCTTGCTGTATCTTACCAAACTCACCTAATCAATTATCTGCCCCACCCCTAAGGTGAAACTCACATTAGATTCCTGCGTCATCTTGCCATGTGCTGTTCCCAGAACAATTCACCACTCAATAGATATCCATATCCTTTGCACCGGCACCATTTTTATAAAGCTGCTGAACACCTGGACAAGCAGTAGATGGTGTCGGATCATGGTGGAGCAGTGGTGGATGGCATAATGATTCTCCAACAGGGACCTGATTTCCTGATGGACATGCTGGTGGAAAAGAGAGGAACCTTCTTCTCAGAGGTCCAGTAGAGAAGGGCTGCAGCACCAGATCTTAGCAGCTTGGTCTCAGGCTAACACATGGGTCATGCTGTATCCAATGTGTTGAGGAATGACCTACTGTGCTACAAAAAGGTCTCCTCCACTCCTCTAGAGTAAATGCCACTCACTTCACTCTGCACTCACGCGACTGCATCCAACTCCTACCAAGACTCTTGTTCTGCTACTCTCACTATTACATGCGAGATTTCCCTCATTCATTCCTCCCAACCTTGCACAGGCTCTTCAGTCCCTCAGAAAACTTCACTACTCTTCCCCAGATCCAGGAGACCCAGTCCTGAAGTGTAACTGTCAAGGCATAATCCTTTGCCAATGGCAGCCCTTGCCTTCCACTCCCCCTTGACCACTTTTCCCCTATTTCCTGTGGATAGACCTGAAAGAATGACCATAGCTCAGCCCTTTGACTGACCTGATTGGACAAGACATGTCCAAACCATTGAGCTATATCTTCCTGCATCAACCAAAACCACACCCCCTGGACTTGGGCCAAAGGACTGACCATGACCCTGGTTTGCAGAGACATTGAGTTCTGACTAGGAACACCCCAAAGCAGGTGCCTGACTATGACTGATCCCCTTTACTGGTATGGGAGACTGCCTTTTATTTGGTATGGTAAGAACCTGGACTGTCGGGTGCTCCCATGGACTACAGTGAGTCTATTCAGCTAAGATTTTGAGACATGGCTGTTTGTACGTAGCACATGCAGTGCATTTGCCATATAAGTAGTAATGTGCTGCATAGAAAGGTATGGGTCTCCTTGACTGAGGACAGCTCACCAGCAAGGAAGGCTGCTTGGTTGCATGGATTGCACAAATTGGTATGACACACAATCAAGGCATGGTATGGATGATGTGAGAATGCAGGTAAGGGAGGAAACATTAAGAGAGCAAGTGAGCAACATTGAGATGCATCTTGATTAACATCATGAGTTGGGTGCCAGTCCCTGTGTGTGAGAGGTCTCTGCTGTGATATTTCAATGTTACTTGACTCCTTTTTTTGAGGAAGTCTCACCAGCATGGTTGGAGAGGAACCACCAATAGATGTGTCACATTTGGACTTCCAAGAGGCATTCACCAAGGTAACTCACAAATGGTTAAGTCATAAGATAAAAGCCCACAGTGTTTGAGGTCATATATTGATATGGATAGAGAAGTGGTTAATGTGCAGAAAACAGTGAGTGGGGATAAGGGGTTCTTTTTCAAGTTTGGTGTCCTATGACCAGTGGGATTCCACAGAGATCAGTGCTGGGACTGCAACTGTTTAGCCAATAAGACCATAAGATATAGAGCAGAATTAGCCATTCAGCCCAATGAGTCTGCTCTGCCATTGGATCATGGCTGATATGTTTCTCATTCTAATCCCTCTCCCCATAACCTTTGATCCCCTTACTAATCATGAATCTATCTATCTCAGTCTTAAATACAGCCTTCCACACCCCTCTGCAGCAATGAGTTCCCTCGGGTCCTAGTCTCTCCTCTGAATGGAAACATCTTCTCCACATCCACTCTATCCCGGCCTCATTGTTCTGTAAATTTAATTCAGATTGCCCTCATCCTTCTATACTCTATTGAGTACAGACCAAGAGCCCTCAACCACTCTTCATGTGACAAGCCCTTCATCTCCGGAATCACTCTTGCAAATCTCCTCTGGACCTCCTCCAGTGCCAGCACATCTTTTCGTCGATACAGGGCCCAAAACTGCTCACAATATTCCAAATGCAGTCTGACCAGAGCCTTATACAACCTCAGCAATACATCTCTGCTCTTGTTTTGAAATAAATGCTAACATTCCATTTGCCTTCCTGGGTGCCAACTGAATCTGCATATTAACCTTAAGAGAATCCTGAACTCGGACTCCTAAGTCCCTCTGTGCTTTAGATTTCCAAATTCTTTCCCTGTTCATAAAATAGTTTATGCCTTTTCATCCTCCAAAATGTATAACCTCACACTTTCTCACATTGTATTCAATCTGCTACTTCTTTGCCCACTCTCCTAGTCTGTCCAAGTCCTTCTGCAACCTACCCACTTCCTCAAAACTAACTGTCTCTCCTCTAAAGACA
>NC_063335.1:62448881-62521958 GCF_021869965.1 Rhincodon typus | reverse complement strand
AGCTGACGCTTCGGGTCTGGACCCTTCTTCACCCGAAACGTCAGCTTTCCTGCTCCTCTGATGCTGCCTGGCCTGCTGTGTTCATCCAGTTCTACACCTTATTATCTACTCTCGTTTCTATTTCTTATGATCTTACCCGCTGGGGTACCCTGCCATGCAAGTCTGTGCTTCCAGAGTGCACTGCCAGAGTAACAGTGAGGTGCCAAGATGGTTGTGACGGGTTACTAGATACTATATGTCAATATTCATGGAGGAAGGGTGCATGTGGCTGATGTCCATGGTGTCCTTGAGTTGCAGTCTCATAGGCAAGATGGAGGTCAGTTGGAGTGAATGGCAAGTTGAATCTGCCAGGTACAAGCTTTTGTTTTCATTTTGAATTTTCCTGATGTCTAGCTTGTTTGGTGAGTATGGTAAGGTGGAAGGCTGAATATTAATGATTCAGTTTGTTTCACAATATTATTTGTTGGGGGCGGTTTATTCATTAAAATTTGCAAAAGTATAGTACAAAACATTGACTATTTGAATTCTGTTGATTGGTTCACATTTTCATGGACAGTAACTCTGTCTACTTTCAGTTTACAGTTTTCTGAACCTCATAACTGAGAGCAGAATTCCTGCTTACCCTTTGTTGATTGGTATTTTGTAAACCTGTCTAATTAAGTGTCGTTGCTTCTTCATTAATATGCCATTTAGCCAATTGATACAGGGCATTACAAATATTTATTTGCAGATAAATAAGAGTGATATCCATATTGTAATGGGCAAAAAATACAAATATTAGATGAGCTGTTTAAATACAAATAGATATACCTAAATTCTGATGTTTTACACTGTTTTGAGCAGTAACAATGGATTTAAAAAAAACACAAATCAGTCTCTATTTTTCCACAAGTTGCTTATCAGAAGAGAACCTTGTTTTAAGTCTACTGCTTTGAATTGTCAGGGGAATATTGTAATTGTTCACTGGGAAGGTGGTTGCTGCATTTACCAATGCAGAATAGGTTTAGGAGCCACTGAACTTGGTTCTTTTCCAAGGTATTGTGCAATTACTTCACAGTGCCTGATTTACTTTAAAGCTTCTTGTTATTGCAGTTTAAAGCTTCAATTTATCCCACATACATCCTGTTTAAAATTGCTTTTCTTCTCTGTTGAACAATGACAACGCATTGCATATCATGGTTTTTACATATGGAAGTTGCATCTCGACTGATTTTGACAGTGTGAATATGCAAAACATATGCTCTTCTTAATTAAGTTGATTGAATGATCAGGAGCTAAGCAGTTTGGCTAAAGAAAAATAGTGAATAGTGATTTCACTAGTGTCCTATTTTTAACATAAAATAGTGAATTATTGATCAAAAGCTGTAAGGAGTTTGTCAAACTCATTATTTTTTATCAACAATCTGTTGTCTATGTAACACATAATCTGATGTTTTTCCCATATAGTAGAGAAATGTGTTAAGCTGTTCTGCATCAGATTTGGTGTCTAATCCAGAAGATGTTTGAGGTCTTAATAACTGTTCTTCCCACATTTGGCAATTTGTTGATGTACCAAATGAGTTTGATAGCTTGTTCTGGTGAAAAATTGGCACAGGAGAATTTTTTTGCATTGAATGACTTTTGATAGGCACTTAAACTTGTTGATTATTTTCTTGATCTATATGGTGATCATTAGGATATGTTTGCCTTATACTACACTCATTTTGTTGCCCTTTATTGAATCTTTATTGTTGTAAAGATTGTGGTTGTAGAACAAAAACTGGAAGCTGTTGTCTACTATTTTGGATGCTGTTTTCAATATAATGTTCAGATTTCCTTTACCAATATGGCATCTTCATAGCAATCAATGAAGATATTCACTTTTCAAAATGACTGAAAGATTTCTATTAGATCTGAGAGTAGAAACACTGCCAAAGTAGTGTTATCAATAGGACTTTATGTTTTTTTTTTGATTATATCAAAGATAGCTGTTGTCATGTGAATGGATTTTCTTTGCATCTGAGGTATTTTTACACCAGATTCAATATAGTGTGATCTGATTTGTGCTAATTTTCTTTATCCCGCATTTGTTTTTTCATGATTAAAATTGCTAGAACTTCTTATGCTTCTTTCTCAATCCATTGAAATAAAAATAATACTTAAATAACTTCAATATTAAGGTTCTGAAATCTAAAATTCCAATGACAATTTGAATAACAACTTATTGATCGATTTGCTTTAAACCAGTTTCTGAGAAACTTTCTTGATTGTTATTAACTTTGTTATTGAGAAGGTAGTTTAGAAATTGTTACATTTCTGTCAGAAGTCTTTATCTCTCTTTCCCAACCTAGTTTTTCAGGTGGAAATAAATATTTTTCCTCTTTAAAGGATGTCTGGTAATTGGTCTTTATAACAATGGGTGCTTGTTTAGGATTTATCCTATTGGCTGCTATTCACCTTTACTGCCTCACTTACCAAATTTTCAGAAGTCAAAGATAGGACATTTTGAAAAGCAGCAATTTAAAAAAAAAATCAAGCAAATTATAGTTTGAAACATACATGCAGATAAAAGCTGAAATATTCTACAAAATAATTAAGAAAATATTAATAGAAACATAGTCTAAAAAACATCAACTAATTCATTGTAATTATGACATTTAACAAAACTCAGTAAATATAATTTAGTTTCAGGACCAAGCAGCAGGTATAAGTCATGTTACCGCTAAACTCTAATTGCACTTAATTGAATAATGTCTTAACTTTTACTGGAATTTCCAACAGCAATGAGGAACAAGGAGTTTAAATATTCACTAATTTCAATGATTACTGGTTCTGGGGAAGACCCACAGCACAGCCCGTTGTAAAATCTTGACTGAGTTTGTAAAACTTCAGGATTCCCTGATAAGATGATAATGCCAATCTCCTGAAGTTGTGCTCAGGTTCAGAATTGTTATGATGCTGAACGTTAACAGCATACCAACAACCCCAGCCCCAGAAAATCCTGCTTATAAACTGACCTAAGTGACCAAAGAACAGATAACTATCCATCACTGAGGGAACAAAACTAGTCATTTGAAGACGTGGAAAGAGTTGGCATAATACCCTTTCTAATCACTTACTTTCTTAGCTATAAGCATCCTGCTTCTGGGTGTAATATTGTTTCAACTGTGATCAAGATTGACCATATTCATGTTATGCTTTTACAACGGTGGAGTACAATATAACAGCTAAATTTTGTTGCAAACCATAGCAACGGATTATTTAGTGACTTCAATATTGAGAAACCTAGAAAGATCTTTTCAAATGCACTAGAAAAAAATGCTGGGCCAAAGAAATATTAAGTGACATGATCAAATTCTTGGTCAAAAAAATGAAGGGAGTTTAGTTTAAAGAAAGTAAGAAGATGCTGTATAGTGCAGTTTAAGGAGGAAATTCTGGTCATGGAGTCTTAACAACTGAAGACAGGGTTAATGATCATAGAATGCCTACAGTGTGGAAGCAGGACATTTAGCCCATCGAGTTCACACTGGTCCCCTGAAGAGCATCCCAATCAGACCCACCCACCTACCCTATCCCTGTAATCCTGCATTCCCATGGCTAATCCACTTAACCTGTACATCCCTGGATGAACAATTTAGCATGGCCAATCTACCTAACCTGCAAATCTTTGGACTGTAGGAGGAAATCAGAGCACCTGGAGAAAATCCAAGCAGACATGGGGAGAATGTGCAAACTCTACATAGGCAGTTGGCTAAGGCTGGAATTCAACCCAGGTCCTTGGTGTTATGAGCATCAGTACTAATCACTGAGGCACTGTGCTGCCCAATCCTCCAACAAAGGGAGCTAGATGAGCATGTGAGGTCAGAATCAAAGAATTGAGAGTTCCAGGGAGTGCGTGAGCGATCCAAGTAGATTAAAGTCGTGAGGGACAACTTTATATCAGAGATGATGAAGTACCAGATCTCATACAGGTCAGTGAGGACAGTGTGGATGGCTGAGCAGGACTTAGTGCAGGTACAATAGAAGTGGAAGATTTTGGATGAGCTGAAGTTCATGGAGAGTGCAAGGTGGGTGGCTGGTCTTAATGCAATCAAATCTGGAGTTCAGCAAAGCTGGATTGGTGGTTTCAGCAGCATACAAACTGTGTTAGAACAGAGTTGAATGACATTATGGAGATGGAGAGTGGGCAAGTTTTGTTTTGGAGAGCATATTTCTAAAGGCAGCACAGATAAATGGAAATTTTTAAAAAATTATTCCTATTTTCTCTTTGCTGAATATTAAAAGAGATCTTAAAGTTAAGCTTCCTACACAAATTTCAAAGAAAATAAATTGCCAACTTTTCTTTCATAATCTTTGTACTTTTCTTCCTTATACTTTGCAGCCTCTTTCAGTACTTTGGTGCAGTAAGTGTTCTCACTCAGTCCTTGGCAAGATGTTTTAAGATCTATTGTGAGTTTTGTTTTTGGCCCAAGTCCACACAGTCAATCATCAAGGCACCAGACACAAGCTGTTTGGAAGGCAACAGAGACAGGCTGGAACAGCAGCAAGAGGAGTTTAAAGTTAAAACTGGCCAAATTTGAGAGATTTATTGTTATAACTTTGAAATCAATGTCTAACACAAGTAAGTTAAAGGACACAAGGTTATGTAAACTACAGGACTTCTCTAAAATCTGCTGCTGTTTAGTGGTTGCTCCCATCCTGGCTTCAGAAACATCATAATCATAAAGATGTGTCATTACTTGAAAGTTCACATTTATTGCCAGAAACCAAAAAGTGCACAAAATAAAGTTAAGCAAAACTTGAATTCTTTCTTTCCCTTATATGAATAAATCAAGAGTGATTTCACAGAAAATATATTTCACAGAAGTTTTATGCTACATTACCTTGACATTGGAGTACATTAACACTTGTACATGCAATCTACTCAAATTGAGAAGATTTTAAGTTAATTCTCTTTTATGTGGCAAATTGGTTTTTCTCAACTGAAATGTTGAATGGAACCCT
The DNA here is from genome assembly GCF_021869965.1 of Rhincodon typus. Classification (NCBI taxonomy): domain Eukaryota; kingdom Metazoa; phylum Chordata; class Chondrichthyes; order Orectolobiformes; family Rhincodontidae; genus Rhincodon; species Rhincodon typus. The sequence goes on along the minus strand of NC_063335.1, from coordinate 62,516,975 downwards.
TCATCTGACTTTAGTGTCTCAAAGCTTGTAAAGGAAGTTATCCAGGAGGTCCCACTTCTGTTCAATGTCTAGAGATCTGGCTGACACTATTGGATGGATTTTACACTTTGCCACCAGCAGAAAAGAGGAAAAGAGATACCCTAGTTTTATTTTCCTTCTTTACTGAAATGTGAATGGCAAAACTACCTGTTTCGTATGTGTTACAATATGATAGTCAAATCATTTGATGATGCATCATTGAAAACTGTTACAGTTAAGCAACTGAAAGCTAGCAAACCATTCTGCTTTTCAGGATTTTTAAATTCCCATGATGTCTTGTTCCCTCTAATCAAAAATGTCTTCCAAGCAAACAATGTGATTACATAATTGGCATCCCTATTTCCATATACCTCCATGGCCCTGTCCCACAATATCTCTGTAATATCCTCCAGATTCACAACCCTCTGAAATATCTGACATCCTCTAATGCTAAGCTCCAGAGCATGTCTGATTTTAATCATTCACCTTTTGTTATCTCAGTCTGAAACTCTGGAATACCCTCCTTAATTTTCCACGTAATTTTCGTTCTTTAAGATTTTCTTTAAAACCTACCAAGTTCATTTTCATTTTTTTAATGCACCTGCAAAATACCTAGGGGCAATTTATCCTGTTAATGGTGCTGTAGAAGGTATAAGTTGTTGTTGTTTGTTCAACATTAGATTCCAAGAATGATTGAAAGATAGAAAGATTGGCACTTATGTAATAACGTTCATAACCTCAGGGAGTGTTAAAAGACTTTAAGCCAGTTAAGTAGTTTTTGACATGTAGCCACAGTAGCAATGTAGGAATCCCACAGCCAATAATGCATTGCAAGCTACCACAGTTGCAAGCTAAAAGTTTTCTTTTATTGACATTAATTAAGGAATAAATATTGGGCCAGCCATTTGGGGATAAGTCAAACAAACAAAACAAAACTCTAAATGCTAAACATCTAGAATAAAAACAGAAAATGCAGGAAATACCCATCAGGTCAAACAACACCTGTGGATATAGAAAAAGAGTTAAAGGGTGGAAACTGATTGGAGTCTGAACATTGTGGGCTAAAGTGAGATTTGTGGCAGGATTAAATGAGACATTCAACATCCACTGTTCAACATTGGGTGCATTTAGCCAAAATAAAACGTAAAGTTCAGTCCAACATATCAGGTCAATGAGCTTCCATCAGAGCAAATTAAGCCTCTGTCCTCTTCAAAATAACATCATTGAATCATTTACACTCAATTGACAGGATTTTAACATCTCATCCAAAAGATGACATCCCTGATCTGCAGCACTCTCTCAATATTACAATGGAATGTCAGCCTAGTCTACTTATGCACAAATCTCTGAAGTGGGAGGAAAATGTTTGTGCTTTACAGTTGTTTGTTTGTGTCTTAAGTGTATATGTAATATATAACAATATTCTGGCTGTGAGATAAAATATTGCAGGATTTGCAAATTTTGTTTTATTTTGAGAAGCTAAAATACATTAAGTTTAGAAGAGAGTTGTTCTTTATCATCCTCCAAGTGGATCTCAGATTCTTATTAACAGACTTCTTGATTCTTATGATTCAGAAATAAACACTTTGGGCTCTGTTAATTTTTATTTGCATTCTGATTGTAATATCAAATCATTGTGATTCGATTATACTAAAAGTTTACTGTAAGACTAACAGAAAATCAATCCACTGTTCAGTTAAGTAAAGTGCTACTAGAAACATGGAATCAGAGAAGCATCCAAGACATTTTTGAGAATCAAACATACTTTTTAAAGATTTTGGCCTGCTTTCTTCCAATTTTAATTAAAATGTTTTGTTGAAAGTGATTCATGGCACAAGGTCCACCATGGCTTGAAGCGCCTTGTCTCATGTAAGCATTTGCCCTTCAGCTGTATGGTGTCTTTTTCATGGCCGGAGAAGTGCAAATGCTCATCACTATCATTCCAGTGTTCAGTCTGCTGAGATCACATGTAAAGTCTGCTACACATCACTTTAGACGGTGCAAGCCAGGAACTGTCACACTGTGATGCTCCACCATGGTGATAACCTGTTTAAGGCCCATGAGGAATCATTAATTAATCTCCCTGTGTAGCTCCTTGAGTATGGGATAGGTCTACAGACCTCTTTGGCCTGGGCTGGCACTAACCTAACTACACCTCGAGTAATGCATCTAGTTTGGTATTCAGCATTAAATGATGTTCCTTTCCAGTCAGGCTTCCTGAGTTATTACAACCATTATTACAGAAATGGCCCAGAAAACAAATCTCACTCATTTCATGGACAGGGACCTGGATGTGCTGTGAATGGCTGGTATAGTTGCTGGTAGTCCTTTTTCCTGTTGACTATCAAAAGAAGCTGCTTCACTGGACACACCCAGCCTGGACATAGATCATGAACCAGGTCAGTGTTGTCACCGGGATTAAAGAAGAGATCCAGCTGCACAGGATTACGGTCAATGATTTTCTGTGCCCTGCAAGTGCCACCATCACCTCACCGCTATCTCACACTCACAGAATCACCACTTACGTAAATTTGCTGCAACCCACATCATTTACCAAGACTAAAGGACTACAACTCTCCCTATAACCTAATTTATGTCTACTCAAAAGTTCTCACCCTCCATATCCTTCTAAACTAATTACCTTGCCTAATGCTATGCACTTTCTGCTCCCCCACTGGGGCACCTAACCACATTTCCTACTCTTGCATCTCCACTAACTGCAATGCCATCAGATTCAAACCCATCCCTTGTATCATCGTAGGACAAAATAGACAACTCCTAAAGTAACGTCTGCATGGTGGCATGGTGGCTCAGTGGTTAGCACTGCTGCCTCACAGCACCAGGGACCCAGGTTCAATTCCACCCAATGGTGACTGTCTGTGTGGAGTTTGTACATTCTCCCCGTGTCTGCGTGGGTTTCCTCCAGGTACTCCAGTTTCCTCCCACAGTCCAAAGATGTGCAGGTTAGGTGGATTGGCTATGCTAAATTGCCCGTAGTGTTCAGGGGTCTGTAGAGTAGGTGGGTTATAGGGGAATGGGTCTGGGTGGGATGCTCCAAGGGTCGGTGTGGGCTTGTTGGGCCGAAGGGCCTGTTTCCACACTGCAGGGATTCTATGATGTCTCTATAGTATGCTGAATGACCAATCTTTAATACCCAGACAAGTTGCAATTGACCAGCAAAACTGACCATGGCCAAATGTCCTGACCGGAATTGAATAAGACTATTGACTGACAAGGGTGGTACCTCTGAATGACCGTAGCCCGCCTTGACACACTAAGGATTGCTCCCCTTTGATTTTCTGACATGGTCATTTGTTTAAACAGATAGAGTGTATCAGCCATGTGAAGCTGTTGGCACATACTGCAGGAATGATGTTGCTGTAGCTCATGCTATACAGCACGATAACAACTCTTTGACTGTTCAGTGCCTTCCACTGTATCATGCAGTGGCCTTTCCCTCTGTGCTAAAAAGCAATGCATACCAAATTGGCTGGCAGTCTCCAAGACTGAAACATTCACAGCAACCTTCAGCCAGAGTGTTGAGTGGATGATTCAACTCAGCCTCTTCCAGTGGTCCCCAGCATCAGAGAAGCCAGTCGTCAGCCAATTCAATTCCCTCCATGTAATATCAAGAAAAGGTTGGAGGCAATGGGTCTTCTTTTATTAATTCACGGTCACCGGATAGGCAGCATTTATTGCCCATCCCTAATTGCCCAGGGGGCAGTTAAGAGTCAACCACATTGCTGTGGGTCTGAAGTCACATGTAGGCCAGACCAAGTAAGGATGGCAGTTTCCTTCCCTAAAGGACACCAGTGAACCAGATGGGTTTTTCCCGACAGCCAGCAATGGAGTCACAGTCATCATTGGATTCTTAATTCCAGATATTTATTAACTTCAAATTCCACCATCTGCCATGGCGGGAATTAGAATTCAAGTCCCCAGAATGTTATCTGGGTGTCTGGATTAACACTCTAGTAATAATGCCACTAGACCATCGCCTCTCCTATGCAATGCGTATGGACCCTGCAATGACAATGGGCCCTGAGAATATTCCAGCAACAGAACTTGCTGCATTCCTAGCCAAGCTGTTCCAGTACAGTTACAACACCGGCATCTACCTGCCAATGTGGAAAATTGCCCAGGTATGTCCTATAATAAAAGTAAGGACAAATCAAACCTGGCCAATTAAAGCCCATCAGTCTACTCTTGATCATCAGTAAAATATTGGAAGATGTCATCAACAGAGCTATCAAACAGCACCTGCTTAGCAATAACCTGCTCAGTGACACACAGTTTGTGTTCTTCCAGGGTTTTTCAGCTTCTGACCTCCTTACACCTTTGTGGCTCAAATATGGACAAAACAGTTAAATTCCAGAAGTGAGGTAAAAGTGACAGCCCTTGACATTAAGGCCACATTTAACTAAGTGTGATGTAAAGGAGCCCAAGCAAAACTGATGTCAATGGTAGTCAGGGAGCAAACTCTCTGCTGGTTGGAATCATATCTGGCACATAGGAAGATGGTTATGGTTGTTGAGGTCAGTCATCACAGCCCTAGAACATCTCTGCAGGAGTTTTTCAGGGTAGTGTCCTAGCCCCATCCATCTTCAGCTGCTTCATTAATAACCTTCCATCTATCATAAGGTCAGAAATGAGGATGTTTGTTAATGATCGCACAATGTTCAGCACCATTCATGACTCCTCAGATACAGAAATAGTCCATGCTCAAATGCAACAAGACCTGGACAAAATCCAGTCTTGGGCTAGAACTAGCAAGTAACATTCGCACCACACAAATGCTCAGCAATGATCATCTCCAATAAGAGACAATCTAACCAACACCCCTTGACATTGGCACGGTGGCTCAGTGGTTAGCACTGCTGCCTCACAGTGCCAGTGACCCGGGTTCGATTCCATCCTCGGGCGACTGTCTGTGTGGAATTTGCACATTCTCCCCGTGTTTGCGTGGGTTTCCCCCCACAGTCCAAAGATGTGCAGGCTAGGTGAATTAGCCATGCTAAATTGCCCATAGTGTTCAGCGATATGTAGATTGGGAGGGTTACAGAGGAATGGGCCTGGATGGGATGCTCTGAGGGCTGTTGTGGACTTGTTGGGCTGAAGGGACTGTTTCAACACTGTAGGGATTCTATGATTCAATGGTGTTCCCATCACAGAATCCCGTACTACCAACATTCTTGGGCCTACCATTGACCAGAAACTCAACTGGACTTGCTATGTAAATACATTGGCTACAAGAGTGGGTCAGAAGTTAGGAATACTGCAGTGTGTAACTCACTTCCTAACTCCGCAAAGGCTGTTCATCATCTATAAGGCACAAGTCAGGAGAATGATGGAATATTCCTCACTTGCCTGGATAAGTGCAGCTCCAACAACACTTGAGAAGCTTGACATCATAATACATTTAAAAAAAAAACATTAAAGAGAAGAAGTTAATAAAGGAATGAGTAGGCCTATTAGGGACCAAAGGGCAAACTCTGTGTGAAGCCGCAGGATATTGGAAGGATGTTAAATGAATATTTCTTTTCGGTCTTCATTCTGGAAAAGGAGAAGGTAGGTATGGAATTTTGGAAAAGGGACTGTGAGCAACTTGCACAGTTTGACATAAGAAATGTAAATGTATTGGAGGCTCTGTCAGGCTTAAAAACTGATAAATTACCTGGCCCAGATGAATTGCATCCCAGGCTGCTGTGGGAAATTGCAGGGGCTCTGACACAAATTTTTAATTCCTCTAAGGCCACAGTGGGAGTGCCAGAGGCCTGGAGGATAGCTAATGTGTTTCCATTTTTCCACAAGAAGGTTGATTGAAATGAATCAGAAAATTGCAGACAGGTGAGTCTTACGCCAGTTGTAGGAAAACTGTTGGAGAAAATTCTGAAGGAGAAAATTAATACTACTTGGAAAGACATGGGTTAATTAGGGATAATGAGCAAGACTTTGTCAGAGGAAGGTCATGCCTAATAAATTTGTCAGAATGTTTTGAAAATATGATCAAGTGTGTTGATCAGAGAAGTTCAGTTGATACAGTTTATATGGATTTTAGCAAAGCTTTCAATAAGGCCCCAGGGAGACTGATTGAGAAGGTTAAAACACATGGAGCTGAGGGAAACTTGGCGAGATGGATCAGAAACAGTCTTAGTGATAGGACTCAAAGGGTAATGGTAGAAGATATTCAAGTGACTGGAGACTGGTGTCCAGCAGTGTACAACAAGGATCCGTACTGGGACCCTTATTGTTTGTTTTATACATAAATTATATAGATGAAAATATGGGGGAATCTTAAGCAAATTTGCAGACTAAGGAGGATCATGATTGAGGTGTGTAAGATTATGAGGGGTATGGGCAGGGTGGACAGAGAGCAGGTTGAGGTGTCAATCACAAGAGATCAAAGTTTTAGTGTAAGGAGCAGGAGATTCAGAGGGATTTGGGAAAAACTTTCTATGCTGAGCCAGTTGTGGAAATCTGGAATGCACTGCCTGTGAAGGTAGTGGACGCCAGGAACCTTACAACTTTTAAAGAGTGTTTGGATCAGCACTTGAAATATCGTAACATTCAAGGATTTTGAGCAAGTGCAGGAAATTGGGATTAACACACCTTTATTGCAGACTCGATGGGCCAAAGTGTCTTTTCCACACTGTATGAATCTATGAATTATTCAGATTAAAGCAGCCCTCTTAATTGCCATCATATCCACAAACATCCACTTCCTACACACTGATGCTCAGTAACAGTGGTGTGTACTATCTACAAGACATGCTGCAGAAATTCACCAAAGATCCTTGGCGTACATCCAAAACCATGATCACTTCCATCTCAGAAGGACGTGCAGCACATATATGGGAACACACCTTCAAATTCTCCACCAAGCTGTTCATCTTTCTAAATTGAAAATATCATGAAATTCTTCACTGCTGCTTGGTTAAAATCCTGGAACTCCCTCCCTAAAAGCATTTTGAATCTGCCTACAGAACAATGACTGCAATGGCTGAAGAACACACCTCACAACCAACTTCTCAAGGGCAACTAGGGATGGGCAATAAATGCTGGGATGCTTGCATCCCATGAGTGAACTAAAGAAAGTAATCACAAAGTGATTAAACACTAAGAAAGCAAGCCTATAGTCGTAGCATTAATCCTATGTAGATGCATGAAATACACGATTGTCTCTGCACTCAAGTTATCCTGGCCAGAGCATGCAAGTGGTAGGTGTCCTTCAGCACCAAAGCAAAGTGTGAGAAATGCTTAAGTGGTGCTTGAGTTGGACTGGCAACAGATGTGGTGAGGCTGGTTGTTTTCCGCTGCTGCCTTCTTTGGATGAAGTGTCCAGGGAGATGGCGTCCACAGAGCCTGAAGAGGCATTATAGTGAAGGCAAAGTTAGAGAAAGCCAGGGCAAGCAGTCAGAGAGCTGCAGCCATTGGGTAACTGCTACGAATTACTTGTCTGAAATTTGACCTACGTAAGGCACGGTGGCTCAGTAGTTAGTACTGCTGCCTCACAGCGTCAGGATCCCAGGTTCAATTCCACCCTTGGGTGACTGTTTGTGTGGAGTTTGCACATTCTCCCTGTGTCTGCGTGGGTTTCCTCTGGATGCTCCAGTTTCCTCCCACAGTCCAAAGATGTGCAGGCTAGGTGGTTTGGCCATGCTAAATTGCCCATAGTCTTCAGGGATGTGTAGGTTAGGCGGGTTATAGGGGGAACAGTCTGGGTGAGATGCTCCAAGGGTCAGTGTGGACTTGTTGGGCCAAAGGACCTGTTTCCACACGTAGGGTTTCTAAATCTATATTCTTGAAAGTTAGTGTGCAGTCAGATGGGAGAGAGCAACAGCACCTGTTGGGCCAAACAGCCTTTTTCCACACTGTGGAATTCTAAAGTAATTTCTCAGGGAAGGAGAAGAGAATTGGAACTAATGTACAAAGAAGGAGAGTTAGTACTTTCATAAGGTGGAAATGCATGGATGTCAGGTAGTCACACTTAATAAACAGATAATTGCTAATTATAGCTTAAGGGGAAAATCAGGAAGTGATTTTTCAATCAAGATTCTGATTTTTTTTCACTCTTGCTTTAATCCCAACTTTTTGACATTGTTCACGTCACACCAAAGAGGGAAAGATTCCACCCAGGGAAGCAATAATGGTTTTGTCAATCAAGTTTAGGATGAAATGTTCCGACTTTTATTAATATTTTAACAAGACATGCATCAACTATTAATATTAGATCATAAGCTCTAAACCCACTATTTATTTTAATAAGTTGTAGATATCCTGATGAAGAAAGAACTACTTATTACAGACATAAACAATTAGAGTGTTCTCATAAAACATGACAAAGACTCCTTGACATGAATGCAGATGTAAACAAATCTAATTAACCTGTCGTTGAAAATCCTGCCAGCGTGAGACCATTGTGTCCTATCACTGTAATGTCATAATAATTGTATTAGTAAAATAATAACATAAAGTAAAAGTACATGTCTTTTATTCAGTCTACACAAGCAGCACTTTAAAATCAGTCAATACAATGTGGAACTGGAGGAACACAACAGGTCAGACAGCGTCAGAGGAGCAAGAAAGTCAGCGTCTCAGGTCAGGACCCTTCATCAGGAGAGCATCTTGGAGTGCTGCTCCTTCATCAGCGGAAGGGCTTCACCTGATGAAGGAGCAGCACTCTAAAAGCGTGTGATTTCAAATAAACCTGTTGGAATATAACCTGGTGTCATGCGACTTCTGACCTTGTCTTATCATAAATGTTGGTTTTACCTTAAAAATTGGGCTTGTTTTATTGGGGATGGTGAGGGGGAAATAGTGTAGTGCGTTGACATGAAAGAATTAGTATTTGCTGTTATTACCTTACTGAAACTGACTGCAAACTCAAGGTGTTCTATATTAGCACAGAAATCCTGTAATTACAACCTCTCACTTAGGTTTGCAAAGCTGACTGTGCTGTTGCTCTCTCCCATCTGACTGCACACTAACTTTCAAGAATATAGATTTAGAATCCTTACGTGTGGAAACAAGTCCTTTGGCCCAACAAGTCCACACTGATCGTTGGAGCATCCCACCCAGACCCATCCCCCTAACCTACACATCTCTGAACACTATGGGCATGGCCAATCCACCTAACCTGCACAGCTTTGGACTGTGGGAGGAAACCGGAGTACCTGGAGGAAACCCCTGCAGACATGGGGAGAATGTGCAGACTCCACACAGACAGTTGCCTGAGGGTGGAATTGAACCTGCGTCCCTCGTGCTGTGAGGCAGCAGGGCTAACCACTGAGCCACGTGCTGCCCCAAAGAACCAGCATATGAACATACAAACTGCCAAAGAATTTAATCCAAGTGTTCTCCAACTAGAAATCATGGATGAACCAGAAGGCTCACTCCCTACTGAAGTTCAGGTGTGAGGCATTCAATTCAGGTGACCCTGACCTAATCAGAAAATCTAGGTACAATCTTCGCAAAGCCATTAGGGATGCCAAAAGTCAATACCAGACTAAATCAGAGACCCAGACTAAATACACTAACACATGTTACTGTGTCAAGGTTTACACGATACAACGGGCAACAAAGCGAAATCAAGCAGATCGCTGACAACAATGTTTCACTCTCCAATAAGCTCATTGCATTCTTTGATCATTTTGAACAGAAGGTCAGTGAAATGATGTCAACTGCCCCGACAGCTTCAGGTGCACCTGTACCCGCAAGTACAGACACAGACGTCAGATCAGCTTCTTGAGGGTGAACCCACAGAACCGCGATTGGCCCGGATGGAGTCTTCGGCTGTGCAGGCCAGCTGTCAGGAGTATTTGCAGACATCTTTAACCTCCCCTTCTATGATGTGAGGTTCCCGCCTGCTTCAAGAAGACCACTATCATCACAGTACCAAAGAAAAATCTGGCAACGTGCCTTCATGATGGCCACCCAGTAGTTCTGACATCCATCATTATGAAGTGCTTTGAAAGGTTAATAATGGCACACATCATCTCCAGCCTCACAGATTGCCTTGAACTGCTATAATTTGTGCATCATCTCAATAGATCCATGGCAGATGCCATCTTCCTGGCCCTCCGCTCATCACTAGAATGTCTAGATAACAAGGACACCTATGGCCAGCTCCTATTTATTGACCTTAGCTCCAGCTTCAACACCATAATTCCAACAAAACTCAACTCCAAACTCTGAGACCTACGACTCTGCTCCCTGTTCTGCAACCAGATCCTCGATTTCCTGACCCTCAGACTGCAATCAGTAAGGATAGGCGACAAAACCTCTACAATAAAAACCGAAAGAACTGCGGATGCTGCAAATCAGGAACAAAAACAAAGTTGCTGGAGAAGCTCAGCAGGTCTGGCAGCATCTGTGAAGGAAAAAACAGAGTTAACGTTTCGGGTCCGGTGACCATTCCTCAGAAGTTGTTGTTATTAACACCTCTACAATAATTATCAACACCCATGCCCCGCAAGGCTGCCTACTCAGCCCATTACAATACTCCTTACACACTCACGCCTATGTGGCCAAATTCAGCTCTAACTCCATTTAGAAATTTGCTGATGATACCACAGTAGTGGGTTGAATCTCAAACAATGATGTGACAGAATAAAGGAAGTTTAGTGGCATGGTGTAAAGACAACAATTTCTCCCTCAATGTCAGCAAAATGAAGAAGCTGGTTGTTGAATTCAGGAAGTAAAGTGGAGGTAGTCCAGAGCTTCAAGGTCCTAGAAATAAATTTCACCAACAATCTATTCTGGTCCATCCACATTGATGTTACAGTCAAGAAAGCACACCAATGCCTCTATTTCCTCAATGACTCTTACCAATTTTTCTAGGTGCACCACAGAAAGCATCCAATCTCGCTTGAATGGCAACTGATCTGCCCAAGACCACAAAATTATTACAAAGTTGTGAATATAGCCCAATCCATTATGAATATCAGCCTTCCTTCCACTGACTCTGTCTATACTTCCCACTGTCTTGAGAAAGCAGTCATCATAATCAAAGTACCCTCCCAACCCAGTTATACTCTCTTCCACCCTCTCCATTGGGCAGAACATACAAAAATTTGAAAATGTACCACCAGATTTAAGAACAGCTTCTTCCCCACTGTTATCAGACTTACGAACAGACCTCTCATATATTAGATTTGATCTTTCTCAGCACCTTCTCTATATGTTCTGCATTCTGTGCTATTACCCTAATGTACTTATTTAAGGTATGATTTGTCTGGTTAGCATGCGGTACAATGCTTTTCACTGTATCTGGGTTCATGTGACAATAATGAATCAAATCAAATCAAATCAAATTAAAACAAATCAAATCAAATCAAATCAAATATATGAATAAGGAGCAGGAGTAGGTCATTTAGTCCCTCAAGCTTGCTCCATTATTCAATAAGATCATGGCTGATTTTAATTACAAATCTGCTTTCCTTCCTATCCTGATAATGTCTCACCCCCTTGCTGATCTAGGACTACAGTTTGAAAGTGGAGTCACCGGTAGACTGGGTGATAATGAAGGCTTTAGACATGCCTGGTTTCATTGGTCAGAGCACTGTGTGTAGGAGTTGGGTTGTCTTGTTGCAGCTGTACAAAACATTGGTAAGGCCACATTTGGAGGACTGCATTTAATTCTGGTCACGCTACTATTCAAAGGATATTATTAAACTAGAAAAAGTAAGAAAGGATTTACTAGGATGCTACCTGGAATGGAAGGCTTGATTTATAAGGACAGATCAGATAGGCTGGGACTTTTTTGTATGGAGCATAGGAGACTGAGGGGTAACCTTATGGAGGTCTATAAAATCATGAGAGACATAGATTAGATAGATAGCCAACAGATTTTCCCTATGGTAGGGGAATCTAAAACTAAAGGGCATAGATTTAAGGTGAGAGGGGAGAGATACAAAAGGATCCAGAGGAGCAATTTTTTTCACACAGAGTGTGGTGAGTGTCTGGAACAGGCTGCCAGAGGCGGTGGTGGAAGTCAGCACAATTTCGTCATTTAAGAAACATTTAGACAGGTACATAGATGGGGTAGGTATGGAGGGATATTGACCAAATGGAGGCAAATGGAATTAGGTTAATTGTGAAAACTGGGCGGCATGGACAGGTTAAGCCGAAGGCCCTGTTTCCATGTTGTAGACCTCTATGACTATGACTATAATTGTTTGAAACCTCTGAAATGTCATAGCTGGCTCAGCTGGTTGTAACTAGGTATTTAACAGTGATTTGATTAATATCATTTGATTAACAGCAGAACTGATCCTGAAATATTAAAATTGTAGATTTCTCAAGCTAAACATTTTAATCTTATTTAAAACAGATGTTTCTTCTGAAAATTATAGCTTCAGCCTAATATGTGTGTCCCAAGCTGTAATTTTATCGTTTTAAAAAAAACTTTGAAGTAATTTTATCTGCTCTGTCTTGTTCATGTGTGTATATGCAAATCCTTTCACACGATTGGTTCTTGGACATCTTGATAAAATAGCTCCACACTGTGAATGTCCAACAAAAAAATGTTGCAAGAGTTGCAATACCATTGCGCAGTGATAGAAGTGAAATTGTAGCAGATTTCTCAGTTAGACTTACACTGAAGTCGATAGTAAGTACCCCTGTTTTGTCCTTGACTTCAAAATTCAGATTATTAACAAGTGAAGTGCAAATGATAGCACCCAATATGCAAACCACCCAAAATTGTACTGGTTCATCTCTTCAATACATTGGATCTATTTCAGTCCCTTTCTAATACGTTGTGAGTCAATTGACACAATGACAAATTCTATAGTGCTTCCAAATAGGAGAATTGGTCTTTTACTCTTTATGTTTGATTAATGTTAGAAGGGTGAATTCTCACTCTTTGCTTTCAAGTGTTAATGTAAACCAAATGCTTCTTAAAATAAACAGTACACTGTAACATGTGCTCTGGAGCAAATGCTGAGAAAGCTTTATTTCTCAATCACTCTTACTGACCTTGAAGCAGTCATATACCAAAGATTTCTATAGAACTTGATGACACATTTATACACACTGCAGAGGAAGCAAAAAATTAAAATAATTCCATTCCTTCCTCCTATTTGACGATTGCCAACTTGAATGACCTTCTGCCTCAAGAGATGCTCCTGTTGCTCTGTTCTTTAATTAACATCGACTTTCTAGACCTAAATGTGAAAGTTGTCCTTTGCTCCTTGCCTCAGACATAAGGATAGCTTCCAAGAAAAACATGAATTGATGTCAGAACAACTTCCTAATTCATCAGTGTTTTAACAGAACAGGTCTACATTTCAGCCATTTATCCCTCCACTCTGCCTAACAAAATATGTAATGTCTTTACAATTAGTCCTGGATTATGAAACATACTTCACCTTCTGATCCTATACAGCCCATGATATGTATAATTTGAAAATATCATTGGATTGTCCTCAAGAGGCTAGGCCATGCCTTCTCCTCACCTATTGGAGCAAAGAAATAAAAACTGCAAACTTTATCTTGCTGAATAGATTTATCAATGTTTTCATGTAACTACTGATGCCCTTTCTCCTTCGGAGCTCATGCTTTAAGAATGTAATAACAATAAGAATTAAATGCAAAGAGATGTATCTACCTTTTTATAAAGCCAATAATGGAATGCTTATTTCATGGGTTTAATCAAATAAAATAGATGTTAATTTTCTTTCATTTAACGTTAAAATGGTAATGTACTTTCCCAAAATGAGGAAATTTTCAGAGGGTGGGATATCAGTGAAATGGCAGAAATGTGCTGGTAATTCAAAAGGTGCCTTAAGAACTTAGGGCACCATAGTTGATACAAGTCTTTGCTTTTTCTGTTTGACCATAAAACATAGGAATAGGAGTAGGCTATTTGGCCCATTGGACCAATTCTTACTGTTTTTGGCTAAGATGGGTTGAATATTTTTGGTGGGTTTCTCACCGCGAGACCGAATAAGTTCATGCCTTATCTTACCAAACTCCCTTCATTAGTTACCCATCACAACTCATAGCATCTCTCATATTCAATTTCTGCCTCATTTTACCATTCATCATACTCGGGACGACTCGCCATTTGTGGAGATGCTGAAATTTGTTGGTATCTCTTGCACCGATGCTATCTGTACAAGGCCACTGTCAATCCAGAACGGTCCTGTATAATTCCTGATATTTGCACAGAAAGGCAGACGGGAAGAAATTGGTACACTGTTTTGGGCAGCATCCTGCTGGACAGGGTGGTGCATAGGCAGGACTTCCTCTTGCCCCAGGACCAGCAGTGGAGAACACAGTACCAGATCACAACAGGCCAGTCCAAGGATTCCACCTGGGTTAAAGCAGCTTCAGCTGCCTAGAGAAATGCACAGTACTGTAGGGGGAAGTTCAATGTCCTTCTTTATTCCACTGGCGAAAGTGGCACCATATTCTCTCTGATACCTCACTCTACCTTTGCTACTGTATACACCTCCCACCTCAGCTAATACCCTACTACTCTCACTAAAGCTTGTAATGTCTTCCCCATTCACTCTTCCCCACCCCAATCTCTGACACCGCTAACCCTGCATAACATTTGCACTGTCTATGTCTAGCTCAGGATCCCTGTCCTCATTCTCCTGTCTTTGGGGCTGACGACCAGTCACTGAGACGAAGGAGTACAGGTGTGTACGTCTATCCAGCAGACCCTGAGGGTGCTGGACCTGGCTCTACAGGTAGCCAGCAATCTGTATATGGAGGCAGCTGAATGATTGCATGACCTATTGCACTCCTATAGCTTCTGAGCAATGATGATTATTGTGTCTCACACACCTGTCTGCTGCACCACTTCCTTCCAGTGCAAGGGGATGAACCTCCTGATTGCCAACAACACAGGATCATCTCCTGCCTGGGGCTGAGCAGATTCCTGGTTTCTGGTGATCCGCTGAATGTTATTATTGTAAAAAGCCATTCTTTCAGCCATTGTTTTTTCTATTTGACCCAATTTTCCATTTTTTAAAAATATTGTTACACTATATCCCTTTCTGTCCCACTCTGGGTATCATTACCAAAATAGTTGCCCTGTAACACTGCCATATCCTTTTGCTTTGTAAATCTACATATCCTCTCTCCAGAATCTTCCCATTCTCTAATTAGTTTACAGCCACTCTACAGCACTAGTTTGATGCAAAATATATCAGAAGCTAAGCATTCACATCAAAACAAAAACTTGTGACTGTTCGTAACTAGTAGCACCACTTTCATCATCATAGAATCCCTACAGTGTGGTAACAGGCCCTTCAGCCCAATAAGTCCACACCGACCCTTGGAGCATCCCACCTTATAATCCATTCCCTTATAATCCACCTAATCTACAGATCCCTGAACACTACGTGCAATTTAGCATGGCCAATCCACCTATCCTGTACATCTTTGGACTGTGAGAGGAAACCAGAGCACCCGGAGGAAACCCACACAGACATGGGGAGAATGTGCAAACTCCAAACAGACTGTTCCCCAAAGGTGGAATTGAACTGGTCCCTGGCACTGAGAGGCAGCAATGCTAACCACTGAGAAGAGCTTGTATCCCAAATTTATGTTGGAGTATGGGATGGGGTTAGAATACGTGGGGGAATGATATGGATGGCATCAGGACAAATCAGTGACTATAAATATAAAACAACAATGCAAATATTTGCCTGAATCAATAGAAATTCTCGATACATAAAGAACACATAGTTCTATTTGAACTTAAATTTTATCAGATGTTTAAAACGTTGTTGACTAAAACTGACCAGTGTTTGAAAAGTACTTGATGAGGGTGATATACTCAGCATAAAGTAATCATTCTCTGACGTTCCTTCCTGTTAGTTACATGAAGCAAAGGAGATTCCTGGGAACTAGAAACACGTACAGTAGACAGCAAGGGCCAACAATTTTCCATGGGAAATCCCACAATGAACATGTTTGAGAAAATATTGCTTTGGCACCCTGGTGAGTGAAGGGCACAACTCAGTAGATCCACTCAGACAGCAAAGATTCCATCATCTCTATGTGTCTCTGTACTTCAGTTTGGGAAACATTTTCATACAGTCTCATTTTTATCAGGTTGCTTTTTTTTTTATTCAGTTTTGGGATGTGGGCATCACTTGCTAGCCAGCATTTATTACCCATCTCTAGTTTCACTCGAGAAGGTAGTGAGGTACCTTTTTGAACTGCTGCGGTCCATATGCTGTGGATTGACTCACAATACTGTTATGGAGAGAATTCCAGGATCTTGACCCAGCAACAGTTTAGGTTTCTAAATCAGGATGGTGAGTGGCTCAGAAATGAATTTTCAGATGGTGGTACTTTCATGTGCTTGGAGACTGTAAGGACTGCAGATGCTGGAAGCTAAAGTCAATAAATGTCGAGCAGGAAAAGCACAATAGGTCAGACAGCATCCGAGGAGCAGGAAAATCAACATTTCAGATAAAAAACTGGGGTGGGGGGGGTGCCAAGAAATAAATAGAGGGAGGGCGGTGGGGTTGCAGAGAGGGTAGGTGAAATGGAGATAGGTGGATGCAGGTAGGGGGTTATTGTGGTTGGTCAGTGTGAAGGGTGTAGCAGATAGATGAGTTAGAAGATGGACAAGTTGGGGGAGGAGAGATTTTGAAGCTGGTGAAGTTATTGCCCTTGACCTTCTAGACAGAAGTGTTTGTGGGCTGTGAAGGTGTTTTCTAATGATTTTTAGTGAATTTCTGCGATGCATCTTGTAGATAGTGCACACTACTGCTAGTAAGCATCAGTAGTGGAGGGAGTGGACATTTGTGGATGTGGTGCCAATCTAGCTGGCTGCTTTGTCCTGGATGGCGTCAAGCCTCTTCAGAGTTGTTGGCGCTGCATTCATCTGGACAAACAGGGAATGTTTCCTTACCCTGACTTGCGTCTTATTGTTGGTGGAACAGGTTTTAGGGAGTCAGGAGGTGAGTTACTCGATGCAATATTCCTAGCCTCTAACTTGTTCTCATGGCCACTGTATTTATGTGGTGAGTCCAGTTGAGTTTCTGGTCAATGGTAACCCTGAGGATGTTGATAATGGGAGATTCAGTGATGGTAACAACATTGAGTGTCAAGGGGCAGTAGTTAGATTGTCTCTTATTGGTGATGGTAATAGCTGGGCATTTGTAGGGCACGAATGTTACTTGCCATTTGTCAGCCCAAGCCTGGATATTGTCCAGATCCTTCTGTATTTGAACAGGGACTGTTTTAGTATCTGAGGAATCACAAATGGTGCTGAACATTATGTAATCATTGACGAACATCCCCACTTCTGACCTTATGATGGAGGAAAGATCATTGATGAAGTAGCTGAAGATGGTTGGGCCTAGGACGCAAACTTGAGGAACTCTTGCAGAGATGTCCTGGAGCTGAGATGACTGACTTCCAATACCCACAACCATCTTCTTGTATGCCAGATATGATTCCAACCAGTGGAGAATTTGCTGCCTGACACCCATTGATTCCAGTTTTGACAGGGCTTCTTGATGTCACACTTGGGTGAATGCAGGCTTGATGTTAAAAATTGTCACTCTTAATTTTTTCTGAAGAAGGGTCTAGGCCCGAAACGTCAGCTTTCCTGCTCCTCTGAAGCTGTTTGGCCTGCTGTATTCATCCAGCTCTACACCTTGTTAACTCTTACCTCATCTCTGGAATTGATCTCTTTTGTCCATGTTTGAATCAAGAAGGCTGAAATGAAGTCAGGAGCAGAGTGGCCCTGGAGGAGTCAAAACTGAGCATCACTGAGCAGGTTATTACTGAGCTGGTTTTGCTTTATAGCACTGTTGATGACACCTTTCATCACTTTACTGATGATCAAGAGTAGATTGATGGAGCAATGATTGGCCAGGTTGGATTTGACCTGCCTTTTCTGTACAGGACATACCTGGACAATTTGCCATATTGTCAGGTCGATGCCAGTGTTGTAACCATACTGGAAGAGCTTGGCTGGGAGGGGTGGCAAGTTCTGGAGCACAAGTCTTCAGTACTATTGTTGGGATGTTGTCAGGGTCTGTAGCCTTTGCATTATCCATTGCCTTCAACCATTTATTGATATCATGTGGCGTGAAATGAATTGGCTGAAGGCTGGTATTTGTGATGCTGGAGACTACATTTTTGTTAACAAAAATTGTACTGGAGTATCAATGAATTTAAGAATAAAGTTTACATGGACAAATGAAATTGTAAACAGTCATTGCTCCTTGAAATTTTACAGGAGATAGAAAGGATACAATCAATATTATCATATCAATTGTTGTTTGTGTTTTGCATGAGGCACGTGTATGACTTTACAGCCCTAATTTTGGAAATCTCCAATACCCGTTTGTAGTTTTGTTGGATATAAGTATATAACAAGTATTAAGCAAGGTGAGGCTGCATAGACAGTATCAGTAGGTGATAAACAAATGAATTACATAGGTAGATTTGAGAAGCTGTGGCTGTTTCCTTTGGAGAAGAGAAGGTGAAGACAAGATTTGGTCAAGGCATTCAAAATCATGAGGGATCTGAACAGATTTGATAAGAAGGAATTGTTTCCATTAGTGGAAGGATCGAGAACCAGAAGGCACAGAATTATGTTCATTTCTAAAAGAATTGACTGTTAGTTAGTGTCTGGAATGCATCGCCTGAGAGTGTGGTGAAGATAGATTCAATTGTGGCTTTCAAAAGGGAATTTGATCATTAACTAAAGAAAAAAGAATGCAGGGGTATAGAGAAAAGGCAGGGTTTTGACAATTGTTAAAATCCCACCTGACAGTAATACCAGACAAGCCAGATTCCAGAATGAAATCTTGCTTGATAGATAATATGTTCATTTCTTTTATGGTTGTTTACCATGATAGTTAATTACTGAAACATATTGACACAAAGCTGTGGATATTCTCTAATAACTGAATTTAAGGTTATTATAGAAATGAGAAAATCAGACAATGCTCCATACATAAGACAGTGAGAAATATCTTAAAATAAATATCAAAACAAAGCTGGAACCTATTCCAATGCTATCCTTTTACAGATATTTAATCCAAGAGAAATTTCACTCCTATCACAACTCTTCAAGTTTTTACTTAACTATGGAACTTTTACTATTATTTTGTTACTTTTCCTTGCATACAGAGACAATTTTATGATTCTTTTTCAAATCTGCTGGCATGAACCACTCACAATTTAGATGGGCTTAACATTTTCAATTTTAACACTCTGTAAATTTCTATTCAAACTTTCTTCAATTAGAAGCTCCACAAACTAGTCATCCTAGCCAGTGTTTTAGCTATGCTAGGAGAAACTGTTCTCAGTGGCTCAGTGGTTAGCACTGCTGCCTCACAGCACCAGGAACACAGGTTCAATCCCACCATTGGGTGACTGTCTGTGTGGAGTTTGCATGTTCTCCCTGTGTCTGCATGGGTCTCCTCCAGGTGCTGTGGTTTCCTCCCACAGTCTGAAGATGTGCAGGCTAGGTGAATTGGCCATGCTAAATTGCCCATAGTGTTCAGGGATGTGTAGATTAGTGGGATGGATCTGGGTGGGATGTTCTGAGAGTTGATGTGGACTTGTTGGGCTGAAGGGCCTGTTTGCACACTGCAGGGATCCTATGATCTCTTACATTGAATTCCTGATGCTTCCGGGCTGAGATCTTAAATCTTCGGTTCTGAAGTCATAATTAAACTAATAGTTTCTGATCTGTCATAAACTCAGCAATATGGATGTCCCGTCTGTTAATGTTTACAGGGATTCTACCAGGCATTTGAATGCAGTCACAGGTTTTCTTGGAATTGATGTACTTAGATCACTGCTTCAGGTGACCTTTGACATGTTTTTTTTAAAAAAATACACCTCCTCAGAACTGACCCTCATCTATCTTCCTGAATTTTGAAATCCAAATTTCCCCCAAATAAACATATTAAGCAACTTTCATCACAATGTTGATAAATTACTCTTAAAGGAAGAACCTCCTTCTGTGCCATAATGATTCTATGATCCTACAAGTTAAGAAAAAATAGTGCTGAGAACAAGATTGTTCTCAAGTCCAAATGGCGCTCCCCAATTTTGAAAGGTTTCCTCATGATGGTGCTCCAAATATAGTTGTGATGAATTCTCGACCATTATATCTGAAACCCACCAGTATCCTAGGACTTTCACTGATGGCCTCTAATAATTCCAGCTGAATGTCTTGCTGCAGATGTCTCTGCATTACTTCCATTTCATAACTGAGGTTACAATATCCATGTGCTATTTACTGCCAGCTGCTTGAAAATCTTCATCGTAGTCAAAGTTGGGAAAAATATTAAGCAGTAAAATTTGAATGCTATTCTCCAAATCACTATCACCTGCATCTTCCACTAATCAATTTTTATAGATGCATTGAGTGAAGTATGGGCAGAATTGTATATTCCTGCCTCGAGCTTTAAGAAAGGCAACTTAAGTGGACAAAGGCAAAAAGTCAGATTCCCAGTGGTGTATTTAAGTTGTTGCCTTTGTTGACACTTGGCTATCTGTTTTGCATTCATTAGCATGTCATGAATACTTATTAATGCCTCAGCCAACTGGAATTAGATTCATAGGTTCAATCATGTAAGCTTGAAATGAAAAATATGGTTATTCACAAGTCCAATTTTACATACATGGCATTTATCTGATGGGATGGTTTTTTTCATGCAATCTTTGGTAAGTAAAATCTTTTTCATAACCAAGGAGTTAATTGTGCAAACATTTACAGTATAAGGGGTGAAACCTTTCCTTGTTGATCAGTTTATGAGACATCTCAGTCAAATGCAGCCTGGCTTGCTGTTGTTAAATGCTTGCAGTGTTAAGAGTGAAGCCCAACTGGGCCAATAAGCCTGACCAAGTGAGGCAGCCACACTGGCTGTTGCTACTTAATCATGGTAAACAATAGGGGCTATACCAAAAAGATGGCACAACTTAAAGGCCTGTCTGTTGTGTTTGAGTTCTTGTTGTATGCAAGTCAGTGGTGGAAAGCAATCAAGTTTGTGTTCTCCTCATTGTGGTGATAGGTGTTACAACAATGGACCAGAATCCAATGTTTATAAATATATTTTACTTTTAATTCCAAAAATCGCTTTTTTTTTAACAAGACTAACACAGTTAATAAAAGAATTTAAATTCAGTAGCTGTCTGGCAAAATTCTGTGTGAAGCCCATAGTATGTTGTGTCTGTAAAGTGTCCGCGAAACTTCAAATAAAGACAGACTTAACAAGAAGAGATAATGAGGCAGCCAACTATTTTCCCTCTCAGCAGAAAGCCACGTCTTGCAGACATGTGAGTTTTACCCTCCAGGTATGTACAAAAAGGGTTAAAAACTGACTGCAACACTAGTCTGGGTTTTTAATTGGTTGGACACCCTAATGTGTGGACTAGATTACTAAGAGGGCTGCAACTTTGAGAACAGTTATTTTAAATACCCCTGAACTGCAAACAAAAGGAAGGACTTTCTCACTCTCTCAGAATACTGGAATTTAGTCACTGCTGAAAGGAACAATAGAATTTCCATCAAGCTGCAAAAGAATTGATTGCTCAACTGACAAGTGACAACGCTACCTGTGCCATCCAATGATGGCCACAGCATAGCCTTACCTGCTCTGCATGAACAATTCAGAGACTGATCCAAACATTTGTTAAAACTTTTTAGCCTCACCTTGTATTTCTACTGTGTGTATATGTTTCTTGAGTTACTATTTCTTCTTGCATTTAATAATTAATAAACTTACTCTTTTGTTAATTCACGAAAATCAGGTTAAATTGACTCCTTTTAAAACCTAAGTTCACTTTGGTTTGGGAGAAAGGTATCCAGAAGGGAAGGGATATTTTTAAAATTAAACTTGTTGCAACAAATGGAAGTGATAAGTGAATAATTAAGGGGAGCCAGTTTATCCCTCTTCATCCAAGAGCTTAAAGATTTGGGGTATCCTACCTGGAATTGTAATGAATTGAGAAAAATCATCTGACATTGGTTCAAAACAAATATTAGTGACATAATGGTGCATGAGTTGCTGAGTTTTTAAGCTCCTTGTATGTTTTAAGTGTGAACCCTATAGATTTCTGAGAGGCAGTACGATTGTCATACTAGCAGTGCTCCATTGGTGGCTATGAAGTGACTGGCATTGATAGCACATGAGGCATCTGATGGAGATGCCTGTCACCCAATCTCCCAGACTCATACAGTCATGGAGCTGTACAGCATGGAAACAGATGCTTTGATCCAACTCGCCCATGCCGACCAGATATTCTAAATTAATTTATTCCCATTTGCCAGCATTTGGCCCATATCCTTCCAAACCATTCCCATTTATGTACCCATCCCTATGCCTTTTAAATATTGTAATTATACCAGCCTCCACCACTTCCTCTGGCAGCTCACTCCATACATGCACCACCCTCTACATGAAAAAGTTGCCCCTTAGGTCTCTCTTAAATCTTTCCCCTCTCAGATTATACCTATGCCCTCAAGTTATGGACTCCCCCACTCTGGGGAAAAGACCTTGGCTATTCACCCTATCTATGCCACACATAATTTTATAAGGTCATCCCTCAGCCTTCTACGTTTCGGGAAAATAGCCACAGCCTGTTCAGCCTCTTCTAATAGCTCAAACCCTCCAACCCTGGCAACATCCTTGTAAATCTTTTCTGAACCCTTTCAAGTTTCACAACATCCTTATTACAGCAAGGAGACCAGAATTGCACACAGTATTCCAAAAGTGGACTAACCAATGTTCTGTATAGACACAACATGATCTCCCAACTCCTATACTCAATACACTGACGAATAAAGGCAAGCATACCAAAAACCTTCTTCACTATTCTGTCTACCTGCTACTCCACTTTCAAGGAACAAGGAACCTGCATTCCAGGGTCTCTTTGTTCAGCAATACTGCCCAGGACCTTACCATTAAGTGTATAAGTCCTGCCCTGATTTGCCTTTCCAAATTGCAGCATCTCACATTTATCTAAATTAAACTCCATCTGCCAGTCCTCGGCCCATTCGCCCACCTAATCAAGGTCTTGTTGTACTCTGAGGTAACCTTCTTGGCTGTAGACTACACCACCACTATCCCTAATCAGCCCTTGCTTTTCCAAATGCATGTCAATCCTGTCCCTTAGGATTCCCTCCTGTAGTGACAACCTTATCATACTAACTCATAAAGCATGAAGCAGTGAGTGGACAATTGTACATGTCCTAACAAAGCACAGAAGATCATTCATCCTTCTTTGGCACTGGAACTAGGTTTTTTTCAGCCATGCGCAGGCAGTGACCATCAGAGATATCTCAGATAAGGCTTCCTGCATCGGTCAGGATGTCCTATTGTTGCCATTCATAGGAAAAGTAACTTTCTTGTTCTCCTGGAAATTCTTCAGGAAAATCTCTAAGTAGGTATCACTAACGAGTGGCACCAATTTTTGCGTGGTCTCAGACATTTCCAGGGCTGGATGGAGTTAAGGGGCACAGGTTAAGTGATGGTCCTAGGTTGCAGAGAGTGAGGGGCTGTCTGAATGCTTTTTAACTATGGCACCTGGATGTTGGAGTGCATAAAGTCAGAGAGGACTTCAGAACGTACTGCCCATAGATTTGGTCTTTTACCAGCACATGCATATGTAGTGAGCTGAGAAGAGTATAATCATCTTTCCTGCTATTAGGTCTGCTTTAAAAAGGGAAAATTTCCACCCTATATCTCCATATAATAAGAATGGCAGGATCAAATTTAAGCTGAACTATGTAATAGATGCATCAACAATGGCAGATCACAGAAATCGTCTGCTTGAAATTTGCAATGTTAACAGTCCTTTATTTTGACTCAGCTGGCTGCATACAATGTTGAGCAAAACCTAAATTGTTAAAAGAATTTTAACTCACCATTAAAAGAAATGTTAGAGTGGTGATAAATAGCTGAACAATTTTCTAGAATTACCGAAGAGAAAATAGGCCAATAGCTTTGTTGCTGGAGCTGCTGCTGCAAGAGGTGCACTAGAGGAGAATAGACTGATTTTGGGCTGAAAGCAGCCTCAGTAAAAGCTCAACTTGTAGCAAGGGACACTGTTGTCAATCTGATATTTAAGAAAAATGAGAGAGAGAGGAAAGCCCGGAAATTAGCCTAATTTCTGTCCTTGGAGATTACTAGAGTCTGAGTCTATGATTAAGGATAGAGTGATTTTTTTTAATGCATTCACGGGATGAGGGCATCACTGGCTAGGCAGCATTTATTGGCCATCCGTAATTGGCCAAAGCACAGTTAAGAGTCAACCACATTGCTGTGGGTCTGCAGTCACATGTAGGCCAGACCAGGTAAGGACGGCAGCTTCTTTCCCTAAAAGACGTTAGTGAACCAGATGGGTTTTTCCAACAATCAACAATGGTCGTTATTAGGCTCTTAATTCCAGATATGTATTGAATTCAAATTCCACCATCTGCTTGGCAAGATTCAAACCTGGGTCCCCAGAACATTATCTGGGTCTCTGGATTAACAGTACAGTAATAATACCACTAGGCCATTGCCTCTCCTCTCCCTCCCCTCAGACTAAACATTCCGAAAACTTTCAGCAGTTCAGAGAGAACCAGCACAGATATGCAGAGGGTAGGCTATCCCTGATAAACCTAACTGAATTGTTTTGAGGGGGTGATTAAAGTAGGGACAGGGAAATGTTTATGGATATCACTTGCATGGACTTCCAGAAGTCCCTCATTAGAGACTATTAGTTAAAGTTGAAGCTCATGGAATTAAAAGCGAATTAATGACTTTTGTGTAACCAGAAGGTGACAGTGAGTAGGGATAATGGGCAGGCACTTTAATTGGCAAAATGTGATGACTAATGTCCCATAGTGATTTATTTTGGTGCCTCAACTATTCATAGTATCTGTTAATGACTTTGTTCCTAGGATAGAAAGCCAGACATCCAAATTTGCTCGTGACACAGCGTCAGTAGCATTATAAACAGTATGGACAGAAGTGTAAAATTACAAAAAGTTATTGGTAGATTAATTGAATGGGCAAAAATTGTAACAAATGGATTTCAATGTGTGTAATGAATGGTGATGAACAATTAAAGTCATACTGGAGGTGAACACTCAACAAACATTCTTAACCTTGATGATAGGCGATTCCACCATATCAGTGCATAGGAAAAGGCTAATTTAGTTTGGAAATTCAGAGGTCATGAAAGAGGCACTATAAACTCAACTCATTCTTCCTTTTTACTGAACTTTGAAAACATTAAGGACAGCCCAGACCTGAGGTGTAAACTCAGACACAATTTGAGAGGTAACAATTTTATGTAAAACAAGTATTAGTCTTTTGCACATTGTCCTTAAATTTATGCATACAATTTCAAATCTAACTCACTGCACAGAGATGAGCTGAGACCAAATTCAACAGTGCAATATATAACAGTCCAAATATGCCTCACTGAGGCCAATTCCTCCAGCATTGCAACCCATGCTTCCACTAATTTTCATTCTAGCTGCATGAGCCTCTGAGAACCATGTACCAGCAGCAACTTCTGGAACCCAGATTTTAATGATAAGATTGGTGTACAATTGCTGTGCATGGAACCTTGGAACAGCTGCTCGTGTATCCAGCCATGCAGCTTAAAGGGAACACTGATTGCAATGATGAACATGTGAAATTAATTCTACTGGCTTGGTCACTGCATTCAGAGATGAAAAGTGTGTGATATATACATGTTAACTAACTAATGAATTCCCTATCACTATTGCTCCCACTTTCTTCTTCATTCTCTGCTGCATACTCAGGCTGTTTATGGTACCAGAGCCTGGCTCTGACTGTATGCTCTTATGGTACCAGTGCCATCCTAAGTTTCCAAAATGGAAAATCAAATTGTGAATGGGACCAATTGGGGACTCTTGCATTATCTACCCATTTCTCCTTGACTGCTTGGAGGTCACTCATTCCCTTCTTTCCTATAGCTGCTTCCATTTGTGCAGTTGGGGAAATTTCCCTCCACATGCAATCATCTGGGAGGCCAGTAGGGTCTGTGACTCCCCACATGTGATAGGATACACATTCCACTCAGCTGCCTCTGTCTACCATGATTTAAACTTCCTTCGTCATCCTTAAACTTTCGTTGTATTGCTAGCTAATTTTATTCCTAAATAATTCTACACTTTGAAAACAAAACTGTAATTTAGGGACAGTTTCTTAATCTGGCTCCCTTACCAGCCAATCAGCTCACTGTTTTCCTGTGACATCAGTCCAATATTTTTCCTTAGCTCAAAATAAGTGAATTTATCCTTGGTTGTAAATTTATGTAATTATAATACGTGCACCTCCTTCACAGTCTCTGGTGGGCAGGTGGGCCTGAATCCATAGCTGTAAACTTTTATACTCATTGCTTCCTGTACCATTCCACAGGCTCCAACTCTCAGGTAAGTGGGCCCAAATATTTGGCTGTAGAGTTTTTATAGTCACTGCTCTATGCACCTCTCCGACAGGCTCTGATTTTAGAGTTCACGTTTTAAACTAGTGGCACCTCAGTGTTCATTTACTTTTGTGAAGGGGTTTTAAAATCAACTTTTCAAAAACTGTGATTTAAGACCAGTATCTGTCAACAAGCTGGTGACTGCAAAATCTCCTAGAGTATTAATAGAAGTTTGTTTATAGTGTGGAGGTTTACTACAGGGCAGAGAAAATATTAAGTCTTTATTTTCTTCAGAAACTAGGATGGACAACTTTTTGAAAACGTATTGAATTCAAAAGCTTTAGGGTCCAGTTTGAAGCAGACCTGAATGGGGTCAGGATTGAATAAAGTCTATCATAGAAAAGAAGCAGTTAAGGAACTAAGTTACCTCAACGAAAGTGTGACGTTTTTGAAACTTCCAGGCAAAGGGTATTTGGTTAGAAAAACCTTAGAAAGTTTAAGTTTTAAGTTGTGTGAGTCATCAATGGAAAAGGCCTTACAGCTCAGAGGACCAAAACTGAGAAGAAGCAATTAAGTCAAACGTACAGATTAGACAGGGAGGAAATTTTGTCTGGTGTTGAGTAACTGTAAAGTGACAGGTAATGGAGAATAGAGGGGATTTTTGTTTTGTCATGTGTTTTGCTGTCTGTCAAACTGTGTTTTATTAGCTTGTTTTATTTTATTTCATTAAAAAAATGTGTACAATAAACTGTTTTATTGTTAAACAAACCTGCAGCCTTGTGTGCTAGTGGTTCAATGAAAGACCATCTCATATTTTTTTGAAAAAAAAGATTCTTCAAACTAGATTTCATTTTGTGGTCCGACATGCCCAGTATTATCAGCTGGCTCATAACAACTCACATGACAAATGTCCAGCTCCAAAGATTCCAGCATCTGCAGTAATTTGCAACTCCAAAGCTGATATCCTTTTCACAACTTAAGAATGAACTCATGGTGAATAGAAAAAAAAACATTTTATGGATACTATATAGGGTTCATTGAAAAGAGATCAAATTTACATTAGTGTGTAGGAGGAACTTGCCACAAACAATGTCATAAAGTGCTGGCTGATCTAACATACTGCAGTACAACTGTAAACTGCATAATCTCTGCTGTGGAGAAGCAATAAAAGCAGAAAGTAACAGTATATTTCTCATTCTATTACCAGTAACACAGACCTGTTTCGCATTCACCTTGTTTTCTGAAAAAGTGGAATCCACTCCTTGATGATAATTCAATAAATCAAAGCTAATTCTTGTTAGTTTTTTAATCAACACTTCTATTCTCATTTCAGTGCTTGACAGTACACCCACGGGAAGGCATGCCTGCGCTCCCACTATTTTCACAATGCAACACTTTTTTTATCAGATGGGAATAAATACTCTGGCTATAATTGTTAAGCACAGGGCATGTTACCTTTATCAGATATACTTTTCATCACCCTCTCCTTTCTGATGTGTTGTTTGTTATTTAGTGGCCTTGTAGCCCTTTCAAGTTGTTTTGTCTGTGAATCGGGAACATCCTTAATGTGTCAATGTGTGATCAATAATAGGGTAGTAATGAGTTCTGAGTTTAGGCTGTAAATGGATTACAACTTCTAGATAACAAGGTCTTTAAAAATTATAATTCCATTTTAAATGCAAAAACAGATCATAACCCCAAAGATGTATTTATGTTGCTGCTATCGATCATGGATCAGAGTATAGGTTCCCAATAACCAATTCACAGTTTACACTGCCAAGATGGTACTACAGTCCTTATGCCTCAGGAGAACTGGGATTGAGCATACAATCTCACTCTACATCTCCGTGGGCTTTGTCTACTGTGGCCATCATGATATTGAACATTTGCTCTTCCAGGGCTACAAATGCCATTCAACATAATTAGCCTGGTTTTTAGGTTAAAATTTGACCCAATATCTCCTAACCAGTTGTTTCCACAGGTACATGTCCACTCCCTTAAGTTAAAGACCATGACTTGAGAAGGTCCTACGTGTACTTTTTTTTAAAAAAATCGTTTGTGGGCTGTGGAGATCATTGGATGGGCCAGCATTTATTGGCCGCCCTAGTTAGCCTTATGAAGGTGGCGGTGAGCTACTTTCTTGAACTGGAGGAGTACGTTGGTGTGGAAGATGCATAACATGGTTAGGGAGGGAGTTTCAGGATTTTGAGTCTAACATTGAAGAACAGTGATATATTTCCAAGCTTGGTGAGGATTTGGAGAGGATTTTTCAGGTGGTGGTTTTCCCATGTCTTTGAAGGTCAAGTAGTACAAGAAGGCAGTGGTCATGGGTTTGGAAGTTGCTGTCTAAAGAGACTTTGCAAATTTCTGCTGTGCATCTGTGGATGGTACACACTGTGTTGATGGTGGAGGGAGTGAATGTTTCTGGATATATTATGAATCAAGTGAGGTGCTTTGCCCTGAATAGCGTCACACTTAGAATCATAGAATCCCTACAGTGTGGAAATAGGCCCTTCGGCCCAACAAGTCCACACTGACCCTTGGAGCACTCCATCCACCCAGACCAATCCCCCTATAACTCACCTAATCTACACATCCTTGAACACTATGGGCAATTTAGCATGGCAAATACACCTAGCCTGCATATCTTTGGACTGTGGGAGGAAACCAGAGCACCCGGAGGAAACACACGCAGACACAGGGAGAATGTGCAAACTGCACACAGACAGTCGCCCAAGGCTGGAATTGAACCTGGGTCCCTGGTGTTGTGAGGCAGTTGTATGTCAACTGCTAATCTGAACCAAAGACCCAATACCCACTATGGACAAGATCAACGTCATATAAAAGATTCTTTGCAAAGACTGCGACAAACATTACATTGGACAGACAGGAAGGAAATTAGCCACAAGAGCACACAAACATCAACTAGCAACAAAAAGACACGACCAATACTCACTTCTCTCCATCCACACGGATAAGGAAAACCACAGTTTGATTGGGATAACACCAGGATCCTGGGACAGGCCAAGCAGAGACAAGCACAGGAATTCCTAGAGGCCTGGTTCTCCACTAAGAAGGCCATCAACAAACACATAGAGCTAGATCCTATATGTACTCCACTGCAAAGGAAAACCGGAAGTGAGGTAACCCAGCTCAATGGACACCAGAATTTAAATAACAGGCGGGAAAACACAACAGTGCTTCATCGGAGGCTGCACTGATGATGTTACCCAGCAGGGTAATGAAACGTCTGCAGACCATCGAACCAGCTCGATGAGCCAACCAACCACAACATCCACAACCCAAGCTACAAATCTACTCTAAAACCTCTATGACTAATTCTCCAGCATTCTTTTTCTGTAAGACTTAATTTGTTAACCTTCCTTTTTAAATATCTGAAAAAACATTTTCTATCTATTTTATATTTTTGGCTTACTTTCTCTTGTACTCTAATTTAAGAACATAAGAACACAAGAACTAGGAGCAGGAGTAGGCCGTCTGGCCCTTCGAGCCTGCTCCGCCATTCAATAAGATCATGGCTGATCTTTACGTGGACTCAGATCCACTTACCCGTGTTCTCACCGTATCCCTTAATTCCTTTATTGTTCAAAAAAAACTACCTTTTTTTTTAAAAGCGTTTACTGAAGTAGCGTCAATTACTTCACTGGGCAAGGAATTCCACAGATTAACAATCCTCTGGGTGAGAAATTCCTTCTCAATTCAGTCCTAAATCTGCTCCCTCTAATCTTGAGGCTACTAGTAGAGAGGCTCCCTCTCTACTAATCTTTTAGTAATTCTTTGCTTTATTTTAAAATTACCTGTCCAACCTTCTAACCTATCATCTATTTTTGCACAATTACACATCTTTTCTTTGAATTTAATATTATCTTTGATTTTTTTAGTTAACCACCGACAGCAGGTTCATCCATTAGAATTTTTCTTATTTGTTAGGAATGTATCTCTTCTGTGCTTTCTGGAATATCTTCTGAAACAGTAGATTGGGGGTATGCCAGGTTATGAGGTCGCTGATTGTGTTGAAGTACAATTCAGCTGTTAATGGCTCATAGTGCCTCATGGATGATCAGTCTTGAGTTGCTCGATTTGTTCTTAGTCTATCCCATTTAGCGGGTTTATCATGTCACATAACACCATTGCGTGCTTTTTCAATGTAAGCATTGTTCTATGTGGTTTGGTGGTCACTCTTACTGTTTCTGTCATCGACGGGTGCATCTATAGCAGGCAATTTTGTGAGGAAAAGATCAAGTATTTTGTTCCCTATTGTTGGTTTCCTTAGCGGCTGCTACAGCCCCAGTCTAGTAGCAATGTCCTTTAGCATTCAACCATCTTATTCACTGCTCTACCCTCATGGATCACCTTCATCACCTTCTTAAAAAAAAATTGATCAAGTTAGTAAGAAATGACCTGCTCCACACAAAGCCGTGTTATTCCAAATGCATGTAAATCCTATCCCTAAGAATTCTCTCTAAAAGCTTCCCAACCACTGATGTGAGATTCACCGGTCCATAATTTCATAGATTATTTCTATTTCCCTTCTTGAACAGAGGAACAACATTAGCTACTTGTTCATCCTCCGGGACCTCTCCAGTGGCTGTTGAGAATACAAATATCCTGGTCAAGGCCTCAGCAATCTCCTCTCTCGCCTCTCTCAATAACCTGGTGTAGCTACCATTGGGCCCTTGGGACGTATCTACCTTAAGGCTCTTCAAGAGACCAATACCACTTCTTTCTTAATCTCAAAATGCCATGGCATATTAGCATGCTCCACACAAATCTCATTATCTTCCATATCCTTCTCCTGGATAAATACTGACACAAATACTTATTTAGGTTAAGAAATGACAAGGTGTAGAGCTGGATGAACACAGCAGGCCAAACATCATCAGAGGAGCAGGAAAGCTGACGTTTCGGGTCTGGACCCTTCTTCAGAAAATCTTATTTAGGTTGTTGCCCACACCCTCTACCTTCAAGCACAAATTTCCTCCTTTATCCTTGGTCTTAATTGGTCCTACGTTCTGCCTAGTTATCCTCTTGGTTTTAATATATGTAATGAATGTGTTGGGATTCTCTTTAACCTAACTTGCCAAGGTCATTTCATAGCCCCTTCTTGCTGTCCTAATTCCTTGTTTGAGATCTTCGTCTTTTCTTTATATTCCTCATGGACCCTGTCCGATTTTAGCTTCCTATTCCTACATATGGTTCTTTTAATCTTTTGACTAAATTCACTACCTCCCTCGTTATCCAAGGATTCCTTACCTTACCATCCTTGTCCTTCCTCCCTACTGGAACATGCCGGTCCTGAACTCTGATCAGTAGGTATTTAACTAACTCGCCCACGTCAAATATGGATTTGACCAATAACAACTACTCCCAATTAACTATCCCCAGCTCCTGCCTAATACTGACATAATTTGCCCTCCCCCAATTTCATATCTTCCTGTAAGGTCCCGACTTAACTTTATTCATAGCTATCTTAAAACTTATGAATTAATGCACTACAATCATAGAAGATGTGATTTTGGCCAGGGCAGTCTCAATGCCCTGAAGCAAGTAAGACACCAGATTGTGGATGGACTCCAACAGTAAGTATTTGGACAGGCTGGAAAGTAACTGAGATGTGATGAAATATTTGAAGCACTTAGTAGAGAAGAAAGGAAATTGCTACAGTTTCCTAAATATCTCCTCCTTTCTTCTTTAAGTTTAAACCTTCATTAACATCACTTTTGATCACTTATGTAGTTAACTGAACCACCTTGCTTGTTAGCTGATATTGGTAGAGAAACCATCTCTTCAGGAATAATTGACATCTTTCTTTCTGTCTATCCATGCCAGCACTGAGAATGGTACTGACGCTGTAAATTTACTTTCATCCTCAACATCAAGTCTTTCATCATTATCACGTGTTAACATTTGTTGTGATACGTGCTACATGTCCAAAACATCAAGACTTGCCTTTCCACTTTGCAAATTCTGACTAGTCTGCTGTTCCTTTGCCTGTACCACCTTGACACAATAAAGATATTTGCACACTTTGATGATCTCTCAAGAGCTGCTTTTGTGAGCTACCTTGAGCGGCTGGTAGGGCCATTCATGCAGACAAATTTGGGGAGGGGATTGAACTGGGGATCTACCAGATAAAGTGCTACACTAAAAGTCCTGAATGGCAGGGTTAGTCAAGTTGCTGGTATGCTTGATTATCTGTTTTGTTTTTCTAACTCAGGTGTTGGTATACTCTCCTTTGTTTTGACTCCAGTGATGTAGGTTCTTGGAGTCTCAACTTTTGCTGGGTTTCAGGTTTTTATGATTCAATGCTGTGTATGTACAGTTTGTCCAGAGATAAATTTGGACAACAGCATCAGTGTTTGAGCAATTCTCTTTGGGATGTCCTCTGCTCACTCCAGATGGGGAAGGTTCTGGAGAGAAGGTGCCCATAATTAAGTTTTGATAAAAATAGGGCATGCTGGAGAAACTCAGCAGCATCTGTGGAGAGAAGTACAGAGTTAGCACTTTGAGTTCAACATTGTTTTTCTTCAGAACTGAAGACAGGGGCAGAAAAATGTGATATGTTTCTGACTGTAGAAAAAGTTGGTAAGGATCAAGTTGGAACAGAAGAGAATATCGGGGCAATTTAGAGGGTGAAGGAGATTAGCGATCACAGGTGAAACAGAACAAGAGGAGTGGTTATGATTGTGGAGACAAGATGGGTCTAGAGTAGGTGTTAATAGTAGGTGTTATTAACAGAATTTAGGTCAGCTCTACTATCAGCAAATGGAATGATTAATATGTATGCAAAGATGGTCATCAAAACATAATGGCAGTTACAACAGACATCCCAAAGCTAGAATAAAGCTGCGCATGTACCGCTGATATTACTTTGTTCCATGCATAAGAATGTCATTATATATGCACATGTGCAAATGGCCATACTTAAGCTGGAGTTCCAGGAGCATTGAGAAAGGCTAGGAGCATAGGGAAGGGCCTGGAGCAGGGCAAAGGTCTTGAAGTCGTACTAGTCATTCAGCTGTACAGTTCCTTTTGATGGAACTCATAGAGATCTACAACACAGAAAATGGCTATTCAGTCCATCATGTCCAAGCTGTTTGAAAACAACCACCTAATGATTCTAATTCCATTTTCCAGCATTTGGCCCATAACCTTGTTGCCTTGGCATCACAAGTGCACCTCTAAATACTTCTTAAATATATGAGGGTTTCTATTACTACCACCCTTACAGGCTGTGAGTTCCAGATTCTCATTACCATCTTGATAAAAAAGTTTTTCTCATATCTTCTCTAAACCTTCTGCCTTTTACCCTGAATCTATGACTGTTTTTTTATCCTTCTGTCAAGGAGAAATGTCTGTTCCTGTCTGCCCTATGTATGCCCCTCATAATTTTATACATCTCAATCATATCCACTCTCAACCTCCTCTGCTCTAAGGAAGATAACACCCGTCTGATAACTAAAATTCTCCAGTCTAGGTAACATCATGGTAAATCTCCTCCACACCCTCTCCAGTACTATCACCGAGCTGAATTTGGAGTGGTGTGGGGAATGCTTTGAGGATCTTCTCTTTACCTGGCATTCAGCAGCCACTGCTTAATGGAATGCAGAAGGATGTGTAAATAGATTATTCTTCTGATTGGAAGGTAGCTGCATCTGTCACTTGCTAGTAATAGGTGGAGTTTCTGTATCTTCGCATTTGAGCTATGTCGAGGTTGTGTTCTTATGAAACACTGTCGAGTTCAAAACCAAGAAAACTAAACACAGGGGCCAGGGTGGGAAGGATAGTGGAAAATAAATAGAAAACAAAGTTCATGATCCGAATTCAATGTTGAGTCCTGATGTGTTGAATTTATATATATTAACCCATGTATTAGTAGACAAGGCCCTGTTCTTTGTAGACAGAAAGAACGTGTACTCGCATTGCAATTGTATCAACTTACTAAAATAGCTGGCAGCTATTTCCTTGGTAATGCCTCAGAGCAATGCCTTGTCCAATCAGAGTCAACCTGCCTTGTTTAAATTTACAGATAACTGTCAGTCAACATCTAATTGGTTCATTCTACACGGCAACATATCTACCAATCTGCACTGTCTTCTCGTTCAGCATGAAAATGTTGCAATATTGATATTCTTGTAAATGTCTTGAATACAAAATGAATATCTGTTTCATGTTCGTAACAAAGGGCCATAAGACCATAAGACATAAGAGCAGAAGTAGGGGCCGCTTGGCCCTTACGTCTGTCCTGCCATTCAATGAGATCATGGTTCATCTGATAATCTTCAACTCCAGTTTCCTATGTTATCCCCACCACACTTCATTTCAAATTAATGTTCCAATGAACATTGATTACAGACTCAAAAGGTTGATTCTGTTTCTCCCTCCACAGATGTTGCCAGATCTGAGCTTTTCCAACAATTTCTGTTTGTGTTTTTGATTTACAGCATCTACTATTCTTTCAGTTTCTATTATATCAATGGCTGGTTGCTGACGTGCTGTGGATTGTGTCATATTGGGTATAAGAGACTCTTCTAGTTTGATGAGGAAACGCTATTCCTCTCTAAGACGAGAACAAATATGCCCATTGATTTTCTGCACTTAAAGACGTTGTTGGCAGCAACCTTCATTATAAACAACAATTCAAACAGCACAGTCAATTTGCATGGCCAGACAAAAATGTACATTTAACGTGACTGCTCGGACAATAAATCATTAGCACTGGTGTGAGGTCTTCAGGCTCAGCTTTAAGTCACCTGTTGATACAGCATAGGAAGTAACAGGGGAGTGCTGAAGTTTTAAGATCCATATAGAAGAAATCCTTGTAGCAATCCTAAAGATTGAAGAATACTCCAGATCTACAAGGGTTTCTTCCGAATGGGTCTTAAAAACTTCAGCACTTCCTGATTACTGACTGTGCTATATAAATAAATGACTTTTTAATATTACCAGAAGACATAATTTCAAAAACAGACCATTTAGAATACAGATTAGACATTTTGGAGAAAACAATTTCTGTGTTACAAAACAGCTTCCAAATGAGATCCTAAATCAGAAACTGAATAATTAAGTGGACAATTAGAAGTAAGCTGATATCATTACATCTTACCAAGGGATAAAAGAAGCAACAGATACTTTTTATGAAGTACTTTGACAATTACTTCCATCTCAGGACTAATTAAATTCTTAAATAGGCAAGATTTAAAAGAGTTTAAATGATTCCATTAATGATCATTACATATTAGTGG
Organism: Rhincodon typus; assembly: GCF_021869965.1. Classification (NCBI taxonomy): domain Eukaryota; kingdom Metazoa; phylum Chordata; class Chondrichthyes; order Orectolobiformes; family Rhincodontidae; genus Rhincodon; species Rhincodon typus. The sequence continues at coordinate 62,481,306 of NC_063335.1, read as the reverse complement.
AGAAATGCAAATATTATGAATTCACATCAGAATTTATTAGACACAAATTATTGAGGGCATTATTGATGAGTCTTTGTCAGGTTTATTACAGCTCAATGAAGACCTGATACTAGAGAAAAGCATTTAGATGATGAATAATGCTGACATTCAGAAGCAACACACATCATCAGAAGAGAAAAAAATCAAGCAATATGCAGGAAATCCATGGAGACAATTCAATTCTTAAGATAAAAACCCAGAAATAATACATTGGAAATTAATGCAGCATGTAGGACAGGCACCAAACACCAAAAATCCTTGTTAATGCCATGAAGCAGAGAAATCTCAGTTACAGCAGTGTCCAGTTATTAAAAGTAAATGCATTACCTGTCATATAATAGTTCACATTCAGAAAATGTGCAGGAGTGCAGTTTTAGAAAATCAACACATCAGATAGCTACTTAATGAGATAGAACAGTTTACAACAGAAGAAAAACATAAAATGTTTCAAGAGGTAACAGGTAATCCAGTCTTCACATTTTGAAAAGCTGATATTTATGTCAATGGTCAGCTCATGAATTTCAAGTCGGACATTGGGGAGGGGATTACTATAGTGTCAGACGGTGAGGCATTGTTGAAAAAATGCAGTCTATGGATGTAAACTGTGCAACAACACAATCAGGGGGTGGCATTGTAGTTAAGATTAAAGGTATACTATAAACAATACTTCAAAACATCTCTCATCTAAACAAATTCCACTCAATCAAAAATCATATCTATATCTCAAGGTTTAGCACTTTCATGCAATATATCCTTCAATGTCAAATCCATCAATACTGACAATTCACAAAACTATGATTTAACTTGATTTACTGACTTTATTCAGCCTTCTTCAGCCTGAACACATGATTTGACCTTCATGATCCCACATGGAATATAAAATAAGCTACTATGTCTAATTTCATATCACATAGACAAATGACTCAGGGAGGTGGCTCACCACAATCTTCCCAAAATAATTATGGATGGGCAATGAATGTTGACTTGTCCAGTGATCTTCATGTCCCATGAAATAATTTTTTGAAAAATCTGAGATTATATAATAATTGAATATTATCATGTTAGCTACCAGCTCAATGGGGGCCACAGAGAGGAAATGCTGTTCCCACATTCTAAACAATTGTTCTGGAGCTGTTTTTCCACCACTCTGAGGAAACTTAAAGGTTTTAATGGTCACAATGTTTAATTGAGATCCACAACTCTAAGGGTGTTTCTCTGTTGACATGCCCTTACTGTATTTGTTTAATCATACCCTCTTGTTGCACTGCAGCTGCTGAAACACCAGAACTGTTGGCTCCCAGATTGAAACCCTATTTGAACATTTGCTGGCTTTCTTTAAGATAATGAAGGAATTCCATTTAGGAAGCAAGATCCAGGAATATTGGACCATCAAACTCACTGCTGGCAGTGTGGCCTCAGGATCTTCATGTGGTTGCAATGTTTGGGCTCTGAGGCCATTTACAAATTGCACCTGATGTTTCAGGATGATGATGTCAGAACTGGAAAAAGTTAGAGATATAATGGGGATTTATCAGATATAAAGGGAAAGATCAAATGGGAAGGTCTGTCTGATGTTTGAAAGCAGAAGAGATTAAATAATGAGGTGATGGGGCAAGACAAAGGGGATGGTAATAAGTAAGCAGAAATAAATGTGATGACTAGAGGAGATCTAAGAATGAATAGCAGTGACATCACCAGCAGCTGCCATCTGGAAAATGAGGGCAGAAGTTATGATCTGAAATGATTGAACTCAGTGTTGAGCTCAAAACTTTGTAGAGTCCAAACGTGGGGCTGTTCTTTGAGCTCACAATGAACTTCAGTGGAACAGTGTCAAAGGCCAAAATGAAAATATGGCAGAAAATTAACATGACAAGTATGAATGACAAATGATGGGTGTTGTTTTTCTTGAAAAATAGCTCTTTACTTTATATATTTTATATGATAGCAAAACTATTGGGCCTGAAAGGGAAAACACTTTGGACGTCAGATTTAGCTCCATGATACCTGCTTTTTTCAATGCCTCCAAAATGGTACCAATGCCACACATGCACACTTTTGGTGTTAGCCTTTCTGGGTTCTATTTTGGTAAGGACATAGACATGCATGAAGGAAGTGTGCAAGTGGATTATGATGTCCACAAGCTGATTTTATACCAGTGGCGCTATTTTGGAGCTCAACAGTTCAGTCTAGCTTGTTTGTAACCTTTTGTAGAGAACAACTAAATTATTGAAAAATGGCTGAACCTCAATCTTTTAAGTACTGCAAAGTGAATGAAATTCCTTCTTATTAATTCATCACTGCTGTCATCTCTAATAGTGCAAGTTGAGGTGACATTGAACACACGTGAAGACATTGTTACCAGTTAGACCTCCTACTGGATATTTCACAAAATGAAACCTAAAAAAGTTCGGCCTGTTGAAAACTGTGTATTCTTTATAGCACCAAGACTGCTGAACCACAACGAGGAAAACATGATTAAAAAATAGGGCAACTCTTTGGCGTTGAAATTAGTGTTAAGATTAAGTTTCTATAACTCTCAGTTTTTCAGCACTTCTGGCACTGGTTTGCCCTCAAAATTGTGCACACTTACTTCTGATGCTAGCCATGCCAGACACCATTTTGATGAGATCATATTGCACAAATAGGGAACATCTGCTATAATGGTGTATGCTTAGCAGTTTGTGACGTACATGAGTTTGTATTGCTGCCATGTTGGAGCTCAATGATTCAGCTACTTCTGCCTATTAACCTTGCACTGCTGAACACATATTCAGCAGCAAGGAGGAACCCCTGACCAATGTTGTTTAAAGGTATTATCAGTTACTTTTAGGTTAACTGTTGATTGATCACTCTTTTTTACTGCAACTGTAGAAGTACTTAATGGTTTCTAGGGTTGTTTAACATTGTTGAAATTTGTAGGGAGTGGGTGGCATTGGCTAAAGAAACTTGGCCTGAATTCAAGAATTCGTCACAATCACGCACTGTCAGATATTTTGCAATAGAGAATGAGCAAAGGAGGACAAGCCACTGGAAAGGGAGAAGAAGGAGAGAAATGCTCTCAGGAGATGACAATAGCCACCTTGTGTTAGGCAACAGTGTATCAGATGTTTCTGCTTCAGTGCGGAAATTAAGTAAATCTGACATCTGCTGCATCCGAAACAGCAGCCTCAGACTAGGGAAAGGTCAGCATTATCAGAGGCTGCGAAAATGACCATGGCAGACTCCCATTGTGTCTGCTTTCCTCCAGGCTGGACAAGCAATATTTGCAATATTTTTCCAGTCTGTCAAGCACGACTACTTAAGGAAGGCTGCTGAATCTCTGTTTTCCAAGAAAGAGGAAAACATTTTGTTCTCTCTTGTCAATAAGAAACAAGCAGATAAAGCTCAGAATATAGTAAGGCTTTTAGGCTTCTATATGGTGCAGTGTGTCATTAACAATATACACTTTGCTTTGCAAGTACAACATGTAACTCTGAAATGGACCAAACCGGAAATGTGTTCCATTCCATTAAAATCTAGCCACTGTGCAACCATCCCACTTTATTGTGTAGTTCAATACCCTGTATCCTGGCAGTAGTTTGCTACCAGCACAACAAAACATAGGGTGGTCAATGTGTGACAAAGGCTATCATGGGTGACATCTTTCATGGCTCTAGTGCGCAACATATACAAATATAGATAACACCACTGTAAAGAAAACCATGCAGCCATATGAAAAAGAAAGTGAATGAAGAAACTACTGGCATTCTTAAACAATGCTTTGCTGCATGCAATTTGAACTCTTTTGAATACTAGCAAGTTTGAATTTGTGTGAAGCTAAGATCAGCTTGAACTCTCTCTCCAGGTTTTGACTGCAGCAAGCAAATGTTGTGTGGCTTCTGCATGTAATGCAATTGGAGTCAAGGCATTGGCAATTGGACACTGCAGTATGAATAGCTCAGTTATTGTCTTCATGCAGAATGCCAACACTTCCTAGCTGGAAAGCACATGCACTAAGCTCTCTATTCTGATAGACCTCCCAATGCATTAAGTATTTCAGTGCATGCACCTATCAGCTTTCTTCTGTAAGCTGCCTCAAAGTACTCATCTGACACTGATAGAACAGGCCTGAAACTTTCCCCTACCCTGGCTGCAGGACCCTGGTATCAGATGTTGCACAGTCGGCAGATCTTGCCTTTCCATTCTCCTCTAAAAGTATGTAATTCCAATGTCAAGAATCAGAGCGGTGGCTGGATATGTAAGAGAACATGATGATGTTTCCTCTGCTTCACTGTCTTTCTGCTGTTCCATCTCTTTCTTTTCCAGTACTCTTTGGCCAGTTAAATACCTGAAAGGAGAAAAGTGTACTGATTTGAGAATAGGAGAGAGGAAAGCAAGGAGGAGCATGTTTATTCCATCTGTAGCTTGTGACTTACAGGAGATTGTGGAATGAAGGAGAAGTGAGATGTGGGAAGAAGGATTAGGTATGAGGTTACCACCAACTCCAATCCTTTCAGCCCTACTCCTGGCATAGCCACATTTATAACTACTCCAGTGAAGGCGAAAACTGTCTCATCCTTTGAGCTAAGGAGACTTTACTATGCCTGTCCCTCATCAGCTGGATTCTGCAGTTATGTGCCCATTGCCCAGCAAGGGAGAGGGAAATGTGCCAATAATTTGTGTGGAATGTATTTGGATGATATAGTTGTTATGGATGAATAGCTAGCAATGTGTCTACACTGTGACACATAGTTGTAAGGCTTTTTGAGCAGTGCTAATTGTGTGTGTTGATGAACCAATGAATATAATGTATGCTTCTTGATGTTAGAAATTGTAGGTTAAGTGAGTAAAGGGGATGTGGTGCATCAAGCAGTGCTTCAAGCTGATGGTGTAGCTAGTCAAACTTGGCTTCACAAAGCATGGCCACCATGCTGTAGCTTGTGTACCACCATGCTGTAACTCAGCAGAGCATTCTTAAAATTCACCATAGGTATGTTCTCAACCACTGATAATTACACAGGCCCCTAGACTCAGCACTGAGAGAAGGTTTCTTTATGTGTCTGTCACTTTCGCCTGCTATTGTGAGAAGAGGGGGAAGATTGCGTGTTAACTTTATGGGATGACAAGCTGGCCGACCTCTAGTCAAATAGAAGGAGACTGATCACACTTGTCTGGTAGCTGGTTAAGCACGAGGAAGAACTGCTTAAAACAAAAGATCAGCGAGTCATTGCTATTTTGTGCTAGGGCTGCTATCTGTTTTTGCTATTGTTATACTTAGACAGCTATTATTGCTTTTGATAATGCCAAATCTAGAGGACCGAAAAGAACACATTGAATATCAAGTACTTTGTGGACTTTACCTTTTTCGTTTTCTTTTGGAGACTGCTGGTGAAAGTTGGAGAAGGAACTGAGAAGAAGTCTGCAAGAACCTGAGAGAGAGAGGGTATGTGAGTTTCAATTGCAGAACAGCCTCTTTAGTTGAGCTCATTTGAAGACTCCAACCTCCCTCTTGCTCCAGAAAACAATTGACCATGAGAGTATGTGTTTCTGATTCTATTGCTGTTTCTGTCAAGGAATAGCCTCCACTCTCGCAGTCTATCCAACAGAGGAAGATCACCACAAAGCCTACATTGCTTAGGGTCCACTCTGATATCTCCCTCCCTCTCTCATTATTGGAAGTGAGACTTTACTCTACTACGTCTGTCGTCTTCCCACCTTCCTCTTAATTAATGTTGAAAACAAGGGGTGAGTGTAGCTCATTCACCAGCTTTGCTAGCAGAGGGCTGACTGGCACTGACTGGCTTCTGCGGCTCTTGAGGGCCCATTAGAATTAAGATTAATAAGAAAGAAACATGGGGCGAAGAGCTATACACACCCTGATATGAGGCATGTATGATTGCCATGACTGGGAGTGTCAATCTTCAGCCATTGTTGCTACCTTGAAAAAGTGCAGTGTGTGCATTTTCAGAAGACTGATAAGACAGCATATCTAACCTTAGTGAAAGGGCTCACTGTGGGAGGGGCATTCCTGTTATTCAAACCTCTGCTGTGCAGAGGGTTATTGTGTTGAATATCCCATTCTTTTTTCTGGCTCAGCTCATGCCCCCATGTGTCCCAAACCATGGAGCCCTAGCTCATCATATCAGTGTGTGGTCCTGGGCCCCACCATAGGCCTGTGATGGCAGCATGTGAACCCAAGTTGAAGGTCAAAGTGACACTGGACAGAACTCCTCCAAGTGCTGACATACAGGGATTGAATGATGGTTATAAACCAGCTGATTGCTGCCATGTTCTGGCACCAGTTGGTCTCTTTGATCCCTACCCTGAAGAATATCACAAAGACACTGAGGATGCCCATATATTTCTCCAGGGTCATTGCTAAGGTTCTAGTTCTCTAGCTTGGAGAAGGAGGTCAGACACTGATGGGCCTTCACACCCAGGTGTTGACTTTCCAACTTCAGGCTCTGTCTTTTACCAGGACCTGATCTGGGTTTGGAACTGGATTGCCTCATACTGGAGCTGTCAAATCCCTATCCACCCCCACCCGCCATGAGTAGTAGTTGTTAATTGGGAGCTGCTACTCAGGAATCTCCACCTCTACAATCCTGTTTTCATTGGCTGGCTGGGGACAGGATTTATGCTTCTGGGGTGACAAGATTTGGGGAGGTTCAGGATGGAGAACCTGGGTTGGATGATGCAAGGATCTGCCAAGCAGGCATCTCTTAATGTACCATTTACAGCCAAAGACATCATTGTCTTAAAACAGGGGCACTCTGTTCTGTGGCCTCTACCATTGAGGTTGCTCAAGTTTGCAGAGGCTTCTGTCTGAACTGAACCCGACCAGGATGAAATTTCACTTTGCTCCTGGACTCCTAAATCTTTTTTGAGGACCAATGCCCTATATTTTGAGATGTCTTGAGGAAATTCTCTTTGTGTCCTTCCATTCAGCACAGAGGAGTTTCCTTCACGGGCTGCTCTGTTGTTGCACAGCATTCACTTCCTTCCCTTTGCCTACTGTTCAATCATGCACTGCCGTTCCATTATATCACCAATGGTGGCAAAACCCCCCAGTGATTCTCTCCACATGGGAGTCCTCCCTTTCCATCCAGTATCTAGAATGGAACATGTTGCACGCAGCAGTCCTGTGCAATCAGGTTAAGCAGGTTCATAGACTTCCAGTGAGCCTGTAATTTTTGTGGCCTTGAGAAGTCTGTGGGCCAAAATTACATTAATTGCTCCATCCTTTCTTTTGAGGGAGGTTTTGATAATATTTGCTGCACTATAGCCCTAATTTTGGTCTTTGAACATATGCAGCAAGGAAAGAGTGGGCAGGTCAGAAGACATCCTCATGGGTCTGCTCTTGAGTCTAGTTGAGGTGGTCATTAGTTGGTTCAGGCACCGGGTTGTTGCTCCTGTTAGCCTGGCTCTTATCTATGGCTATTTCAGAGCGTAGATGTCCTTGAAGAGGGAGCACATGGTTTTCTAATACTCTTCAGGCCTTTGTGAACAGTGGGAACCACAGGCGTCTGGGTGCATCCTGAATTTTATATTTTAAGTTTCCTTTGGAATTTTGGTTTTGTCACAATGTCTCTCAGAGGCGGCCAGCTCTAATCTTTTTTAATTTGTTTAATTTAAATTAATCGACAGGTGGAGTGGTAGCAGTGCTTAAACTTAACTCAATACCACATCAGGTTTGGGTTGGGGTACCATCTCAGTACGGCTTCCCACAGTGCAGGATTCACCCAAAGTCTTTGGCATCTTGATGCCTGCATCAAATAGAAGGCCTAAACATGTGCTTGCTGTCTGCTACACTAGGGAAGATAATTCCAGAATTTGATCGCTTAATTGAGATTTTAGATCTCTTAACTGGCCACTTCTGCACATCAGACACCAAAAGACAGCAGATTGGCTCTGGAGTCTGCTGTTCCAATCATGGAGTTGGCAGATCTAGTGCCTCGACAGCCCCACCATGAGAGATGGGTGTTATCTGTAGGAACCTCAAAGACAACTCGAAATTGATCAGAGGCGTCAACTTAAACTTTAAATTCAGATGAGTTGAGCAGATAGACCTCTCAGAGCATAGCCACATTTGGGGAATGGATGCTGTCAGCAACTCCATCTTTGGGAACTGAGTCCCCTTCTCTGATGGCCCTGTGATAAAAAAATGTTAAATGTCTGAAAAGAAAGGCTGGAAATTTAGAGGTGGCATTGAAAAAAGTGTTTCATCAGGTTTTAGCATAATATTTTGAAAAGCCAGATGAGTGTAACTTTTGCTTACAAAGTAAAAATAAGATTCATGTGGTATATGCAGGGTTACAGAACTGTATTCTACAGTATATAATCCACAATACAGATCCCACAGAATGGGACAAATATAAAGTCTAACAAAGGGCCACAACATTATCAAAACAGTTAAAAAGGATTATAAAAGGAAACTTGCAAGGGACACAAAAGACAATAAAAAAAGATTTTATAGCCATGTGAAGGTAAAGTGGCTGGTTAAGAGTACTACGGAAGGCCCACTGAAGGCTGAGAGTGGAAATATTGTCAATGACGTCAGGGAAATGGCAGACATGCTGAATGATTATTTTGCTTCAGTATTCACAGCAGAAAAGGAGGATAGCGTACCAGAAGAAATTAAGAGGTTCAGGGACAGAATCTAAATAAACTTAGCTTAAGTAAGTCATCAGTAATGGGGAAATGAATGGAACTGAAGAGTGACAAATCCCTAGGTTTCTCCACACAGGTGTTAAAGGAGATAGGAGAGCATATTGCTGATGCCTAACCATAATCTTTCAGATTCCTTAAATTCAGGAGTTGTACCTCAGGATTGGAAATTTGCTCATGTTACTCCACTCATTAAGAAGGCTCCTTGGTTTCCCACTATATATCTATAATCAAGCATAGGGTAACAGATCACCTCAAAAAATTCGGTTCATCAGGGAGAATCAGCATGGATTCACGAAGGGTAGATCATGCCTGACAAACCTCATAAAGTTTTTTGAAGAGGTGACAAATGTAAATCCGTATATGTTGTGTATATGGACTTCCAGAGGCTTTTAATAAGGTCCCACAGAAGAGACTGTCAGCTTAGATGGAAGTATCTTGAAATTGAGGCCAAGTTACTGACATGGATAGGAAATTGGTTGAGTGGCATTAAACAGAGCATTGGAATAATGGTTAAGTACTCAGATTGCCAGCACATGACTAGTGGTGTCCTGTAGGGATCTGTGTTGGGGCCTCAATTATTCACAATATTCGTTGATGACTTGGAGAGTGGCATAAAAAAAATCAAATATCCAAATCTGCTGATGTCACAAAACCTTTCTGCCATACCATTGGGTGATGGATGGTATAGAGCTGTCCTTATATATCAAATGCCATTTGATCAGGAAATGCTCAAATTCTCAGCTGGTAAACGATGGCCCATTACCTGTGATTAACACTTTCAGGAGTCGATATATTGCAAAAGATGTGCACATCTTTTTTCCTATTATTGTCCCCGTGTTTGATGAATGAACTGTAGGCACGTCTAACCACTTTGATTGGGCATCCACAATGACTAAGAACATTGAGCCCATAAAAGGACCTGCATCGTCATTGTTTAACTAAGTCCAGGGTACCTGGCCATTCCCACAAATATGGGGGATCTACTGGCGGTAATTTTTATCCTTGTTGGCATTCTGGGCACTGCCCACCAACGTGGCTCTTTCTGCATCCAATCCTGGCCACCAGACATAACATCTTGCTAATATCTTCATTTTGGAAACCTCTGGATGACCCTGGTGGAGTTCAGCCAATATCTGGCAGTGATCTTTGCTCAGGACAATCATTCTTGCTCCCCTATGCCATCTTCTTCTGTGACCTGGTCTCTCTAGGTCCAAAAGTTTTTCAGTTCTGGTTGTGATGGCCCTACGGTTTCCCCCATTATCACCAGCTGTTTCAATTTTGCCAGTACCAGATCATTCTACGTCCAAAGTCTGATATTGTCAGCTGTGACTGGAAGTGTATCCAGCAAATTTAAAACTGTTATGTACTCTTCCAGTGGCAGCACCACCGGTGTCGTATCTGCCAGTGGGAGGTGGCTGATTGATCCTTATTTGCTTCTTGGCCTCCTGGACAGTTTCCAACTTATAATTATACACACTTAGTATTAGGGCCCACTGCTGAATTCTGTCTGAAGCTATGAGTGGCAATGCCTTGTCTGCTTTAAGTCAACCCAGAGGGGTTTGTGGTCTGTTGATATTATAAATTTATTTCCACTCTAAATATGACTGCCAAACCTTTCTTCCTGATCTGGACATGTTCATGCTTTGCATTAGCCAAAGTCATGGATGCATATGCCATTGGGCATTTCTCTCCATTGGGCCACCTGTTAGTCAATACCACCCCGATGCTACACGAGGAAGCGTCACATGTCAATACCAGATCTTGCTTGGGAACACAGTGTGTGAACAACTTAGAGGATGATAGCTGTTTCTTCACTTCCATGAAAGCTATGGCTTGGCTACATGACCATTTCTGAGGCTGATCTCTTTTTAGAATTTGATGCAAAGGTACCATATGGAGGACAGATAATGTGTGAACTTTCCATAATAATTCACCAACACAAGGAAAGATCTAAGCTTTGGTACAGACATGGGAGCCGGGGCACCTTTGATCTCCCTCACTTTATCTTCCAACGGGTGTAATTTGGTCTAGTCGACTCAAGTAGGTCACTTGGGATGCCTTCTAAGGTGAATGCCTGCCTGGGAGAGATGTCTAAGGACTATGTCCAAGTTCTCCAAGTACTTCTTATTGGTCTTCCCTATTATTAGAATGTCATCTAGATAAATGTTGACCTTGTAAAATGTTCTCCATCATCCACTGAAAAATTACACAGGCTTACAATACCTCAAGTAGCAGTCTCATATATTGGTATAAACCCTTATGGATATTAATTGTAGCATACTTCTGGGAATCCTCTTCTAACTGCAATTGCAAGTACACATGGTTCATGTCCAGCTTCACAAAGAACAGCCCCCCTGCCAGCTTTGCGTATTATGCAAGGGGTTGAGTATTTATCCATTAATTGAATCATTTATTGTCACGTGTATCCAATGTAAAAATACAGTGAAAAGAGTGGACCTTCGCCGTACATACATGGTGCCATTCATATTAACTTAGAATAAGATAAGGGAAAAAGGATAACTTAAGAGAGTCCAACTTTCCTTTCCACTGCCAGAGTCCCGCTCTGGGCTTTCCAACCCATGCCAGGCCACTGTCAGTGTCCCGCACTGGGCTGCCTCACCCCCCCCATTCTTGGCTGCCTCACTGGCCCGCTCTCGCTGCCGCTGCCTCACTGGCCGGCTCTCGCCGGCCGACTCTTGATCCGCTGCCATCACTCCGGTCCACACTCAATCTGCTGTCGCTGCAGGACACAACCTGTGTGTTCAGCTCCCGCCATGTGGTTCCAGTCGCGACCTGGTTCCTTCCCGACTCCTTAGGTAGGTAGTTAAAAGGAGTCGGGTGTGGTGGGTGCGAATAGAATTACTACAGAGGGAGAGAGTAGAAGGGAGAAAAAGAAAAGGAAGAACAAAGAAAGAAAGAGAAAGAGAACTGGCGAGCAGAGTGGTGCTCCAAATGCAGTGACTTATCCTGCCGCCATCTTGCCAAAAAGCCCTTTACCGTTTGTTTAAAATCCCCCCATGAACCGATCTGTCAGGCTTCATAATCGATGTCACTGGTACTACCCGTTCCAAAAACAGGGCTGGTTTGATGATTCCTTCACTTTCCAGTCTTCTGATTTCTATCTCTACTTTTGCCCTAGGGCAATTAGCAATGGGCGGATCTTGTAAAATCACGGAATTGCTTCCTGGTCAACATGCAAGGTATCTTTGGCTCCTTAGACCTTCCTGAAAACTTCTGGTTATTTAATTAACTCAGGTAGCCACTTTCTAATCGAAAAATTTAATCTCTGTCAGCCAATTTCACCACATAAAGTTTGGCCTGAGCCTTTTACAACAATAACTGGTAATTCAACCAGCTGCTTCTCATGCGAGATCGGAACAGAAGTTGCACCCTTAATCTGTGAAGGTTCCCCAGTATAAGTTCTCACTCTAGCTGAGGTCTTGCACAAGCTTAAGGGTTGGAATCCAGAGCAAATAAAGACCAGTTCTGCGATCATTGAAATGGCCATGCCATTATCAATCTCCATTAGAACCTGGTGACGATTTAACCAGATGTTTATTTTGATTGTTTCTGATTTAGATGTTGCTTAGCAATTTAACTGTTCCAAACTAGATGTAGATGGACTTTTCAGGGTGTGTGCTCTCCTTGAGAATGGCCTAAAAGTTCTCTTACTCAAATCAGACCTCGTGGGACTCTTGCTGTGGTTTTGCTGCAGGCTGATCTACAGTCCCTCTGTTCAGGATATGTCCTGAGTGAGGCTGTGCAATTTCCTTCACTCAAGTGGTGTCCCCCAAGCTCTGTCAGCCTGGTGAAGGTGTCTATTTCCATCTGAATACCCTGCAACTCATTTGCTCCTCTTGTCGCATTTTCCAATGACATAGCTGGTTGTAATGTTTGTTTGTAGTCCAGTTGGGCTTTAGTTAAAAGGTGCATTTGCATGGTTACATCGTTAATCCCACCTACCAAATGGTCTCTCAGCATCTCATTAAGTGTTGAACCAAAGTCACATTCCATTTGTCCTAACCTCATCAAAAATCCCATTATGGATTGACATAGTTCTTGAGTTGCCCAGTAAAATCGATAGCAACTCGGAATTTGAGGAGGCTTGGGTCATAATATAACTTAATTAAATCCATCAACTTTTGAAAGGTTTTCATAGCTGTTGCCTCAGGGAAAGTTAGGCTTCTAATAAAAGAGAAAGCTGCCGGTCCCACAAGCTGTCAGGTGAATTACTTCTTGCTTTTCATCTGCCCGATGTCATTTTCTCACAAGAAAAACCCTTTTTACCACATACTGTGCCCAGACTTTGACAGCAGGATTGAATGAATTTAGCTTCCCAAATAATGGCATGAAGCCAGAAATGCTTATCCAATTCAAAGATGATTGTTGTGAGAGAATTTTTTAGAAGCGTGCTTTTCTCTCATCATCATTGAAATAACTCCACAGAGGCTGGAATCCCATCACCAAGTCACCCTCTATTTACATGTGGAAAGTCGTTGGCACTGATCCAGCTTCCTCAGAGCCAGCTCTCTGTGTCAGGATGTCTGACACTCCAGTTTTTATCTGTCCTGTACGACTTCCCTGATTGGACCGGATTAACAGCCCCAATCAGGGAACTCATATTGTACAAAGTACACATGGCTGACCTCATGAAAATCACTACAGACGCCCCTTAGGGTACTGTGAGCAGATCTTAGTTAAGATGTTTTGGCCGTGGAGGGATTTCAATGCAGGTTGACAAGGATGATACTTGGATTTCAGGGGTTACATTATGAGGAGATATTAGACAAATTAGCACTTTATTGTCTAGAATTTAGAAGGTTATGGGATATTCTAATTGAGATCTTCAGCACAGAAATATAGGGTCGATAAAGATATTTGATGATTCTAGAACCAAGAGGTATATTCTAATAATTAGGTCCAGGCCATTCAGGAGAGATGTTTGAAAGCATTTACACATGCAAATATGGTGAATGTTTGGATTTCTTTTCCTCAAACTGCAGTTAACACTGGTTAAGTTGTTAAGTTTAAATCAGAGGCAATTTTTTATCAAGCAAGGGTGTCAATGGGCCCAACGTAGGTATATGGAGTTAGGCCAAGGATCAGCCATAATCTTATTGAATGGTGGAGCAGACTCGAGCAGCTGAATGGCCTATTCCTGTTCCTGTCTTCCTATATATTCTGTGGAAGTTTGGCATTTGATTTTATTCTTTGGAAATAAAGAGAAAAATGCAAAGTTTTATGATGCCATTTTTGCTGTCAGATAAGTGTTACCATTAATAACAATGTATATTTTTTCCTAAAGCTCTCACAATTTAAAGGAAAAGCAAAAATCTAAAAAGGTTTATCTGCTCTACACTTCACCTCCCAAATCCCTTCAGCCTCTTTCCTCAAAATTCAAATTAGAGTCAGATAAATGTTAGTAGTACTGCAATGATGATCCAATGTTATTTCAGAGCTAGTGTTAAAGATTGTTGAGTCAGTTCTTAGCTTTCTCAACTTTGATTTTATCTCAGTGGTATACAGTGAGACGCTGTCTCATCAAGTACTTAGCATAAACACAGCTTCATTCTGCAAACAGACAAGTTTTAACTTTCACATGTAATCTAGTGGAAAAATCAGGCAAGACATTACATCCTCATTAATAGCAGACAAACATTTAACATCTTCACATGACATTCCTCTGTCTGCTGTTTTTACAGTGATGTTAAAGCACATGGGTTTTCAGAAAATCCCTTGCCCATATCTTCAGAATTGTGTCATTTTTGCATTAAACTTGATCCAATTGAAAGCAACATTAACAATAATTTAATCTTTAAGGACCCCAATCAATATTTATGACAACTCAGTCTGAAATGCATAGCAGTCAATTTAAGGATTTGGGTTTGAAACGTAACTTCGTAGCACCCTAATACATGTATGCGGCCAGCACCTATTTTTTCACAATACTGAGTAGATACTGAGACAAATGTTTTCTGTTCAAATTCTAAAGAGTAAATATTGCAACTTTTAAATAAAGCAAAAACGTGCTTCCTAAGAACATGGTCAGTCCAAGTTCAACATTAAGTCACATGAGCAGAAAATAGGACAGCTTTTAAGGAACATATTTTAAAGATGGAGGGAAAGGGAGAGGCCGGGAGATTTTGGGAGAAACTTCCAGAGCAGCAGACTTAGGAACATAGGAACAGGAACAGGTCATTAAACTTCTCGAACCATTTAAGGAGATCATGGCTGATCTGCAGCCCCTAACTTCATATACTTGCTTTTGGCCCAAATCCCTTAATACCTTTGCTTAACAAAATTTAAATCTGAGATAAATAAATTTAACAACTGGTCCTTCATCCACTGCCGTTTGTGAAAGAGAGTTCCAAACATCTATAATCCTTTTCCTGTTAATATGGTGAAGACTACTTAATGGTAAGGTCCTGGGGAATATTGCTGAACAAAGAGACTTTAGAGTGTAGGTTCATAGACCCTTGAAAGTGGAGTCACAGGTAGATAGATAACGAAGAAGGTGTTTGATATGCTTGCCTTTATTGGTCAGTGCAATGCCTATACGAGGTGGGAGGTCATTTTGTGGCTGTATAGGACATTGGCTAGGCCACTTTTGGAATACTTTGTGCAATTCTGGTCTCCTGCTATAGAAAGGATGTTGTGAAACTTTAAAGGGTTCAGAAAAAATTTACAATGATGTTGCCAGGGTTGGAGGGTTTGAGCTATAGGGAGAGGCTGAATAGGCTGCGGCTATTTTCCCTGGAGTGTCAGAGGCTGAGGGGTCACCTTATAGAGGTTTATAAAATCATGAGGGGCATGGATAGGGTAAATAGATTGGGTCTTTTCCCCAGAGTGGGAGAGTCCAAAACTAGAGGGCATAGGTTTAAGGTGAGAGGGGAAAGATTTAAAAGAGACCTAAGGGGCAACTTTTTCACACAGAGGGTGGTGCATGTATGGAATGAGCTGCCAGAGGAAGTGGTGGAGCAAGGTACAATTGCAACATTTAAAAGGCATCTGGATGGGTATATGAATACGAAGGGTTTAGAGGAATATGGGCTGGCATGGATGAGTTGGACAGAAGCGTTTGATTACATGCTGTACATCTCTATGACTATGACTCCATGACTATGATTAGATTACCCCTTAACCTTCTAAATTCTAGGGAATACAGGCCATAATTTGTGCAATCTCTCCTCATAACTTAACCCCTGAAGTTCAGGTATCATTCTTGTAAATCTATGTTGTATTCCCTCTGAGCCCCAATATATCCTTCCTAAGGTGTGGTGCCCAGATCTGCTCACAGTAAGCCATGTGGTGTCTACCAGGGTTTTCTATAACTGCAACATAACCTATGCGCCCAATCCCCTAGATATAAATGCCAGGATTCCATTAGCTTACTTGATTATTTTCTGCACTTGTTCGTAACATTTTAAAGGTTTATGCACCTGAACACCCAAGTCTCTTCAGATATCTACTGTATTTACTATCATACCACCTAGAAAGTACCATGATCTATCCTTTTTCAGTCCAAGTTGGATAACTTCACACTTGCTTACATTGAATTCCATCTGCCACAGTTTTCCCCATTCACCCAGTCTATCAATATCCCTTCTTAATTTTATGTTATCAACTACACTGCCTACAATGCCACCTAAATTTGTATCATCAGCAAATCTCGATTTATGAGTTTTTATGCCATTATCCAAGACATGGATAAATAATGTGAGTAACTGAGGCCTTTGTGGGACACCGCTTGTCACATCCTGCCAATTTGAATATATCTACTCACTGTCCCTTTCTGTCATCTGCCACTCAACCAATTTCCCTGCTGTAGAGACATATACCAAGGGTGGTTGAAGGAATGCACAAGATATTACGATTGGCAGAGTTTTCAAAGAGCTGTAGGAATGGAGCAGGTTACATACATAGGGTGCAACGAGGCCCAAAAAGGATTGCAGCAGATGCGTCAGACAAAGATTCACTTTACCTACGTCACTATTCATTTCTACAGTAAACAAGAGTATAACAAATGGACAGTTGTTAATATATGCACTTAAAACCTGGCAAAGGATAACATGAGAGACAACAAGGTGCAGGGCTGGATGAACACAGCAGGCCAAGCAGCATCATAGGAGCAGAGAGGCTGACGTTTCGGGCCTAGACCCTTCATCAGAAAAGGGGGAGGGGAAGGGGGTTTTGAAATAAATAGGGAGAGAGTGGGAGGCGGATAGAAGAGGGATAGAGGAGAGGATAGGTGGAGAGGAAACAAACAGGTCGAAGAGGCGGGGATGGTGCCAGGAAAGGTGAGTGTAGGTAGGGAGTTAGGAAGGGGATAGGTCAGTCCAGGGAGGACGGACAGGTCAAGGGGGCGGGATGAGGTTGGTCAGTAGGAGATGGAGGTGCGACTTGAGGTGGGAGGAGGGGATCGGTGGGAGGAAGAACAGGTTAGGGAGGCAGGGACGAGCTGGACTGGTTTTGGGATGCGGTGGGGGGAGGGGAGATTTTGAAACTTGTGAAATCCACATTGATACCATTGGGCTGCAGGGTTCCCAAGCGGAATATGAGTTGCTGTTCCTGCAACCTTCGGGTGGCATCGTTGTGGCACTGCAGGAGGCCCAGGATGGACATGTCGTCTGAGGAATGGGAGGGGGAGTTGAAATGGTTCGCGACTGGGAGGTGCAGTTGGTTGTTGCGAACCGAGCGTAGGTGTTCTGCAAAGCGGTCCCCGAGTCTCCGCTTGGTTTCCCCGATGCAGAGGAAGCCACACCGGGTACAGCGGATGCAGTATACCACATTGGCAGATGTGCAGGTGAACATCTGCTTGATGTGGAAAGTCTTCTTGGGGCCTGGGATGGGGGTGAGGGAGGAGGTATGGGGGCAGGTGTAGCACTTCCTGCGGTTGCAGGGAAAAGTGCCGGGTGTGGTGGAGCTGGAGGGGAGTGTGGAGCGGACAAGGGAGTCACGGAGAGAGTTGTCCCTCCAGAAAGCAGATAAAGGTGGGGAGGGAAAGATGTCTTTGGTGGTGGGGTCGGATTGCAGATGGCGGAAGTGTCGGAGGATGATGCGTTGGATCCGGAGGTTGGTGGGGTGGTACGTGAGGACGAGGGGGATTCTTTTTTGGTTTTTATTGCGTGGACGGGGTGTGAGGGATGAGGTGCGGGAGATGTGGGAGACACGGTTGAGGGCGTTCTCGACCACCGAGGAGGGGAAGTTACGGTCCTTGAAAAACGAGGACAACTGAGATGTACGGGAGTGGAATGCCTCATCCTGGGAGCAGATGCGGCGGAGGCGAAGGAATTGGGAATAGGGGATAGCATTTTTGCAGGAAGGTGGGTGGGAGGAGGAGTATTCTAGGTAGCTGTGGGAGTCGGTGGGCTTGAAATGAATATCGGTTTCTAGGTGGTTGCCCGATATGGAGACAGAGAGGTCCAGGAAGGGGAGAGAGGTGTTAGAGATGGTCCAGGTAAACTTAAGGTTGGGGTGGAAAGTGTTAGTGAAGTGTATGAACTGTTCGAGCTCCTCGTGGGAGCACGAGGCGGCACCGATACAGTCATCAATGTAACGGAGGAAGAGGTGGGGTTTAGGGCCGGTGTAGGTACGGAAGAGGGATTGTTCCACGTAACCTACAAAGAGGCAGGCGTAGCTTGGGCCCATGCGGGTACCCATGGCTACCCCCTTTGTCTGTAGGAAGTGGGAGGAATTGAAAGAGAAGTTGTTGAGTGTGAGGACGAGTTCGGCTAAGCGGATGAGGGTGTCAGTGGAGGGGGACTGGTCGGGCCTGCGGGACAGGAAGAAGCGGAGGGCCTTAAGGCCATCTGCATGGGGAATGCAGGTGTAGAGGACTGGACGTCCATGGTAAAGATGAGGTGTTGGGGACCGGGGAATTGGAAGTTCTGGAGGAGGTGGAGGGCGTGGGTGGTGTCACGGATATAGGTAGGGAGTTCCTGGACCAAGGGGGAGAAAATGGAGTCGAGATAGTTGGAGATCAGTTCGGTGGGGCAGGAGCAGGCGGAGACAATGGGTCGACCAGGGCATTCAGGTTTGTGGATTTTGGGAAGGAGATAGAAGCGGGCAGTGCGAGGTTGGGGAACGATGAGGTTGGAGGCCATGGGTGGGAGGTCACCTGAGGTGATGAGGTTGTGGATGGTTTGCGAGATGATGGTTTGGTGCTCAGGGGTGGGGTCTTGATCAAGGGGGCGGTAGGAGGAGGTGTCGGAGAGTTGGCGTCCGGCCTCGGCGATGTAGAGGTCAGTGCGCCATACTACAACTGCACCTCCCTTGTCCGCGGGTTTTATGGTGAAGTTGGGATTAACCAGTCCAGCTCGTCCCTGCCTCCCTAACCTGTTCTTCCTCCCACCTATCCCCTCCTCCCACCTCAAGCAGCACCTCCATCTCCTACCGACCAACCTCATCCCGCCCCCTTGACCTGTCCGTCCTCCCTGGACTGACCTATCCCCTTCCTAACTCCCTACCTACACTCACCTTTCCTGGCCCCATCCCCGCCTCTTCGACCTGTTTGTTTCCTCTCCACCTATCCTCTCCTCTGTCCCTCTTCTATCCGCCTCCCACTCTCTCCCTATTTATTTCAAAACCCCCTTCCCCTCCCCCTTTTCTGATGAAGGGTCTAGGCCCGAAACGTCAGCCTCTCTGCTCCTATGATGCTGCTTGGCCTGCTGTGTTCATCCAGCCCTGCACCTTGTTGTCTCGGATTCTCCAGCATCTGCAGTTCCTACTATCTCTGAAGGATAACATGACTTTAGCATATGTATTCAAAACATAAAAGTTTGCTATCCCATTGAGTTCCTGATCTCGGTTATGCTCAGCAAAGATACCATACATTTCCCCATGGGAAGCTGCTATCTCTGAGCTGACCCTGCTGGTGAGTTGTTTCAATGCTGGCAGAAACTTACGATGAGACTTTTTATCTGTCTGTCTTCATTTGTTGGATGAAGGAAGCTGATAGAGATCACTTGTTGCAGAAAGAAAATGCTAAAAGATAACACATATTAATTTAAGAATTTAGTAAGAATTTAAGATAAAATATACTAAAATGAGAACTGGGTGCAAGATATTACCACAGGTAGCAATAGTCTACATTCCCTCTGAACTGCATGGGTGTGTGGCTGAGCATCAATCCAGAATGTACTTCATAGGGAACAGACAAGCTGTGCATAACCAACATTCACTTAAGATGCATGCATGTGTGGTAAAGTGACATTTTTAAAGACTACACAATGCAAAAAACAGATGGTGTACAAATATAAATTATAGGAAATGTTAGTGATTTATCAAACATGCATCTTAGTTCTATAAAGATCTGTATCAACCTTGTAAGTGTATATCTCCAAGGAGGATGTGTCAATATAACTGTGTTCAGTAATCTAGGTGAATCTATACTTTACCATGTAATTTTGTCTATTAAGGTAAAATAATAAAACAAACTTATTTTCTCATTAAATTTGGGACTGATAGCAATTACAAATATTTATAATTTTTTTCAGTCAGTCTTGTTAGATATAGCATAACAAGTATTTAAGGTGGGATTTCATGCTCCGCTGGGGGCTTACTGAGAGATTGTGTGTCTGTCAAATCAGAAATTGCAAGGTGACAATCCCGTCACATTCTTAACTCCCCTGTTTAATCCTACCTGGAAGCCGACTGAAGCACTTAAGTGGCCAATTAAAAGCAAGATTAGCTTTTCGCCTTGCCGAAACCAGTATTCAATCAGAGGAGCAAAAACAAAGTTGCTGCAAAAGCTCGGCAGGTCTGGCAGCATCAGTTCTGAGGAACGGTCACCAGACCCTAAATGATATCTCTGTTTTTCCCTTCACAGATGCAGCCAGACCTACCGAGCTTTTCCAGCAACTTTGTTTTTGTTCTTGATTTACAGCATCCGCAGTTCTTTCGGTTTTTATTCAATCAGAGGAGTTGCTCTAGATAAACCCTGAAGGGTAGACTTGTGGCCTAGTGGGGCAGGTCCCTCCAGCCTTTGCAGTTCATGCTTAGAGAGACTCACTGACAGCAAGAACCACCCATGGGTGAAGATCCCTAATACCTTAAAGGCTAACACCACCACTGCTCCTTGCCTGGGCTTTCTCCACTGTCCCTGATGAGCCTGCCTCACTTACCTTCACTCCAGGCTCCATGGACATTCCTGGAGAGTAGCTAGCCTGCAGTCCTACAGTGGCCACTGCTCTGGGTGACACTGCTGGCACTGGAGTGTTGTTGGCCCCTAGTCATTAGTACTCAGAGGTGAGATCTGACCACAAGGTCTCCAACACGAACCAGAGAAGTTCCAGTTGGTTTCAGATTGGAGGAAAGTTTACAATAAAGTTTCCCTGGGATTATGTTAGAACTTCGGCTGTTCCTGATATGTATTAATGGTCTAGCCAGGGGAAAATATTCAAAATTTTTGGACGACTCAAATCAGGTGAGCAGTCCGTTGAGACTTATCTTGAAGTATTGCACATTAACCATGCAAAAGGATAGTCATTAAAGGTCATAAACAAGCTGATGGAATGGCAGACTCAAAGCTGATGAAATTTAATGCAGAGGTACAAGAAAAAATATTAAATAGAGTGCAAAATTCTAAAGTGGGGCTAAGAGCAGACACACCCAGAGGGATATGTGTATAAATCATTGAAATTGATGGCATGAGTGAAGAAAAATAAATTGCACATAAATCTGAACTTTATTGTTGGATGCTTAGAGTACAAAACAAGGATGATATGTTACTCATGTATAAAACATTGGTTCACACTGAACAGGAGTATTGTATTCAGTTCTAGACACCACACTTTAGGAATGATGTACAGGCATTAAAAATGTAACGAAAAAGATTAATTAAAAATGTTTCCAAGGATGAAGAACTTACATAGATTAACAAAGCAATTCTTCATGAAGAGAATAAAGGAAATTTGATAGAGGTGTTTAAAAACCTGAACACAGCCAATAAGCACAGATTGTTTCTGGTGGAAGAATTGAGCATTAGATGTGGGATTTGACAATAAGCACAAGAGACTGAATGGCCTCAACAGAATCATATAACATCTTTCCTGGCTCCAACTTTATAGGTTTGCTTTGATTCTTTCCAGCCGAAGACTTGCATGGAAAATGATTTCATTTTTTCCAGTGAGAACATTGCTTTCCCCATGCTAGATGTTCTTCCTTTATATTTGTACAGTGTCCTCTGCAATATTTACATCCTGTACTCTGGCCTTGATCATTTTGCTGGCCCTTCTGCAAATATTTCTTCTTTTCTTCTTTCCCGATATGTTATGTTCTTATTCAGCCTGGAATGTCTCTCAGCATAATGCAAAGCTTCATCTGTTCTTGAATTAATACTCGCAAGCCGATGGCTAACAAACTCACACCGTCTGCACATCCATAGCTTTCTTGAGAGTAAATTTCTCTTCTCAGCACATGTGTTGTCACAGCAGGATCTCACATGGCTAAGACAATCTTACCTCTGATGAAATTATCTCTCAGTTGTCCAAAATCACAGGTATCAACTGGATATTTCAGTGCCATTACATATTGATCAACAGCTTCTTTTTTTCTGAGTTCTGATGTTGATCTTAACACCTAGGCAATTTTAATAGTGGGTTGAACATGTGTCTTCATAGCCTTCAAAATTCCTCCCACCTGGATTTTCTAATCCTCAAGGATATCTAAGGAGAGAGTAATATGGCTCGTAGCATTCTTTCCTCACTTTTGAAAACAGAGTTGGTAATATTATTTATACATGCTCCTCAAACAGGATCAAGGGGCCGAATGACTTATTCCTGTTTGTATATTTAATTCATTTTACCTCAGATTTACCATGGACACCAGAAAACAATTCCAATTCGGTTTCACTTGGTGTTCCTAATGAAAATAAGTGGAAGCCACAGTATTTTAATCAATTCTGGATCCCTGTTGCCTAATGAGGGCCGAGGGACTTTCAGGAACATGGCTCCCTCTTTACGGCACCCCAGGCTACTATAGATAGTTGTTGCAGTGTGGGAAATTAAAGGGATAGCTAAAACTATATTTGGCAATTTTATAAGTTGATATTTTTGGAAGTTTGATCCTTAAGCACTTGAATTGTTCTCTTGAGTATTTTTAAAAGTCCTCAGCTCTGTACTAATCCGTTCCAACTCCCCCATCCATTGATCTGTGAAATCTTTCCACTCTCACTACTGCAAGGACATCTTCTGAGGCTGTCTTGCTGGATTTCTCTCCCCTCTAACAAGTTCAATCTGTTGATCAGAGTTTGAAACAATGGAAGTTTGTCAGTTCAAAATAAAAACTAACACAAACAGAAACGGGACTGGTCAAATATTAATAAGCCTGCTATTCCTCTGCTATTCACTTCCCATATAAGACTGGAAAGGAGTGTTCATTATGATCCATAATAACATCTAATTTTAAGTTCACAAATGACACAAAAGTTGGGTATGTGGTAAACAGTAAGGAGGAAAGCCTTAGCCTGCAGGACAATACAGATGGGCTAGTCAGGTGGGCAGAACAGAGACAAATGGAATTTGTCCTGATGCATTTTTGGAGAACCAACAAGGGAGTGGAGTAAATGTTGAATGGTAGGATCTTAGGAAGTACAGAGAGTTAGAGGGACCTTGGTGTGTATCTCCATATATTCTTGAAGGCAGCAGAACAGGCAGATAAGGTGGTTAAGAAGAATTAAATAAAAATTCTGCAGCTGCTGGAAATTTGAAACAAAATTGTGGGGAAACTCAGCAGGTCTAGTAACACCTGTGGAGAGAGAAAAAGTTAACATTTCGTCTAGTTTGACACTTCTTCAGAACTGGCGACAGTCTGGAGGTCACTGCCTAAAAGAATGGCAGAAGTGGAACACTCAAAATATTTAAGAACTAATTAGATGAGCACTTGAAATGCCACAGCATACGAAGTACTGAAAAATGAAATTAGAATAGGTAGATGTTTGATGACTGGCACGTACAAGATGGGCTGAAGAGCCTCTTTCCATGCTATATAAAGTCTATGACTCTGAGAGTCCCAGGAGTGAAGGTAAGTGAGACTCAATTTCAGCAGTGGGCATGTTTCCCAGTAAGCCAGCCAACTCTTCCTTCCCAACACGTCTTCCCTTCCCACCCACTTATCTAAAAGGTACCTGAAAGTAAATCAACAACCTGTATGATAATCCAGACGGTGGGCAGCAGATAATTCAGCTATGGGGGAACATTGCAGCTTATTCTGTTCTCAGCTGCCTTCCAGTTATTTGTTGCAGGATGGCGGCGGAGTAGGATGCACCAAGTGGAGATCATTCACTCCACTTGTTCTTCTTCTTCTTTTCTTCTTTATTGTCTCTTTTTCTTCCTTTTAGTGCTGTTTGTTTCTTCTTCTCCTCCTTTATTTTCCTCTTTGTCTCCGGACTCCAGTGACAATTCCGGGCCTCCAGCAAGCAACGATTCCTGGCCTTTTGGTAATGGCTCCCAGTCTCTAGCGATGATTCACAGCCTCTGGCCAGCAACAACACCTGGCCTCTGGCAATGACTCCAGGCCTTGGCGCAGCGGCCTCCCAGCCTAGCGCTGCGGCCTCCTTGCATGGTGTGACATCATCTGATTGGTGCTGCAGGCTCCTGCAGCGGCCTCCTGGTGTGGTGTGGTGATCTCATGGCCTCACACAGCAGCTTCCTGGCTTGGCATGACGACCTCCCAACCTGGCACAGTGGCCTCCCAGCATGGCAAGGTGACCTGGGACAGTAGCTCCCGGCATAGAATGGCAACCTCCTGGCTGGTGCAGTGGCCTCCTGGCGTGGCGTGGTGACCTTGCGGCCTCCTGCAGTGGCCTCCCAGAATGGTATATTGCTGATACTGTGTGGAGTCAGGGCCTGGTGCTGACTGAAAGCTAGGAACCAGTGTGATCTATTGTACTGAAATTTTACTTCTGTAATGCTGGACATTTTGCATCTCTATTGTCTAAGATCTTGTAAATAAAGAAGCTGTGCCTTGGTACTTTTGTATCTAAGTCGGCGCTGTATGAAATTGTCACAATACTTATTGAGTATATGTGAAAATAAAGGCTATTCTATTCTATTCTATATATGCATAACTTTGTAACTAGAGGCATTAGAACAGCAATCAAGAGGGAAAGCTTTGTCTAATTTTCCCCTCTTTAGCCTGGAGATATTGAAGCTAATTATTGTACTTCAATTACTGCTCAACAGAGATTATCTGGCTCACTAAATCTCAGGTCCCTTTGGTCTGTACAACTTAGTTATACATCTGTTTCACAAAATTAACTACTCGGGATACACACCTAATTCACAGAACATATTTGTGAATCTTCTTCCTATGTCTGGAATCAGCAATCTATATTCCAGTGACCTGAATGGCTTGGCCCTTTTAAATGTTTTAAAGGGATCACTGAGCAAACTTGATTGACCTAGCTCGGGACTCTGGGCTTACCAGGGAATTGGAGTTCTTGACTTCTTCCCAAATACATGTACTTTCATGACAAAACTATAAAATACTAGGGCATATCCTAAGGTTGTGAAAGGTGTTATGTAGGTTTGAATCTTTCTTCAATGCAGGATCAAAAGAATATTTGGAACAGAAGATTGAGATTTGTGCAAATGAGCCCATCCTTTTACATATATCCCATCAAGTGACCTTTATATTTTTGAAGTGAAATAGCCTTCTCAGTATATACACATTCAGAGGATATTTTTACTGCCATTTTAATGGGATTAGAAACTGGTTTAAAAATAAATTGGAGAAGTATTAATCTAAATGACCTGATGGGACTCGTATGAACTTGAGTTTGACACATTTGCTTTAGGTTCCATCCATTGACGTCAATGCAGTGGAAAGTCAAGTAGAGATTAAAGCGCATGTTTAACTTGACCTCCTTTGTTCTTACCAGGTGGCTTGATTGATAATATTCCCCAGTGGCTCAATCCCTTAAAGCTTGCTGAAAGATATGGGCATTACTGGCTAGGCCAGCCTTAGATTTCCAGAGAACAGTTAAGAGTCAACCACACTGCTATGGATCTGAAGCCACATGTACACCAGACCAGGTAAGGACAACAGTTTCTGTCCCAGAAGATATTAGTAACATAGATGCTTCATGGTCGTCATTAGACACTTAATTCCTTTTTAATTCAAACATTACCATCTGTGATGGCGGGTTACAAACCCGGGTCCACAGAATGTTACCTCGGTCTCTAGATTAATTGTTTAGTAACAATACCACGAGGCTATCACATCCCCATATTTAAACATATAGAAAAAGGCAGTAGTGTAATGGTAGAGTCACTAATTAGCAATCCAAACAAGTTCTAATTTCCCTCTGGCAACTGATGAAGTTCAATTTAAATTATTAAATATGAGATTAAAACTTTAATCTTAGTCATGCAATCATCAATGTAAATATCCATCTAGTTCATGAATGCTCTTTGTTGAAGGAAATCTATACACTGACCTAGTCTGATTAACATGTGAGTCCAGACACAGAGGGATGTAGTTTGTTCTTAGATGCCTCTGAAGCGGTCTATCAAACCAATTCATTGTACCAAACTGCTACAAATTCAAAAAAGAATGAAACCTGACAACCACTCAGCATCAAATTCGGCATTAGAAACAACAGTGTCAAATTTGGCCCTGGTGACTTTGCAAAATTATCCTGCCACTATCTCGAGGCCAGTGTGCAAGAACTGGAAGATTTGCCCCACAAACTGGTTAATCTATCTGATATAATCAGTCATGCCCACAGAATTATCTCTTATAGAAAATGGCTTAGTCAATATTTATATGTGCTGTCCTACTAACAAACAGTGGTATATAATCAGGAAAGAATTACCATCAAACTTCATGGGATCTAAAGTCAGTAATTAGGAATCCTAGACAAGGAAACTTCCCATCTAAACCCTGATGAATCAAATTGTGCATAACTTGGAAGAAGCACCGAGGGTGACAAGGAAATGAACTATGGGTGGGTGACATCAATGTGCATTACCAAGAGTGGAACAGAACCACTACTGACCAGGCTAACTTAAAGGATTTAACGACTAGATTGCATCTGTGGCAGTGTTGAAGGAACCAACAAAAGGAGAAAAAAACCCTTTGAAATGGTTGAAGGCAGTAAATACTACAAAGGTTACGGACCCTAATAGCATTTCAGCAATTGCACTAAATACTTATGCTCCAGAACTAGCTGCACCTCTAGACAAGCTGTTCCAGTTCAGCTACAGCACTGGCGTCTACCTAACAATGTGAAAAGTTACCCAGGTATGTCCCATCCAAAAGAAAAACAGGACAAAATCAACTTAGTTAGTTACTATCATGTATCAAAGTGATGGAAAGTCATAGAGTCATACAGCTCAGAAACAGACGCTTCAGCTCAACTTACCCACACAGACCAGGTTTCCTAAACTGAACTAGTTCCATTTGCCTGTGTTTGGCACATATCCCTCTAAACCTTTCCTATTACTATACTTATACTTATCTAAATGTTGTCATTGTATCTGTGTCTACCACTTCCTCTGGCAGCTTGTTCTGTATATGTACCACCCTCTGTGTGAAAAGCTTGCCCCTCAGGTCCCAGTTAAATTTTCCCCCCTTACCTTAAACCTATACCATCTGGTTTTAGACGTCAATGCCCCAAGGAAAAGACCTTGGCTTTTCACCTTATCTATGACCCTCATGATTTTATAAACCTCAATAAGACTATCCCTCAGACTAGAGGACATATTTTCAGTGCTGTTGCTAAACATTTGAAAGGACCAAAGCATTTGCAATATCCATATCATGTGGATTGAATCACGTTGCCTGAAGACCGGCAACTGTGATGCTGGGGACCTCTGGAGGAAGCTGAGATGGATCACCCTCTTGACCTCTGGCGGTAAATTGTCATGAATGCTTCAGTCTTATTTTTGCACAGATGTACTAGGCTTTCTCATCATTGAGGAAGAAGATATTTGTGGAGACTCTTCCTCCAATGAGTTGTTTAATGTTGTCTACCATTCATGACTGGATAAAGTAGGATTGCAGGGTTTAGAGTTGATCTGTTGGCTATTCATAGATCTCTTTCCTTTTTTCATAGAATCCCTGCAATGTGGAAACAGGCCATTCGGTCCAACAAGACCACACCACCCTCTGAAGAGCATCCCACCCAAACTCATCCCCCTACCCTGATTTCCCATGTCTAACCCACCTAACCTAAACATCTCTGTAATAGAAACATTTAGCAGGAGGTTTTCTCATCAAGATGGCATGATGGTTCAGTGGTTAGCACTGTTGCCTCGGAGCACCAGAGATCTGGGTTTGATTTCAGCCATGGGTGACTGTCTGTGTGGAGTTTACACATTCTCCCTGTGTCTGCATGGGTCTCCTCCCACAGTCCAAATATATGCAGGTTAGTAGGATTGACCCATTGTGTTCAGGGATGTGTGTGTTAGATGGATTAGCCATGGGGAATGTAGGCTATGTGGGGAGAGTAGGGGTAGGGTAGGTAGATGAAATGCTCTTCAGAGGGTCGGTGCAGACTCAATGAGCCAAATGGCCTGCTTCAACACTGTATCATTCTATTTTGTCCATGTTTGACCTGATGGTGTTCATGTTCCTGAGTCCCGAGTCAATGTTAAGGACTGTCAGTTGAACTTCTCCTGACTCTGCCACTTGTCGCCAGCTTTGGTGTATTTTGCTAGTGGAATAGAACATAGCCAGGGATCTAAGACACCAGGTGAGCTGTTTGCTTTTTTTAAAAAAAAAGTATCATGGGATCTTTAAGATCAAACCACTAAAATTTCTATTTTTACTGCTCATCAAAATGATAATACTGCTCTAGAGTGTTAGCCTTGCTTCTGTGCTCAAGTCCTAACAAGAATGTGAGATAAGAATATTACCAAGTTAATCCATCATTTAAAATGGATGAAACATGTGGTGCAAAAATTTTAGAGAATTTGTTTTAACAGAAAACTTTTGGGTCAGAGTTCCACAGTATATGGTCAAGCCAGCTGAATTCTGTTCCCTAGATACAGGGTAGTGAGGGAAGAATGCAAGAAAAAACAGCTTGATAAAAGGGAAACTGAAAAGGTGGAATAGGGTGCCATTATAGATGGATTTATAAATGAAGATTTATTTTCTGAACTAATATGTTTCAAACTGGAAACCCTTTGGAGTCAATAATGGGTGTCTCATCAGAGCAGGACTTAAAATAAAATAATACCCAGACACTCAAAATTTGGATGAGTTGGAGGTTTGTAGAGTGATGTTCATCAAAGGAATTAATGAGGAAAGTGCAAGTCTAGTCAAGCCTCAAGATGATAAAGGAGCACATAAGTGCAATGAGTATAAGGTAGTTTGTGTGATGTTGGAGAAGGAGACTTGGGCAACAAACAAACAGCTATTTGATTTTTATTTTGTTTCTCTTCTGCTGCAGCCATATTAGACTAATAGTTTAAAAGTCGAGGCCACAATGGACATTTGTTCTGTTCAGTGTACTGTATGTTAATTCTTTATAAACTACAATTATGTGATTAATCAAAATTGAAAACGAGTTGGGAACTGGCACGTATTGCTGTACTGTATTTCCAGCCAGTTGCTGTTCTTGTATTGATATTTAAAGAATTATGAACAGCCCAAATTGTTTAAACCAGTTATAGATCTTTTTAATATCACTTATGGTGATGCCAGGTCACAATATTACCATGTGAAATTGTTCAGAGTAAGAAAAGTAGCTACACCATCAGGATGGTGCCCGCCTCAAGATCCACATCCTGACTTGCCCTACCTAATCCGGTCAAGACCCCACTTATGGAAGTATAAATGAACCTCTGGGCCAAAAGTTATTTTGATAAAGAACTGAGATCATGGCTGATGGAAAAAGGCCTATCTAAGCCTGTGACAATATTCACTAGCTGTGACCAAAAATGTGGTTCCGATCGCTAGAAGGGGCCTTTTATGAAAAAAAAAACCAAACAATTGCTACATCCAAATTGTGATAATGTGTTGACTAAAATGCAGAACAGTCCTTTAAATTGGTTATTTGGAACGATCAATCAAACAAAAAAGAAAAGTAGCTATTTAATTAGATTTTCTTTTTAATAGCTGTAACACTTCACACATCTTTTAGTGAAGATTATCATAACTACTTTGGATATTTTTGTTTCCTGCCTGGGTTTGGTCACTGAGGCTCAACTGTCAATTTGGATGAGATCAACCAAAACTCTGCAGACAGGGATCAAAGTTGGAGCCTTTCTAGTCTTTCTGATTCAACACTACAGTGTGTCACGAAGGTAATTTTGCACCTCTGTCTGAATATAAACAACTTTAAATGTTTAGGATAGTAGCCCAAAAGATTATTAAATATGTGGGATAGATGATCTTTCAGGCCTGAAGAAAGTAATTTTCACTTGTAAAATATAAAAGAATTCTTGAAATTGATGTTTAGGGATGGTGTCAATTACACAGTTCCTGTTTCTTGACCACATTGAATACACTGACCTTGGACTGTAGCCATTTTGCTATCATTATATATTTTTTTGATAGGCATCTAACAATAAACATGTCTGATTATAAAAGAATGAGGTAATACAAACATATCTAATTGGGAAGGATTCAAGTGTTTGACAACAAGTAAGTTCTCCAAATTGGACATATCATAACGCATTATGAAGAATAACATGTACCTTTGTAACATTGGTATAGTTTCCATTAAGTACCATCTTCTTGTCAGACATGTAACAACGTAAACTGAGAGACTCCAGGTCAGAAATTACACCTTCCTAATGACCACCTTGCTTCTTTTATCAGCAAAGATCAATCTGTTTCAAGAGCATTAATTCTTAAATGTGTTGAGCTAAAACATACTTGTGCAGTTATATCAGCAATAATACCAAGAGAAATGTCCTGCCAGGTTATGAAAAGGTCTATTTTATTCAACAGTACAATAACTGTTTATTTAATTTAAATTTATAACTTGCATTATTGTGTTTTGTACTGATATATTTTTCTTTAATTGTAGAAATTGACACAAAGGTCATTTGGACCTCTGCTTCATCAGGGTCAAGTTTTTTTTATTGTAGAATAGTATAATACAAAATTTCAATACAGTGCATGTACTTAACCAGTGAGTTTCAAATTTCTACGGCTAATGTAAGATGTTAATCTGTAATGCACGATTAACGACAATCAGGATAATTTTCTTCTTCCCTCGTTGATTTGTGACATGTGTGACATTCACCTGTAACTGAATCTTGGGTAGCATATGCAGTCCATGGGCTGTAACAGGGTTCCGTTCTTCAGTCCATTCATAAGTTGATTTTTATGCAAGTCAGAACACAATGGAGGAACTATATCATGGAGGCATTCACATAAGTACAGGAAACGTTCGTATGCCATATTTTAAAATTATATATATTTTGTGTAAGTTGCATAAGATTTCATTTGTAGGTAAGTTGGCTGTTCGTAAATCGGAGATCCCCATATGTATAACTTGCCTTTAAAAGAGTTTATTTTTAAGGACTCCTCCATGTGTTGTGTCTATACAATATTGAAACTCTGCCTGCCAGTTTGTCTGCTGTGGATTTGCAACCTGCACGTTCAAAAATCAGTTAGTTGTTGTAGTGTCTATTTTATAACTTATAATATGTTTTACTTTTTCAAACAAATTAACCAGAGGTGTCATCAATCCTTGATATATAACTGATTATTAGACTATTATAATTGACATGACAGCAAGAACATTTGAGACCTCTGAGGTGTTAGTCTCTGCGAATTTGCAAGTCAGTCAGGGACATGCGAAGGCCCGAGACTGTAATGTTTGATCTTTATTTCTTTTTTGTTCTTGCGCTATATCAAGAGCAACTGTAATGTCTAGCTTTTAACTTTGTTCCTTATTTATTTCTACCTGATTCTTAAGTTTGTGTACCTAGATACTTGTACCTAAGATGGTACCATGTGTGGTGACTTTGAAAATTTCTCACTGTATTCCTGTATCTTTGTACTTGTGTACACATAACAATAAAGTTTAAATCAATCACTCAATATTTAGACTCAAGTAATATCCATGGCCAATGATGAAACCAGCAATATTTCAGTGGCAGAAGAAATAGAACCTCAGGGTACAAATGCTGCTTAAATGTGAAGGATGCTTTAAGCAGAAGACTTACATCTTCCGCAACAGGAAACTACCTCATGTATTGTTTTGCCCATATTTATAAATTATAATATACAATATAAATACTTATATCACTAGGAACTCATATGACCACTTAAGGGAGAAGTGCAGGATGGAGAGGCATAGAGAAAAGTATTGAGGACTTACACTAGGCAGTTCAGGAATATCAGTAGAAGTGACACGGTTTTGAATAAAAACAAAGTGTCACAGTTACCATTCTTACTAACTCAATTACTGGAACAGTAGACTCTAGTCCTACTTTTATAAAGAAATGTTACAGGGAAATGAGTTACATTTCATCATTGAGTTACATTTCAAGAAACATTTCAAGGTAGAGTCCCACAAGTCAGTTGCCTTGCCCTTCTCAACTTGGAAGGAATGATGGGGAGGTAGAGAGATTGAAATTTAAAAATATAAGGAATCATATCCTTTACAAAGGCTAAGCAGCATTACATTAGTAGGGATTTACCTGTTCTCTAGTAATCCTTGACTCATCTAATAAGGAGATTAAAATGGAGCGGTTTGTTTGCATGGCAGCAAAGTAGTTTCAGCTCCACACATCACAGTGTTAATGCTACTTAGTGGCTTTGCACTGGCAACAGA
>NC_063335.1:62356078-62448871 GCF_021869965.1 Rhincodon typus | reverse complement strand
AGAACAGACCTGATGCAAACAGACATAATTTGTGCAGTTTTAGCCATGCTCTTATACCTTTATCAGTTTTTCCACATTACAATGGAGAGAAGATGTATGACAGGACTTTACCTCACTGCTTAAAGCATAGCATATCACATAAACTACAATGCATCTATTGTTGGTGTGAACATTTTTACTTAATTTCATGTTACTTCGCTAGATGTGCAACCTCAGTATGGTAAGTATATCAGCCAAAGGGTGAAACAAGCACTAAATGAGTAAAGTGCTAATTAGACTAGTTTGTTTAAAAAATTAGATTTAATGTACAAATTTCATCCTAAATGTTGATTACCGGAGCTTAATTAACCTGAATGTGCTAAACCAGAAATTTGCAGGCTTAGAATTCAAATATTGAGTAGGTGCATTTATTCATGAAACAGAGAATATGTGAGCATCTCGTAATCACTTGCACTGAAGGTGTGAAATGTTCTGGTTGACACAGCAGCACATTGTAAGGTAGCTGAAGGACCAAGGTTCAGGAGAAGAGAGATGTCCCATTTTCACAGTAGAGGACAAATGCCGTTTTGCTTTTCTCACCTTTTTTTCCTCAGTAATTGATGCCACCGTGTCCTCCTCCTGTTCCAGACAAAGGGGAATCCCAGCATTTTCCTTGTAGGCAAGCACTCTCTTTCTTCTGGTGGCTCCTACAAAGTTCCAAAAGTGTAGAAGTGAACAATACCTTTTTTAGGTGATGTCCTCCACAACATTCCAATCACTCAAGAGCTGTGTCCCAGAAATTCAGCTGCTTTGTTTCAGAGGTCTTTTTCAAGTTCACTTGTAAGAGGTGGGCATCATTGGCTAGGCAAAAAATTTATTTCCCAGAGGTCAGTTAAGAGTCAATTACATTGCTTTGGATCTGGTGCCAGAGTCAACCAGACCAATTAAGGTTTTCATTCTAGTTTTGTTTCATTGAGTTCAAATTTCACCATCTGTCATGATGGGAATTCAAGTACACGTCCCCTGA
Organism: Rhincodon typus; assembly: GCF_021869965.1. NCBI lineage: Eukaryota > Metazoa > Chordata > Chondrichthyes > Orectolobiformes > Rhincodontidae > Rhincodon > Rhincodon typus. Next base: position 62,447,865 of record NC_063335.1, on the reverse strand, counting down.
ATATTAGCCTGGGGTTCTGGATTACTAGTCCAGTGACATTATCATTACGCCACCACTTCCCGCCAGGTCTTCCATGGTTCCAGCAGTAAAAACTAGAAATGGTGAATATAATGCTTGAAATTGGCAAAAATATTGTTTTGCTCCAAGACAGTTGCTTGACTTTAAGAGAAAGGTTAGTTGAACTGATTGCTATCAAGGTGTCATTTAGCCTCTTTAATAATTGCAAGTTGACAGTTCTTTAATGAGTTACTGAGCAGTTGTTTCTAGTGTTGCCCTCAACTCCTTTATCAAGGTGGCGGCTTGCACAAAAATATGAGCTAAACCAATATTGCACCATAAGACTCTGACTTGACTACCTATAGAGTGTCTTCAGGACCTAACGTATTTAGCAGAAATTACCACCATCATAGATTACTCATTTGGGGTGAGACTCGCCCAATAAGGTTTAAACATTGTTTTCATATTTCACAGTGAAATACATAAAAATATTCTTATGTGTGTGTTGAGCATTTCTTTGGTGTTGATAGTTTTGATGAATAAGAAAACACCTATGTATTGTGGAATTACATCCATTGAAAGGTGAATGTAAACTGATTGTTCTCATTTCGCTTCTGATCTCTACAGGAACTGAGAGAAAAATCAGATCAGATGGTACCAAAACTCAATTCTGCCTCTGAAAGCATTGTTTTCGTGCATGGAATGTGAGCGAAGGTGGCAGAGCCAGAATTTGTTGTCTATCTCTAATCTCTCTTGAAAGGTTACTATAAAAATGCAAACTTGTTATTACTGCATGAAGAAGTGAACAATCAGTTTTTACCATGGAGTTTGAATTTGTCCTGTTGATTCTGAGCAGAGAGAGAGAGAACTTAGGGAGTAACAGTTCTCTTCAGAATCTTTCCTTATTATTAATTTGCAAGTTAGGTTGACAAGCATGAATGTAAAAGAAAAGAAAACCTGACAACACATAGCATGCTTAATTTATCAAACTGTCAAAATGATTAATCCCTTGGAGGAAAAGGAATTACATTTGAAGGAATTAAAATCCTGTACAACATACTTTTTTTCAATATATGCTTCCTGCTAATACAATACCTCACTGGAAGCACTGAATTACATCAATAAGAAAAAAAAAATGAAAGCAAGAAGTAGAATGGAGCTAACATTTCTCGGTGGTCTGGCAGGCTCCTTACAATATTCTGACAGCTTTCTGTCTGAACAGCTACAAAATTCTCCATGGCTTGGATGAGTTGCCTTGCATCTCTAGTTTTGTAACGTCAATCAGAAGTTCTACATATTCTTCCAGCCATGACCAAACATCAGACCTTTCCCAGCAATTTAGCCCACACAAAGGGAAATGCATTCTGGTCCTGGAAAAATGTATAAACATTCCTGCAAATACTTGCCTAGTAGATCATGGACAGAATCATGTTTGTACCAACATTGTATCAACACTAATGACTTGGTTCTGAGGACGTGCCACCAGACCTGAAACATTAACTCTGATTTTTTTCTTCACGGATGCTGCCAGACCTGCTGAGCTTTTCCAGCAACTTCTGTTTTTGTTCCTGACTTAGATTTAAGGTGAGAGTAGGAAGATATAAAAGGGACCTAAGGTGCAGCCTTTTCACACAGATGGTGGTGTGTGTATGGAATGAGCTACCAGAGGAAGTGGTGGAGGCTGTAACAATTACAACATTTAAAGGGCATCTGGATGGATATATGAATAGGAAAGATTTAGAGGGATATGGGCCAAATGGGACTAAATTCATATGGGATATCTCGTTGGCCTGGACAAGTTGGACTGAAGAGTTTGCTTCTGTGCTATATAGGTCTATGACTCTATCACTCGAAGTGGCTGTTGCCGGGCCCAGTTAAATAAGATGACCATCAACTCAGTAACCTTAGCAGCATGACAATTACTGTTGACCACTGTGAAGCCGCTGATGTGGAGGTGAGCACCTTGATGGCCAATCGTGGGTAAGTGGGGGTGGAGGAGGGTTCATCAGGCACATTTAACACTTACCACATTGTAGTTGGGGTGCCTCTCTATGAGCCATGGAGGGTTCTCCATCGTCTGGAGTCCCCTGAGACATCAGCATCTTTTACTGAATGCTCTCACAATGAATAAAATCTCCCAGAGAATGGTAATTGTCTCACAATCATGGGTCATTTATGCTCTCAGCAGACAGCACGTCTGTCAACTTTCCAACACTGGCAAAATGACATGGCAGCAGGGTAACTCAGGCATATACCATGGGGCAGCACAATGGTCATGGTTAGCACTGCTACCTCACAATGCAAGGGACCAGGGTTCAATCCCAGCCTTGGGTGACTTCTGTGTGGAGTTTGGACATTCTCCCTGAGCCTACATGGGTTTCTGCTGGGTGCTGTAGTTTCCTCCCACAATCCAAAGATGCGCAAATTAGGCAGATTGACCATGCTAAATTGCACCGTAGCATCCAGGGATGTGCAGGTTATGTGGATTAGCCATGGTAAATGTGGGGTTATGGGGATAGAGTGGAGGCTAGTTCTAGGTGTAATTCTCTTTGGAGGGTTGCACAGACTCCTAGAATCATGGAGTCATACAGCATGGATACAGACTCTACAGTCCAATCCATCCATGCCAAACATAATCCCAAACTAAACTAGTCCCACCTACCTGCTCCTGGCATATATTCTTCTTAACATTTCCCATTCATGTGCTTATCTAAGTGTCTGTGCCCACATCCATACGCAAATCACCCACTGTGTAAAAAATTTGCCCCTCGTATCATTTTTAAGTCTCTCTCCTCTCACTTTAAAAATATGGCCATTAGTCTTAAAATCCCCCATCCTAGGGAAAAGACACCTACCATTAGTCCAATGATTCCTTGATACACCAACAATTTCTGGAGTCTATAGTTTTCTCATCTCTCATTCTATCACCAAAAGCCTGGTATTGTTCCAGCCCCTACAATTTATGTCAAAGCTAAAGAACAGGAAGTGGGATCTCAACTTGAATGCCTGCTCCCAATACCATCTAGTGATTGGTTGGAAATTGCATATGGATATGGGGTGAGGACAGAACTGGGCTTAGCTGTAACCACCTTTTTCCTCCATCAACTCCACTCTAGCACCTGCACCAGTCCTTCCCCATCCACCTCTCTTTATTCTAATGGCAAATTGGTTTCTGTCACTCATTGTCATTATATATGGGTATGCAATCACAATGTAGGGCTGGAGATAACTAATGCCAATGGAACTGCTAGGCAGAATCATTTCGCAAATTTACACAAAAGCAGCAAAAGAGAAATGGGAAATTGAAAAATAATATGGACAGAACAAAATGGGATCCTAATTCAAGCTGGTTAAGACAATTAAAGCATCGCTATCTAGGTGAGCCCAGTTAAATCAAGTAGAATTATATCAGAGGAAGAAACTTCAGATCAGGGTTGAGACCTATGACATAGAGGACTTCTCTGCAGGAGAAGGAAGTCTTGCCAAAGTGACTGAAGTCTACATCTCTGATGTTGTAACTAGCAGCATCTTCAGTTGATTTGAACTCATAGCATATTATCTACCTGAACAAACCAATCCTATTCAGGCAAATTCCAATATCAACTTGCTTATTTTGAGTTTAGAAAACAATAGGCTGATCTAGTTAACTCTGGTTTTATAATTCCAGCTCTCTAAGAAATTGTGATGGGGGTTATTGAGGAGAGTTAGCTCTTCATGTGGCACCTTAACTGTATTTTGTAAGATTTTAATATACTTCTGTTACTTTGCATTTGTTTCTCTAATCTCCCGTGTAATATATTTGAAAAGCTAACATTTTGTTAAATGTTGTTCAAAATATACGCAATAATTCTTAGAGTGGTTAAATGCTTTATTTTCTCTTTCCTATGTTAAAGAAGATAAAGATATTGTAATATTGTGTGCTCTGTATTATTCAACTAAAAGCAGCAAGTTTATCAGCCAGCATAATAAAAAGACAATTCTCAAGCTAGACATTGCTATGGAGGCTGTTGCTGCTGCTAGCAACGACATTTAGTCGTTCTGGTTGTAATTCCGTTTTTCACTGGGTCTTTGCTGTTAGGACAGGCCACCTACCGTGGGGACTTATTTAGAGCTCATGCAACCCACGAAGTCAGGAGAGACTGCTAATCCTAACAGTAGGCTTTATTTAACCAAATCAGTGTTTGTTGATCCTATCCCAGCTGGTGTAAATTGAGCCTTTGGTAAATTGTTGACAGCCCTGGGGCTAACAGACTCCGGAGGTGGAATACCCAGCAGGATTAACATTAGTTGACTTCACCAATTAACACTGTTGAGGATGATCCAACAATGGAGATATAATGGTGGACAAATCATGACTAACAACATCACTAGACTGTCAGAAAAGCAGAATATAATGAATGCTGAAAATCTGAAATAAAAACCGAAAACACTGGAAATATTCAACTGTTTTTCAGACTGTCACTATATTAGATATACAACTATGTGTAAATGCTAGAGAAAAATGCTTTGTGACATATTTTACAATAAATAATAGAACATTAAAGGAGCAGGATTCAAATTAATTCAAATAAACATTATAATAAGTTTTGTAACAACTGCAAACAATGATCCTTGGAGTATATCTGTAATTAATAAATACTTTATTGCAGGGAAATCAATGAAAGAATAATGAGTGATGAGGAAAGCATTATGAAAGTTGCAAAACACTGCAATAGAGCAAATTATCATTGAATCAAAGTTGTACAATTTCTTATTTTAAGATCTTTACAGATTATATGGAAACATGGTTGAGTGTTGCTACATTTTAGAGCTTGCATTTTTAACAAATCAGCACTCCCACTGTCAAACTGAGGCCCTAGGATCTGAAGGCTGAATTGCAGTGAAAGACAAAAAAAAGGGCTCTTCTCTTCAAAGGGAGGTATCTTAGATAGAGGAAGCAAAATAGTTAAAAAAGGGAAAGTACATACAAAATATTAATCTGAAGAAATTTGTTAAAATAAAACAAAGGAACACAGACTTAAATTCTTTTTCAGCTATATTCATCTAGTGTAGGATGGCGTCTTCCTCATGCTAAGGGATTTCTGCTGTACACTGACAAATTGATAAAATATGTCATCAGCAACAACTGGCTGGAAATCTCTCCAAATTGCCATGGGCCCGTTGGAAGGATTAGTAGAATGATTATCAACCTGCTTGACCACACTATGAACATTCCTGTCATGGCCAACAACTCTTCCTGATCAGGCTTTGCTGACAACATGTCTTGCCAATCTGTCACTATACAGTGTAATTTCCTTCTGTAAAAACATGAGGAAGGTTACATTCTAGAACACAAAGCTTCTGTCTTAGAATTAGGGGCTCTACTCACTGATCCATTTGAACTCAGGTATAAATTAATAAGAAGCAAATTTCTGAACAATATCAGGAAATTTATCTCAGAAAGAATAACCTATACAATAAGAGAGGTTTGTAGAAGTGAGAAGTCTAGAATTAAAACATTAAGGCATTCATCAATTCCATGCTGGAATGGAGTCAATAAGTACTTCTGTATTGCTGAAGATGGGCCCGTTAGCTTTCCACATATAAAATTATCTTGTGAACTTGTGACAACAGATAATTATTTCAGATGAATGTCCTGCGCATTATGGTGCCAAGTAATTCATAATAGGAGGATCCTACATTCAGGTCAGGTTTTACAAACAGGAAGTGTGCATTGATGTTGGGACCAAATAAAAAATCATGAGGGTGAACTTTGGGACTTTGCAGCAATATTACCAATGGCTACTAATTAAGAGGTCACTGTTAGGGCTGCCATCCCATTGATGATAATGGCTTGGCTTTTTCAGTTGCTTGGTGACTTTGACAGCACAATTGATAGAGATGGCTGCCATTTAGGCTGCTTTAGAAAAGGAAATGCACTTCCATAATGATGCACCTTTAAAGAGCTGTTAAGAAAGTTACTGATGTGCTGGAGCCAAGCAGGTGGATCCTGTTCATTGGAAGGCTGAACCCTCCAGTGGCAATGTCAGAGCTGATGTCAGGATTTTGGGAGTGGCAGATATTGCTGTCAGGGGCCCCTGAGTGGGTCATGAAGCTTCCAATGGAAGCCTCTCTCCCTCTGTAAAGGTACTAGGATGCTGCCTCTATGTAACTGGAGAACTTACAGTGTGGTAGTTGGCCATTCTGGTGCTTTTAAAATGCTGGTATCCTGGTAAAGTAGCTATCAAAGTGGCAATAAATGGACTTAATTTGCCATCTACATGTTACCGATAGACTGTCTAGTCACTGCTGTTCCCACTTATTCTCTGGTAGTGGGATTCTCTCCCAATGACATTTTACTCCCTCTTCCACCTCCTAGCTGATCTCCTATGCAGTGGTAAGATTTCAGTCCCAGCTCTTGATACTTCCTCGTTCTGGTGAAAAATTTACCTTTGTTTTCACTTTTTGGGTGTGTTTGTGTCTGATGTACATTTCCAGCAGTTTTCTTTTCAGTTCCTGCTCTATGCTGACCTTTCTCAGAGCAATTGAGTAAATATCAAGTCTCGAGGATAGAGCAGTGATTTGGGCAAAAGTAAATAGTGAATGTCAGGACGGGCCAGTGAGAGTAACAAAGGAAACAAGGTGGAAGTGATTGAGATATCATGAGAGAAAAATAGGGAAAAAAGCAAAGGTACAAGATCTGAATGCATGAAGCATTTGAGACAAGTTAAATGAATTCATAATACTGTTGGAAATGAATAGATTTGATCAAATAGCTGTTAAAGAGATTTGGTTCCAAAGTAAATCAGGTTGGTAATTAAATATTCCATGATATTTGGCTCTGATTGTAAATTTTTGGGTATAAAAATAGTGGAGAGAAAGGATTTTAGATGAGAAAATCAAAAAGTATTATCAGCTAGAGCTCAGAAAAAACAATGGGCAGAAAACATTAGTAAGAGTTGTTTGCAGGCTGCCTAACAGTAGTTGAAGTGTAAATGGAATATAAGTCAGCAAATTAGCGCTCAATGTATCATATTGTAGCGATGGGGCATTAATCTTCATATGGACTGGGCAAATCAAAGTTGCAGTATAGAGAATGGTTTCATCGAGTTTATATCACATAACTTTCTGGAAAGACATGTCGAGGAAACAAATAGAAACAATGTTTTGAATTAGACACCGTTAATAACATCAGAATGAAGAGGCCCTTCATGAAGGCTGTTCATTGTTGTAGGAGATGCCTACCACACCCATCTGTTTCTTCTCAGATCTTCTTTGGCTACATTTGCTACCATCATCTCTTCTTGTAATACTAGTCTCTGGGGCTTACTAGTATCAAGTAATGAAGGATTAACAACAATAGGTTTTCAGCAGAAGAGGCACATATTTGAGTAACATGAAGTGGATTCCAACATAATAGTAAAATAACAGGTTACATGAGCTTACAACTGGTTAACTGCATTAACACTAGGTAAAATACATTGTTATCTCCTAAGAGATAGTAACTAGGTCTGTGCTACATTGCTATGGACTGTAGAACTAACTAACAACTAACGTCAAGCTAAAACAACTGTCTAGCCACTCCCAGAGACTGTCATTTTTTACCTAAGTAAGGCAGAGTTATTGCAAAGCTTCTGAGTTAAGCCTTTCAAGCCACTGCATGACACAACATCTATAACATGATAGAATATTAATGAGTCTGAAGGTGATTTAATTAAATCCAAAACTAGGGTCTCAAATCTAAGCAGATTGCAGCAGTTCAAGAAAGCAGATCATCACGACTTTCTCAAGCAATAAAAAGTCTAGCAATAAATGCTTGCCAGCCAGTGACACTCATGTTCCATATGTGAATAAAAAGAAGCAAACTGCTTAGATATAAGGTATGAATTGGGTAGCGTAGATTTATTAAAAGGAGTCAACACAAATATATAAACGAATTAGAATTAGCTTTACTGTCACATGTACACATAAGTACAGTGAAAACTTTACAAGTCACCATCTTAGGTACCTAGGTGCAGATTCTTAAGTACAAATTCTTAGGGAAAGAAAGAAAATAAAGAAGTAAAATGTCCAGATTAATAGTCTTTTTAACCCTGTCCTCACCTGCACATAGCCTCTGGGCCAGGCTTCACCTCAACACCAGGAGTCCATTCTGGATTCACATTGAGGCCTTGAGTCTGCACTGGCTTCATCTCGAGGCTCTCGAGGGTGGGAGTCTATGCTGAGGCCTGGAGTCTGCGCTGAGGCCTGGAGTCTGCGCTGAGCCTGGGAGTCTGCACTGAGGCTTTGAGTTTGCAATAACTTCAGTTGAGGCTCAAGGATGGGAGGTAAGAAGAACGAAGGAAAAAAAGAACCACGAAAAGAGAAAAAAAGAATGGGCGGAGCAGATGTGCTCTTGCTGAGGAATCCAACTCTGCTGCCATTTTGGAAGCATGTTTGGTATCATGTTTGACAAAACCATTAGATATCATGAGGATGTAGCTAGAAAGATGGGTAAGGGGAAACCATAGGATGTAATGTATTTGGATTTTCAGATACCACAGAAGGTCATTACACAAAATTAGGAATTTAAGCATATTAGCACGAATTGAGGATCATTTAATGGACAAAAAAAGACAGTAGCAATAACTAACATATTTTGGTTGGCAGACTGTAAATACTAGTATATCACAGGATCAGTGCTTGGACCTGAACTACTTATAATCTATATTAATGGCTATCTGAGGGGAATTACTGTAACATATCCAAGTTTGCTGGTTAGAAATCCAGGTTAGAACATACATGGTGACAAAAACGCTCTGGAGCAAAATAGATAGATTGAGTTAATGGGCACAAACATGAAAGATGGAAAAAATGTGGCAAAATGTAAAATTGTAAAGTTTGGTTGAAAAGTTAAAAAGGCAGAATTTTTTTGAACAGTTAGAGATTGGAAAATGCTTGCGATCAGAGAAAGCTGGATGTTTTCATACATGAATCACAGAAAATCACAGGCACAGCAAGCAACTGAAATGCATATGATATGTTAGCTTTTGTTCAAAAGGATTAGAGGATAAGAGTAAAGAAGTGTTGTTATCATTCTACGGGGCTTTGTTAAAGTCATACTTGGAATGTTATGTGCATTTGACCTCCTCATCTAAAAAAGGGCATACTTGCCCTGGAGGGAGTGAAATTCCCTGGAATTTATAAGAATGTAAGGTAAGTTAAAAATTCTTAGGGGGCTCGACAGGATAGGTGCTGAGAAAATGAATTGATGCATATGAGGATAGGTGGGAAGATGGAGTTAAAATTGAAGATAAACTAGCATTTTTGTGCATGTTGAAGCATCAAACTGCCCATGCCGGTTTCTGTTCCTTCTGCTCATTTTGTGACAGATGGCTATTCCAAACTATGAATGTGAATATATAATAGATAGTGACCTCACCTCTCAACCTCAACAACCAATGCAATGGCTTAACTTAGAAATATTCTCTTGCCATCCTCAGACTTGAAGAAAGCTATTTTAGGCAAATGACTGTGTCACAACATACTAATTTCACAGTCAAAAGAAAAAGGTTAAAGAATTAAAACCAGAGAGCAAGCTGAAGAAAAAAATCTTTACTGGAAGTTTAGACACTCTAGTCAGCAGGTGCATTGATGTCATGATCTTTCGCATATACCAAACATTAATGTTCCTTCCAAGTGTAAATTGTACTACAAGAACCGAAACTAAACATATGTCATGTTCTATCTAAAATCAGCAATATCTTCAAAATTAAAGCAGGTGAATTCAGAATTACTGATTGTTTTACTAAATCCATCATTCCAACTTGTGCAATTTTTGGTTGCCATTTAATTTGCGTGTGTTATGTTTGTACCATCATGTTTGTTAATGAAAGTTCTCCTAACTCCAAGTCTGTGTGTTATGCTTGGTTTTGAATTTTAATATCTGCACATGCTGTCTGCAGAAGCTATCAGCTTGTTCTGAAGGTTGCTATAGCCACAATAACCAGGATGCTCAGTCAAAAAAAGCAGAGGCTTGCAGTCAGATTAACTGAAAATGTATGAAAGCCATCTGTAGATTTCACACTATGTGTTTAACTAATGTAGATAACCTGACAAGACATCTGTGATTGTTAAGATGTTTTTCCGTTCTATAACATCAGTCAGGGATCAGTAACATTTTCTCTGTCTCATTCAATATCTTCCACTCAACATGAAAAAAAATCCTGTCACTGAGCCAGTACCAATTCAATGAAACTCTACATGAAATTGAGATCCTGCTTTCTAGCCCAACTTTAAGAAAATTGGAGCAAAGTTAAAACATTAGTTCCTGTGTTTGAATAAGACTTAAAAGCAGAAGTGGGCTTGGGTCCTTGTGATGAAAAGTAAATGCAGTAATAACAAATATTCCAGTCAGCAATTTTCTTAACATTAATCATCAGTCATGATGCCACTACAGTAACAACTCAAATGAAGAGAGAAAGAGAAAACAAATATTGTTGGTACATACTCTAATATGTTCTTCCTTGGAAAGATTATGAACCAAAAATTGGATAGCCCAGTGCTTTTTCAAATTTGTTCATGGGATGTGGGCATCACTGACTGCGCCAACATTTATTGCCCATCCCTCATTGCCCAGATGACAAACAGTCAACTACATTGCTGTGGGGTCTGGCGTCACCTGTAGACCAGGTCATAAAAGAATGACAGATTTCCTTTCCTAAAGGATACTAATGAACCAGATAGGTTTTACAACAATCAACAATGGTTACGTGGTTCAGCATTAGGTTAGAAATTTATTCCAGATATTTATTGAATTCAAATTTCACCATGTGCTATCCTGGGATTTGAATCCATGTCTCCAGAATTTTACTCTAGCATTCTGATTGCAGGAGTTGCAATTTCACAATTTGCCCACATCCATACAGATCAAAATGGACAACAAGCAAAACTTATGTCTATCCATCACATGCAAATAGTTTTAGCACTATCCCAGTTGGCTCCTGTGTTGCACATTTCTCTATGTTCATTACTAGCAAATGAAGAAATCCTTCCTTTCTTAATGGCAATCTCCTTACTAAAAGGAACATGGATTTCCTCTAATGTTTTCAGCAGCACACCAACTTCTCCCTGTCTCAACAGGTGATCACGATATAACAATGGCAGGCAGATCAACTAAGAACAGTGCAACATAATCATTGAAGGTCTACTCCCTCTCTCCTGCAGGTAAAGATCACACACAAAAGGAAAGATGAAGAAGCAGAGTCTTGGGGGTGGAGTCTCTGTTTTTGGATACACAAGACTGCCACCTATACAAGTCCCAGTAGTGGCACAAGGCACAATCACTTGATAATGAGATTCATAGGTACCAGATCAGATATTGGCAATCTGTGAACTTTACAACTGGGAGCAGCACTTAGGAGTCCCCAGGGCATGAGTGGGTTGCAGCCTGAAAAGGATGGTTCATGTATCATCTCACCAGATGGTAAGATCATAATGATAGCAGCACAGAATCCCTTCAATTTTGGAACAGGCCATTTGGACCAACAAGTTTGCACCGACCTTTCCAATAGCATCACATCTGGACCCACACCCACCCACCCTTTCCCCATAACCCTCCATTTCCCATGGCTAATGCACCTAACCTATACATCCCTGGACATTATGCACAATTTAGCCTGGCCAATCCACCTAACGTGCACATCTTTGGACTGTGGGAAGAAACCGGAGCACCCGGAGGAAACACACGTAGACTTAGGGAGAATGTACAAACTCCACACGGACAGTCGCCTGGAGATGGATTGGAACCCAAGTCCCTGGCACTGTGAGGCAGCAGTGCTAACCACTGAGCCACCATACCACCCTTATGAGTGTCCCTTGGTGGGACCACAGAGAACTGTGATGAGGACCTGAACGTGAAGCACATGTGGGAGAATCGTAATGAACTGAGTTGCCTGGTGTATTTGTTGGTCTGCCAGAGAATGTGCTCTCACTGTCAAAGAATATGGATGATTCCAGCTCTAATATGGCAGTTTGAGTGATGTGACCAAATCCATGACAGCCCTAGTGCACCCATCAGCGATACAAAGACTTTGGTTAGTCAAGACTTTGTCATGGGGAATACGGCTGGGGTTTAAGCTTCCATAGTATTTTCTTCAATAAAAATGGTTCAACGCAATTCCCTTTGCCTACAAAGAACAATTTCCTGTGCGTAAATATATGCAACTTTCAGAATGTACACACAAATTACATTACAAGCCCAAATGTTAGTCTTAAATTGGTTTTGAATTTTCCAATTCCAATCCATCAAGCACTGCATTGAATGCAGTGTGAAATCATGGAGCCCTAGCAAAACTGGAGTAAATTGAAATTGGGGGCAAAGTCTTCACTGGTTGAAGTCATAATTTACATAAAGGAAGATGACTATGGTTTTTGGAGGTCAACCATCTCTGTCCCATTCTATCTCTGCAAGAGTCCCCTTTTAGTTGTATCCTTAATGACCTTCCATCATAAGATGAGACATGTGGACATTTGTTAATGATCAGACAACGTTGCTCACCATTCACAACCCCTCAGAAACCTATGTATTTCATTTCTGTATGAAGCAAGACCTAGACAACATTCAGGCTTGGTCTGATAAGTAGCAAGTAACATGCTACTCAGATGATAGGCAATGGTCACCTCCAACTAAAGAAAACATACCCATCACCCTTAACATTCAATGTCATTGTCTTCAATGAATCCTCCATTATCAACATCCCAGATGGTGCCATTGACTAGGAAAGGAACTAGACCAGCCATATTATTCCAATGGCTGAGATAACAAGATGTAGAGCTGGATGAACACAGCAGGCCAAGCAGCATCAGAGGAGCAGGAAGGCTGATGTTTCGGGCCTGGACCCTTCTTCAGAAATTTCTGAATTTTGAATTTCTGAAATTTCAGTGAGAGCACATTCTCTGGCAGGCCAACAAACACACCAGGCAACTCAGTTCATTACGATTCTCGCGCATGTGCTTCATGTTCAAGTCCTCACCACAGCTCTCTAAGGTCCCACCAAGGGACATTCATAAGGGTGGTACGGTGGCTCAGTGGTTAGCACTGCTGCCTCACAGTGCCAGGGACTTGGGTTCCAATCCATCTTCAGGCGACTGTCTGAAGAAATTTCTGAAGAAGGGTCTAGGCCCAAAATGTCAGCCTTCCTGCTCCTCTAATGCTGCTTGGCCTGCTGTGTTCATCCAGCTCTACACCTTGTTATCTCAGATTCTCCAGCATCTGCAGTTCCTACTATCTCTGAAACTTATTCCAATGGCTACAAGGGCGGGTCAGAGGCTATGAATTCCATGGCAGGCAATCACCTCCTGACTCCCCCAAATCTGTTCACCATCTACAAAGATACAAGTCAAGATTGTGATGGATTACTCTTTGCTTGCCTAGATGGATAAGCTCCAGCAACACTCAAGAAGCTTGACAGCCTTCTTGACAAGGCAGTGCAATTGATTGCACACCATCCATCACTTTAAATGTTCACACACTTCACCAGCAACACACAGTGGTAGCTATCTATACCTTTACAAGATACACTGCAGCATCTCACCAAAGTTCCTTTCAAAGCACTTTTCAAGTCCACGATCTCAGCCACCTGGAACGTTAAGGAAAGTAGGTGCAAGAGAACATTATCATCTGCAAGTTGCCTCCAAGTCTGGATCAAATTCATTTCTTTTCTTACAGAACTGCATGGATTGCAAAACTTCAAGGCAAACAGCTCACTGCCATCTTCTCCCTGGTGCTGTAATGAAGATAATAACCTCTGATCACCCACAAATCCGATCTGGATGTATTAGCGGATTAATCTTCTGTGAATTTCACAGTTTAACCATCATTACCCTTGCACTGCAAGTAACATGTCGAATACTAATATCACCCTGAGTGTTGCAAGTGAAATCGATCAGAAGGAAACAAGACAAAAGGTCTTTCAATTTACTGGCAAAACCAAGCATATTGAAAATAATCTGCTTGCCTACTAGCATCAGTGCTACTGGTACAATCCAATGCGATGACCACAATATTCCACTATCTAGTCTTCACAACCTTTAACATTTTTGGTTTCACTCCTTATACATAATCTGTGGTTTTGTGTGTTGCATTATTTCTTCTCACACTTCGTAACTAATAAACTCACTTTTTGTTTTACTCAAGAAAGCCTGTTTAAATTGGTGCCTTTAAACAGATTAATTCATTTGGTCTGTGAGAAAGGCATCCACAAGGAAAGAGACAACAAGGTGCAGGGCTGGATGAACACAGCAGGCCAAGCAGCATCATAGGAGCAGAGAGGCTGACGTTTCGGGCCTAGACCCTTCATCAGAAAGAGATCTTTTTTAAATTAATTTTGTTGCGACCAACTAAAGGAACAGGTGAATGAAGAATGAGAGCTACATCATCCTCCACAGCTGGAATCTAGACAATTTGGGGTATCCATCTTGAACTTTAACAACTTGGGGAAAACTCACCTGGGAACTGGGCATAACAATGACAATTTGGGGTGAGCAATAAATGCTGTCCTAGCCTGTGACATCCACATCTCATGAAAGAAGAATTTTTGAAAAGTTTCAAGATGTCAATCAAATCATTTCTAGGAATACCAATGATAATTTAGAAATTAATTAACTATTAGCTGGTTGTGTAGAATTGGTGCTGAGTACTTTCACCCCACTTTGTGTCATTATCAATATTTTTTCTTTGTATTGCAGGATAGGGCAACTTGTTTATTTATCTTGAAATTGGCAGCGGTGGATTCACTGAATCATTTGGCACAAACAAAGTTGAGGACAGCTTCAAGAATATAAGTTTCAAAAAACTGCATTAATAAGTAACCTGCACTGGAAACCCATCACTAATATTTTTTTTACATATATATATAAAATTGAGCAGGCTGCACTGTCTACTTTGGCAGCACATAAGGAATGTTTGGCTGGTGTTGTTCATAAAAATATATGATTATAGTGCTCTCTGCAGATCCATTTAGCATGTCATATACCAGTAGAATCAACAATTAGCAGATCCAATACAACATCAGTAGCTGAAGATTAAACTTCCCTCTTACCTTAACCAAACCACAGAAGAACCATGGGTCTTGAACGACTGTAAATCTTTTCAAATCCTTCCACCTTCTATCACCAACCTCCTAGAACCCTACAATGCTGTGAAATCTCTGTGCTCTGTCTTGCAACCATGATTCTTTCACTGGCTTGAGCAGAGAGGCTTTCCCATCAAGGTGAAGCACGGCTGAAAAGTTTTGACCCTGTATTGAAGCTAATTTTGTTGCTTTCATTTGTGTAGCGAACATGATCTTCTTCCAGGCTCCACAAGGAATTTAGGCCTGGCCCCAACACCATCAATATCACTTTCCTCACGACCTTTCCTCCCCAAGATTCTCTTACCAGTCCTTGCCAGTACACCAACATGGGAATTGTTCAATTTGTCTCTCTCCTCTGTTCTTTACACACATCGTTGTGAATGTTACTTTATCAATCTTCAAACATTCCTTAACTCTTTGATATCTACAGCCTTTTATTCTGCCTCCTTGTGATGTCCTATTCAGCTTTATTGGTGCCACTGCTAGATCCCCTACTTGAAGATATTCTTTATAATTGACACAAATCACACTTGTGGCATTCTAACAGCTACCTGGCAGTGAATTCAGCATTCTAAAATTCTCCTAAATTGATTGTTGCTATCCTGAACTGTTGTTTCAAGTCAATCAATGGTAGCTTTTCAAAGACTCCATTATTAATCCTCAAATAAACCCAATGCACTGTGTTTATGTTATACAGTGAATTACACTTTGAAAAACAAAAGGATTTTAAAATGAATTGACCTCATCAATTTATAACAGATTAAAGCTGGAGGTGAAAGTTCAATTTTCGATCCACAACACCAATGCAAACAATTCTGAATTTTCAAGGCTATAATTTGTACATATAACACAAGCAATGTTTTTGTAGCTCTTCCTTGAAACATAAGGGTTCATTTTATGGCTGGATATAATGGTATTTTCCCAGATGACGACTCTTAGTGTCTTGTGATACTTGCCAGTTCTACTGTCTTGTGAAATTGGATAAAGGTTGTAATCAGGTAGTTCACAGCCACTGATTGTCCTGTTTTTTTTTTCCCTTATTTTTCAAATACTAATGCTCTGTCCTGTCTATGTATGAATGTGTGTTGTGTGTCTGATTTAAGAGGAATAACTCTGTATTGTGTCTTAGATAATAATCTATTTTATAGATTCATACGGAAACAGACCATTTGGTCCAACCAGTCCATGCCAAGCATAATCTCTGGCTAAACTAGTCCCACTTGCCCTCTCCTGGCTGAAGTACCTCCAAACCTTTCCTATTTGTTTCCTCATCCAAATGTCTTTTCAACGTTGTAATTGTATTCGCATCCATCACTTCCTCAGAGCACTTATTCCACACATGAACAACTGTGTAAAAAATTTGCTCCTCATGTTTTTTTTTATCTTTCTCCTCTTACCTTAAAAATGTGCCCCCTAGTCTTGAAATCCCCCATCATAGGGAAAAGACAATTACCATTAACTCTGCCTATACCTCTCATGATTTTATAAACTTCTGTAAAGTTGCCTCTCAACCTCATATGCTCCAGTGAAAAAGTACCAGCCTATCTAGCCTTTCTGTATAATTCAAACATACCATACCTGGCAACATCCTGGTAAATCTCTTCTGAACCCCCTCCAGCTTAACAATATCCTTCCTATATCTGGGTGATCGAAACCCACCATGGTATTCCAGAAGTGGCCTCACCAATGTCCTGTACAACCTCAACATTACTTCCCAGCTCCTATACTCAAAGGACTGAGCAATGAAAGCAAGTGTGCCAGATGCCTTTTTAACTACCTTGACTGTATGTGAAGCAAACTTCAAAGAATTATGTGCCTGCATGCCTAGGTCCCTCTGCTCTATAACACTACCCAAAACCCTAACATTAATTGTATGAGCCCTACTCTTGTTTGTTGTGCCAAAATGCAATACTTCACATTTATACAGATTAGTTTGTTCTTAATAAATAAGTTATTTCAAGATTATGAAGAAACCTGGTGAAATTTCCTTTTGTCTGGATAGCAATAATAAAGGGAAACAAATTGTCGGTTCTGGTGATATCATAAGACATGTACATTTTTGGTATGGCTCATGGAATAGTGGGACTTGATTTCCAGCACATTCCTTTTATCAGTCATAACAGCAATGTTGCAGTATTTCTTTTATTCGTCAGTCTTTTTCAATTCTACAGTTCTGTAATGTTAAATCTTTGATGAAGCTCTAAATTGTATTTTTGGCAGTTGTAGTAATTTACTGTTTTCAAGCTTTTTAAATCTGTTTCTTTGTAATACTGTATTTCTGTACTGCTAACTGAGTTTCCCCACCTTTTTAGTGATCAAAATGGTTACCTGCTTCTTCAAGGATGAAATTTTCCCATTTCTTTCCAGATAAAATAGATATTGTTTCCACTTTACATGGTCTAAAATATCAAGCACTTCCTTTTACAAAAGTTCTTTGGCCGTGGCCTTTATAAATCTTGCCACTAAATTTTTCTTTACTTAGAGTCCTTTTAACATTTTTTAAATTTTTCATGATGTCTCTTCTCACATTAGACTCTTGGACCAGATTTTTTTTTAAAATTCTGCTCATTTCCAGCTTTAGATAAATTCTAAGGCCTTCCTAATTCCACAGTCCACAGCCCCAGTCTCAGTTTACTTACATCCTTTCTCAGTTCCTCGCAGTTACATCTAATGAAGATGAATGTGGATGGTGGTACAATTGTTGTGAGAGATGAGAACTCTCTTTTGGACTTCCTTGCCTTTGCTTTGTCATCTTTGTGCATTTTTCTCAAGAAGCTTTTGTTTTTTTTCCCGTAGGGATCCCTAACTTTAACTCTTAGAGACTTCAGTTGTCTTTTACAGACCCTCCTTCCCTAAGGCCTCTGTATTTTCTAAGTACGGCTGCCTCTTCTTTCTTCTCCTAGCCAACAATCTTTCCATGGTGCTTCTTCTCAGCCTCTGAAATAAGTTTTCTTTTTGGAAATCTGAGCTTGCCTTTTTGTGCTTCCATAGGTGCTATTGTCTACCTCTGTTGATAAATCATGTATCAGTTGCTGACTGACTGTGTGTTTTCTTAAAACAGATATGCTCCTACACTTACACAAACTTATGTTTGAATTTATTTTGTTTTCTTCTTAGTGTTCTGAATTATTTCTCTTTATGGTGGATGTCAGATTCACATCACTGCAATCTGAAATAACTCTACAAAGGCTTTTATCCCATCTACAAGTCACCATTTATTGACACATTGACAATCCTTGACTATAGTCCAGCCTACAGAGTCAGATACCAGCGTGTCAGTGTCTCTGACCTCAAATTTCTTATGTCAGCCACGGATCCATGATTGGATCACATTTACAGCCCCAATCAGACAACTCATATTCTATGATGTCCAACTGGCTGACCTCATTACAATCCCTACACCCCTCTCCCTCTAAGTGCATGGACACAGGCCAGTCCTTTCTCTTAGAGAGCCTACTGGGGCATTTTAGTACCGGGTCAGGTTCCTCTGGGTGGTATGTAATGCACTGGATCTCACCCCTTGCGCCAGGAGCACCTTGGTACAATTTTATTCTCTTCTTCTGGTAGCAAAGATGTCGAGGTGGCTACTTCCGTCATTTCCATCTCTGAATCTGAGGACTCAACCACACTTGAGGGAGAGGGTCAATCCATAGGTTCTGGCATCGTTTCTGTAGGTTCCGTGGGTCAGGACACATTTTGCTCCTACTGTTCTTGCGAATTTGCAGCTTTCATATGGTCCACATGCTTAGTCAGGATGTCATACCTGCTCAAACTTTATACATCTTTGGTCCTGATCTCAATCATGTCTCTTACCTATGTTGGGCACTGGGTGGGCCTTGCAGAATTGCGGAATTACTTCCTGGCCAATATGCAAGGTGGCTTTGACTCTTCTGATAGCCCCTAGACCTTTCTGAAAGACTACCAGCTATTTAATTAGGTCTTCACTTAGGCAACCATTTTCTAATTGAAAAATGTTGAGCCAATCCAGATGAATCTCTTACAACAAATTTCACCCCATTAAGCTTGGGCCCAACAATGTTACTACAATCACTGATAACTGAACTAGTTATCTTTCTTAAGAGACTGGAACTGAAGTTATAATCTTAATCTGTAAAGATTTCCCAGCATAGGTTCTCAGACTAGCTGAGGTCTTGCACAAAGTTAAGGGCAAGAGTCCAGAGCAAATTTTATTAAAAATGGGTTCTGCGATCACTGATACAGCTACGCTGGTATTGACTTCCATTAGAACCAGATGGTCATTTGACCAGAGCTTTATCTTGATTAGTTCTGATTTTGATGTTGCTAGGCAATTTAACTGTTCCAAACCTGATGTAGGTGGACTT
Source organism: Rhincodon typus (assembly GCF_021869965.1). NCBI lineage: Eukaryota > Metazoa > Chordata > Chondrichthyes > Orectolobiformes > Rhincodontidae > Rhincodon > Rhincodon typus. The sequence continues at coordinate 62,428,433 of NC_063335.1, read as the reverse complement.
TTGAGGCTTTGAACTCTCCTGAATACCTTCCTAGCTACCAGCCTATGACTTATGTTACTCAGTTTAGGTCTAGTATGATTATTTTGCTGTCTCAAGTCCTGATACCGTCATGAACTACAACGGCTTGCTGGCCAGAATCCTGAAGAAATGTAACCATTTAGCCATGGTTTAGCTTTATTTTGCAATTTTTCTGTCCCTCTGATCAGGATATGTCATGCGTGAGGCTATGCAATTGGGAATAAGGGGATCCAGTGTAACATGGACATTAACCCTTTCAGAGTCATTTCCTTATACAACTGACATGGTGCTGATGAGGAATTTCGGAAATGGTGTGCCTGGAGCTTATGAGGATAGTACTCCTTACTGGGAGAGTTATGATGTGAACCTAAAATGACATTTCTTTGAAGCAGTCACATTATAATTCTACATTCTAATGATATGACAGCTCACATAAATGAGTAATATAACATCATGGATTCATAACGCAACAGGAATACGACAAGAGTAGCTGCACTGGAAAGCTGGGGTGGAGTAATAATATTAATAGATGATATGATAGAGCTGTCATCAATAGGACTTAGCTCATAATTTATTGAGCTAAGTTTGCACTGTGCCATTTGCCTTTAAATTTCATCAAGTTTCATAAGTTAAACTGTTTATTTAATTTTCTAATTTAATGTTCACAATTCATTCTGCTGGAGTGTTTTTACAGTTGTTGGTTTACTTCCTTGTCTAATTAGCTTACAATGCTTCTACAAAACTTGCTGAATGACTTGAATGTTAATGAAGCAGCTGGCGTAAGGTTGCTTATTGCAATGATATTTTTGGTCTTGCAAATCACAGTTGCAAAACAAAGCCTTTCTGGCAGTTTCCGTGGAGTATACTGGAGAAATGCTCACAGCAGTAGCAGTATCAACATAGGAAAAATTGACTAAAATTTGTATGCATAGGTTAAAATTATAACATTCCACCTCAGCTCATGTATGCAAGTTTCATTTTTAAAGAATATTTTTGGCCATTTTTCTCTCCTTTTGAGTTTTCCACATTGCATTCCTTGATATAGAGAAGGTAGGTACGATGTGTCAGGCTATTATCAGAATTGTCTTTCTTTTAAAAGATGCTTCCAATACTGTTGGTTGACTTCGTTTCCAATACTACACACATTTTTTTTGGCAAAACTGTGTGATGCAATTTCAACCGAACTTGCCCATTGGGGAGCTAATTGGCTGATGCAAATAGCTGGTTTTACAACCTGCCGAGTGTCATTCCTGTGGTCTTGGTCAATAATTATCCTTCAATCAACAATCAAATAGGGAATAAGTGCCAGCCCAGCGAACAATGTCATAACCCATGAATGAACATGTTTTTTAAAAACCGCCTGATTTTATTTTTCATTGAAGTCAAGGTACCTTATGTATGATCATTTTGGGTAGCTTTCTATGGCAGATCCCTTAATGTATATTGTGTTCTCATGAAACTGTCTATGGGCTCCAAAGGAATGTACACAATACTGGAACTAGCTATGATTTTTTGTTCATTATTACTGATCTTAATCTTGATTCCCTCATCACTTTGCAGCTTCTCTCTCATCAGTTTTTTGCCTTCAGGAAACAAATCCCTCCATACCAATAATGCACTCCCTTCAAAGTCAATGGAAATGAAAGGAAAGCTATAAAATGTGCTGTTGATTCACTGTCAGCCTTGGCTCAGTTGGTAGCATTCTTGTCTCTGAGTCAGAAGATTCTAATTTACAGGACCTGCGCATGAAAAACAAGGCTGATTGTCCAATGCTACTATGGTTGCCAACCCTCCCGGAATGCTAGGGAATCTAATGGAAGCAGCAAAAATCTCCTGACCAAATAAGGCAGTCCAGGTACATTACATTAACATTATTGTATGAGTTGAGCCAATTTGGTCTACAAAGATCATCACTCCTCAAACCAGGAAGAAACATTGAACTGAAATGTAATTTATCTCTATCCCTGAATCAGGTGGACAGACTACAACTCCCAGATGACACTCCACCTATTTAGTCGGGTAGCACTGATGTGACTTGTCAGGAGTGAAACACCAAAAAATAAGGTAAAAGCTAAGAGCAACAGCTGGGTTTAACCGCAACAGAAGGTAAACTCAGCAGCAGCAGCATTAGTAGCCTTGGCTCAAATGCAATAGATCACAGAATTCCTACAGTGTGGAAACAGGCCCTTCAGCCCAACAAGTCCACACCAACTGTCAGAGCATCCCACCCAGACCTATCCCCCTATAACCCACCTAATCCACACATCCCTGAACACTATGGGCAATTTAGCATGGCCAATCCACCTAGCCTGCACACCTTTGGACTGTGGGAGGAAACCAGAGCACCCGGAGGAAACCCACGCAGACACAGGGAGAATGGGCAAACTCCACACAGACAGTCGCCTGAGGGTGGAATCAAATCTGGGCTCCTGGCGCTGTGAGGCAGCAGTGCTAACCACTGAGCCACTGTGCTGCCAATATTGAATGGTGACACTGTGCATTTGACAGCAATAAGAGAAGGCAGGGCAGGATTTGTACTTCTCTTGTATCCTTCTCAAAACTAGGACATACTCATGCTATGTCACTGGCTTCCAGGATTTCACTTTCTCTGATATCTCCTGGAATATATCCAGCTGGAGCTGGCAATCCCAGGATTGTAGTAGGTGCTGTCTTTGAATGTAATGTAATGGAGCTGAGGCTCCATGGGCTGTTTTGGTGGAAATGAAGGATCCAAACACTCTATTTCAAAGAAGAGCAAGGGTGTTATTCCTGTAGCCTTGGCCAATAAGTATCCATCAATCAACAATCAAACGATAGGGATCAAATGCTGGCCCAGCCAACAATGTCCATAACACATGAATGAACATGCTTTTCAAATCTGTTTGTGAGAATTTGTCGTGTGCAAAGCAACCACTGCATTTCCTGCATTTTTGACTACACTCCAATAGTTTATCATTGGTTGCGAAGAAGTACTTCGATTCATAGATTCATGCAGTGCAGAAACGTCCCTTTGGCCCATTGAGTCTGCACCTACATAACTACCACTAAAAGGTTTCCAGCCTCCACTACCTTTTCAGGCAGCACATTTCAGATTCCTATCACCCACTGAGTGAAAAAGATTTTTTCCAAATCCGTTCTGAATTTCCTGCCCCCCTCATTTAAAAGTTATGAAAAGCATTATATAAACTTGTCTTTTTTTTACTTCCATTATCACTGTTTTTCACTATTCACAAAATCAAATTTGCTTAAATTAGTATCATTGATTTTCTTTCCTTACCTTTGCATTATATTATTTGAGCTACTGAAATAACTACATCATCTGTTCACTCACTGCTCCTCTTCTGACTGAGCTAAGTTTTCATGAATGCATTTGAGAGACAACACAGAATGTCCTATTGTTAGTGAAACCTATCTTGAAGCTTACTGTGTTAAATTGGACCTTGATTCTAAACTGAATTAATTGGCTATATTTACGAAAACAGAATGCTGAAAACATTTCACTCAATAAATACCAAAGTTATCTGACCCCTATTAACTTTTAAAAACTATAGAACTTTGGCCAGGTCAGGCAATTCAGTGGATGCTGACTTTGTGACATTTTAGGTTTGCACAACACCTGGAAATAATAATACAAACATTTTTTAAGCAATCTCTATTGGTTGTCAAGTGAGCTCTACTGCTAAATAAAGTAATTTAAGGTCAGTAATGGTGACCAGGAAGTTGTATTTTTGCCAAGTTGACAAGCAGTGATTGAAAACTTGAAAAGTCTACAAATCATTCAAAATAATGACTACTTTAAAGTGACAGTGCCTCACAATCACCGAACTTCATTCAAAATACTTGATTTAGTTGTAGAGTTTATTGTTTGTTGATAAGTCAGGTTGTAAGGTTGCTCTGTTCTCTTTCAGAACAATAAAAACAAATATAATTTTTTAATCTATGATAACATTGTTATTCTGAGACAGGAAATAATTTGTTTCCCTGAACACAAATTGTGGAATATGAAATAGAATCTATCAATTAATATCTTCAAATAATTTGAGAACTGCACACAGTATTGTACATACAATTTGCTACTGGTTTACTGTACAAATCTTATTTGGAAAAATCAAGTATTTGCCCTACAATAAGCTGCTGATTTTACAGGAAAAGTGATGTGGAAACAGCTTGGAATATCAGACAAATATTTATGCTAAAGATGAAAGCCTGCTGTTTTCTTTGAGCAGATCTGAATGTTGAATATTGGAGTGCTCTTTCCTATTTAATATCCTATCTTTTCTTGAGTTAGGAGAAATTAACATTATCAATTCTTCTTCCACAGTTTAAGCAGGCATCATACTCTCTGGAGTGCTAGCCCAGGACACACAGTTCCAACGTTTTATAGCAGCATTATTTTGAGTGAATACTGGAGTCATATTTTAACTGGGATTAGCCTTCTATGCATTAATAAGTCACATTTCCCCACCACAAAACAGGGAACAATGTGACTGACAATGTTGACGAAAAGTTACTATGCAGCAAATCACATTATTCCAAAACAGAACAGCATTCCAACAATGACATATGACAGATAATGTGGGTGAATGAAACATCAAAATTCCAATCATAAACAAAATATGCATTCCACTTTCTTTTGCTTGTTTTCTACCCCCAATTTAATCTAATTTTGTATGTGTCTCATTCTCATACTTTGTGTAACAAAATAAAAATCCCATTTAGACAGCATCTACTAGCATCGGACATGACATAAGCATTTTAGCTTCATTGTAAATTTGGCACTACTTTAGTACTTCTTATTCACTAAAATGTTTCACATTTTATAATAACAGTTTTATCATTAAGCTTTTACAAAGAAAATGCTTTTTAAAATTCACTTGTGGGACTGGTATTCGCTAGCTGGACGAACATTTATTGTCTGTCTGTGTTGCTTTTGGAATTTAAGTCATTATATATTATAGAAAATAATAATTCATTGCTTGCTGATGGGAAGGTAGGCTATTGAGCTGTAAGGTCCAGTACAGCTTAACAGCAGGACCTCATTAACATGTCACTGGTTAACAATAACTAAAAGGTTTTTGAAATCACCTGGATGAGGCTGTTTGCCAGTCAAATTAAACATCTTGTTGGTCTAATCCAAAGTAAATATAGTGACTGGCATTCTTTGGAGGTCAGCCTTTTGGGAAGGAGGGAAATGGGGGAAGACTCTGGAAAGGAGAGGGTTACATATTCCTTTTGAAAAAGTACAGCTGCTCCTTTTGACTCTACAATTAAATATTCTGGAAGGGCCTGCTCCTGCCAATCGTCCTTTGGCTGGTTTCAGCCCAGCAAGGAAATCTAAGTCAACTCCGCAGTTAGGCTAATTTTAAAATGACAATGGGGCCCCCTTGACATCAGGAGGATCATATTTGCATATCTAAAGAAGGATTTAAGGTAAATTTGAACAAGCATCATGATTCAGACCTAGAATTCGTGGGTTTGGAGTGGAATGCTTTGGAGTAAATCTTCTGTTTCTTAACGGTCCTCTGCACAGTTTTCAGAGTATCCTATGCAAAATCCTATTTTGATTTTGAGCAGAAATTTAATTTAGGCAACCCAAGCTTCTGCCAGAACTAACTAATGAATAAATATAATTGAGGATCAAATGTCATAATATTCACCCTTGATGCTATTTTCACTTTGGCGCCCATTCCATCACTATTTTCTCCTGTTGCCCACAAACCATGGGTACGAATTGAGAGATGGCCATTTCCAACATCATGCAAAGAGAGTTTCAGCTGCACTTCAACGAAATGCTAGGTTTTAGAAGTCAGCTTGCTTATATTCCACTAATGATTTTTAGCTGATTTGTAGTTTGAAAATGTTCAAGTGAGGCGCCCGTATGAGAGATAGTCAAATCAAATGAAAGACATTGCAGAGGAATTAAAAAACAAATGAAAACATAGGTTTAGAAAAAAGATTAAAGGGTGCAAAAATTACATATAATGTTCATAAATTTTCCTGACTCTTTACAGGGCTGAATCTTCCCATATTATAGATGTGTCATTTTTGTTGAGAATCATGGAGGGTTCTCTTAGAGAGGTGTAATGAATTTTCCCAATTGTCAATTGTCTCAAACTTGCCTCATTAACTATTTAATCTATGGCACCCTTTTTATTTGATGCTGGCCTAATTGTCTCACTTTTTATAGCCAGAATTATTCATCTGTGTTAGGTTATTCAGGAATCAGTGGTGCCAGTACCATCTTTAAAAGGCTGTTGTGCCTCTTAAAGGAAAAAAGAAAGGTAAAGATCAGAGGTCAAAGTAATGTTTTCATTTTGAGGTCTCTGCTTGAGATTTTCTTGAGAGCTACTTTCTACTTTTAGAGGGTTACATTTATCAGAGGTTCAAGTTCACTCTCACTAATTCATTTATTAGGTAGTGCGGTCAAATAGTAACATTATCTTTCAGAGTCATAAAATCCTACAGCATGGAGACGGACCCTTTGGCCCAAACTGGTCCATGCCAACCAAAATGTCCATCCACACTAAGCCAATTTCCCTGCACTTGGCCCATATCTTTCTAAACACTTCCTATCCATGTATTTGTCCAAATGCCTTTTAAATGTTGTTAATTTACCTGCCTCAACCACTTCCGCTGACAGCTTATTCCATATGCGTACCACTCTCTTTGTAAAAAAGTTGCCCCTCAGGTTCCCATGTATCCTTTCCCCTCTTACCTTCTACTGATTCCCTCTAGACCTCGATTCCCCAGTCCTGGGGAAGAAACTGAGTACATTCACCCCATTCATGCCTCTCATGATTTTATACACTTCTATAAGATTCCCCCTCAGTCTCCATTTTCTAAAGCTTGTCCAACCTTTCCCTATAATTCAGTCCCTTGAATCCTGACAACATCCTTGTAAATTTCTTCTGCACTCTTTCCAGTTTAATAACATCCTCCCTATAGCAAGGTGACCAAAACTGAACACAATACTCCAAGTGCAGCCTCACCAACGTCAAGTACAACTGCATCATAACTTCCCAACTTCTTTACTCAGTACCCTGACTGATGAAGGCCAGTGTGCCAAAAGTCTTCTTCACTGCCCTGTCTACCTGTGACTCCACTATCAGAAAACCATGCACCTGAACTCCAAGGTCCCAGCCTTCCACTATACTCCTTAAGGCCCTACCATTCACCATGAAACTCCTACCTTGGTTTGACTTTCCAAAATGCAGCACCTCACACTTACCTATGTTAAACTCCATTTACCATTTCCCACTTCCCCAGTTGATCAAGATCCTGCTGCAATTTCTCATAACCTTCCTCACTGTCCAAGATACTGCCTATTTTAGTGTCATCCATAAACTTACTAATCATGCCTTGTATGTTCTCATCCAAATCATTGATATTAATAATAAACAGCAATGGGCCCAGCACTGACCCCGAGGTGTACCACTAGTCACAGGTCTCCAGTCAGGCAAGCATCCTTCCAGTACTACCCTCTGCTTCCTACTATCAAGCCAATTGTATATCCAATTTGCCAGACCTCACTGGATTCCATGTGATCTAACCTTCCAGAGCAGCCTACCACGTGGAACCTTATCAAAGTCCTTACTGAAATCCATATAAAGTACGTCTACCACCTTGCCCTCATCAACCTCCCTGGTCACTTTGTCAAAGAACTCTAACAAATTTGTGAGGCATGATCTTTTACGCACAAAGCACGTTGATTACTCCTAATCAAACCCTATCTTTCCAGATGCATGTATATCTTATCCCTCAGAAGCTTCTCAAGTAACTTACCTACCACTGATGTTAAACTTACTGATCTATAATTCCCAGGTTTTTCTTTGCAGCCCTTCTTGAATAAGGGCACAACATTCACTACCCTCCAGTCTCCCGAGACTTCACCCTTGGCTAACGATGATGTATATATATCAGCCATGGCCCCTGCAATTTCTTCTCTAGGTTCTTGCGGTGTTCTTGGATATATCTGGTCAGGACAAAGAGATTTATCCACCTTCATACATTCTAACTTCCAACACCTCCATTATTGTGATACGGACTGTTCCCAAGATATCACCACTAACTTCCCCAAGTTTGCAAGTCTTCATGTCTTTCTTCATGGTAAACACAGAGGAGGAGTATTCATTGAGGACCTCGCCCATCTCTTGCGGTTCCACACATACATGTCCACTTTGGTCCTTGAGGGGTCCTATTCTCCCTCTAGTTATTCTTTTTCCTTTAACATACTTATAGAATCCCTTTAGACTCACCCTAATCTTCTCAGCCATAGCTATCTCATGCCTCCTTTTCGCCCTCCTGATTTCCTTCTTCAGTAAACTGCTGTACCCCCTATATACCTCCAGGGATTCTCTTCATCCCAGTGCCTGCTCCTGAGCCATGCCTCCTTCCTTTTTCTGGTCACAGCCTCAATATTTCTTGTCATCCAGGGTTCCCTACTCCTGCCAACCTTGCCCTTTACCCTCACAGGAATGCAAAGATCTTGAACTCTAGCAATCACACTTTTAAAGACCTCCTACTTGCCAGAGGTCCTTTCACCTGCAAACGAACTATTCCAATTAGCCCCTGCAAGCTCCTGTCTAATTCCATCAAAAATTCGCCTTGCCCCAGTTTAGAACTTGAACCTGTGGACCAGTTTTGTCTTTTTCCATAATTATTTTAAAATTAATAGAACTATGGTCATTGGTCCCAATGTAACCTCAGTCACCTGTCCTGCCCTATTTCCCAAGAGTAGGTCAAGTTTTGCCCCTTCCCGAATAGGGCCCTCTATATACTGCTTAAGGAAACTTTCCTGAACACATTTAAAAAATTCCACCCCATCTAAGCCCTTAACACTATGGCAGTCCCAGTTTATGTTAGGAAAATTAAAATCCCCCACTATGACAACTCTATTCCTCTTGCAAGTCTCCACAGTCTCCCTGCATATTTGTTCCTCCAATTCCAGTTGACTAATTGGGGGCCTATGGTACAACCCCAATAATGTCACCATCCCCTCTTATTTCTTAGCTCCACCCACAAAACCTTACTGAATGATCCCTCAGTTATTTCATCTCTGACTACTGCTGTGATACTCCCCTTAATCAAAAATGCAACTCCCCTCCCCTCTTTTCTCCGCCTCTGTCCTGCCTAAAGCACCTGGTCCCTGGCACATTAAGCTACCAGTCCTGTCCGTCCCCTAGCCATGTTTCTGTAATTGCTATAATATCCCAATCCCACATAACTATCCATGCCGTGGAGTTCGCGGCCTTACCTGTCAGCCCTCTTGTATTGAAGTACATGCAATTTAATCCAACAGGCATTCCTCGCTCCCTGTCTTGTTCCATCCTGACCTGTCTCTTAAACTTGCTATTTCTGATTACAGTATCACCTTCCAGCCTCGCAGTTACCTCCCTGCTGTTTAGGAACCCAGTTCCCTGCCAATCTAGTTTAAATCCTCCCTTGTAGCACTAGCAAATTTGTGCGCCGGGATATTGGTCCTCTTCCAGTTCAGGTGCAACTTGTCCTTCTTGAACAGGTCACCTCTGCCCCAGAAAAGATCCCAATGATCCAGAAATCTGAATTCCTGCCCCCTGCACCAATTCTTTAGCTACTCATTCGTCTGCCGTATCTTCCTGTTCTTAACCTCACTAGCACATGGCACTGGAAGTAATCCAGAGATTACCATCTTCGAGGTCCTGGTTTTTAACTTTTTTCCTAATTCTCTATAATCACTCCACAAGACCTCATCCTTATTTCTACGTATATCATTTGTGCCAACGTGCACAATGACTTCTACCTGCTGTTTGGATTAACACAATTGCAAAATTAGAAGCATTCTTTTATATCCTCAATAATTATCACCAATGCATTAAATTTAAAGGTACAATATATAAGAAAAACATTAACACCCAAGGCTGAAATATACCTTTCTTTTGGCTATGTGTGAGTTGTATCAAGCTTTTTCAATGGTCGTTGCAAGGCCCAGTGAGATTTCTCACTGTATCTTAACAAACACTCCTCAGTAACTGCTAACTCCATCCCTATGGTATGCCTCACACTTGATTCTATCCTATCTTACCACATGCTGTTTCTGGAACAACTCATCCCTCGGAGGGTATCTACAAATAGACCAATATTTCTTGCCACTGCACCATTTTGTGAGGCTGCTGTGCACCCAGACCTAGCTTTCAAGGCCTACCAACCATTTCACTTTCTATTGCATTTATTAGAGTCCATCATCATACTTACGTGGCATTTGATGCAGCAATGTTCACCTTGTCCCATTTCACTTCTGCAGGTGATGGGGTGTTTTGGTCCGCCTTTGCCTCCTTTTAAGTTATTACTGTTAACTTAGATGAGAATGTTCGTTCTGTTGGCAGCAATGGCATGGTCTAATTTGTCTTTGACCAACATTTGATTCATAAGCAGATCTATTCTGCATTCATCACATCAGTGTGAAGAAATGTTTATAAATGAAATGTTGCTGACATATACAAACCTATGCTTCATGCATTTGTTCCTTCAATATGCCAGCATCTAGAAGATTTGGATCCCACGCTTTTGTCCAAAGTGACACTGGTTCCACCCCCAATCGGTGTAGTCTCAGCAATTTCTAGTTGCATTGCATATGTAGAGAATGACAAGTGATGACAGGAATGCATTTTGCTATGGGCACTGACAGCATTGGGTCTCTCCTGGTCACTAAGTCACTTGCCCCAGAGCCTCCAGATCCCCTTTGTTTTGTACCATCTTGACAGCCTATTTACACTCATTAACCACCAATAATATGGAGACCCACCACTTTGAATTTCATCTTCAACTGTCTTCCCTGCCCCTGGACCCTGACATGAAACTTTAATGATGCCTACCTTGTTCTTCTAAGCTCCTCTCTCAACACAAAACTTGAGTATCCACTCCTTCTGTCAGTGATTTCCTCACTGCCCCAGCAAGTCCCTCTTGCACCTTCTTTAATGATTCATGGATGGTCACCCAGGACTGTATTTACCCGAGACATCTGATTAACTTCAATGAGTATGTCTAACCAGAGTCTGATCACAGTGTTTGCAACTCCTCGACTGATGATACACAATTCCGCTGACTGCTGATGCTGGCCTTACAGGACAGATTCTTGCACACTCCCTGACTGCATTCAGACAGGTCCCCTGATGATGTGCATCGCAAGTGAACAACTTATTCTGGCCTAAGTCCTGTATTGTGCCATTCACTTTCGGTATCTGGATCCCCAAACTGACAGCAACCTTTTCCTGACTAGGGCAAGGACTAACACCCACCTGATTTGCAATGTTTAGTTGAATACACATGCAGTGTATTTGATATGCAGGCAACATGCTTTTGATGTTAAAGTAACATCTCAGCGTGCCATATAACAAGATGGTTTCTTCCCTCTGCCCACCAGACAGTGGACAAAAATGAGAAGCAGCCTGTCTCTATATCTTCACAAAACAGCCCATCAAATGGCAGTACTGACAGTCTTTCGCTCTGGATGAGATTCCAATGTGCTGATATGTCAAGGCATGGATGCAGCATGGTGCATTCAGAGATCAAGTGAACAGTTCTGAAAGTCAGTCTAGTCCAATTTGTGAGCTGGGTGCAAAGCATCACTGCTTCAGCCTTTCAATGTTACTTGATACTGTGCCCTGCTTCCTAGCTGTCCGCAAGTGGATTAGAGAAGTGTCATGATGATTGTGAAGAATTAGCAAATGTCGGATGCCAATATCTGTGGATGAAGATATGTATGCAGCTGTTGTCCACGGATTGTGCTCTGTGATGCTGTTTGGTGCTGATAAACATTGAGGGTGTTCAGTGCCAGAGGTAGGTATCCAATTGGACTTCCATGCTGAGATTTCTGGATGTCTAACTTGTTTGGCACGTTTGATAAGATAGGAAGCTAAATCCTAATGAGGGGAGTTGTACCATTAACCAAGTGTTTAACTATTTGTAATCACCATTGATTGGCATCTCGGTGCTGCCTGTTGAACAACTCACTTCACCACTCAGCAAAAGAAAAGAATAAAAGATAGAGTGAAACTGTTACTAATATCAAAATTGGCCTCACTGGACTTCTCATTTAACTCTGCCGCACATCTTGCCATAACACACGTTGCCTTGATGCGCGCAATGGTGAAAGTTGCAGTCCATGAAATATGGTGAGATGCATGTACAGTGGCAGGATTAGATTAGGCGATGGTCCTGTGAGTGTGAGAAAGCAGGGAGAAGATGATGGTACTTAACCTTGTGGAGTGCAGAAGGTCATTGACCATCTTCATGTGCTACAGTGCATTCCATTTAACTCAGAACACAGTATTAATCCATGCCACTATCTGTATCCAGACTATTGTTTGGTGGTTTGGTGCTTCCATAGAATCCCCACAGTGTTGAAACAGGCCATTCAGCCCAACAATTCCACTCTGACAATCCAAAGAGCATCCCACCGAGACCCATCCTGTTAACCTGTCCCTGTAACCCTGTCATGCACCTAATGGCTAATGCACCTAACCTACACATCCCTAAACACTATGGGTAATTTAGCATGGCCAATCCACCTAACTTACACATCTTTGCACTGTGGGAGAAAACGGGAGCACGTGATGGATACCCACGCAGACATGGGGAGAATGTGCAAATGTGCGACAGACAGTAGTCTGAGGGTGAAATCAAGTCCAGGTCCCTGGCACTGTGATGCTAACCACTGAGCCACCATGTCATCCATGGTTTCCTTTGACAGTCAGCAAGAAAAAGGACAACACATTCCCCACATCTACCATCCCTATATGTTTCTGTCCACAAAGTGGGACCTGCTTTCTGGGCAATTTCCATGGGAAAATGTTTAAAGATCACAATGTGAGGGCCAACGTCTAGATTGCAACACAAAGTCACGTGCAGCTGTTCTCTAAAGATGGTGTCAGCAGCTTGAACGGTAGCAGGTCCTGGCAATGACAAATACCGCCAACATGATTGAATGATAAGGGCGCTAAAGAGCCCAATTGATTAATTGATGAGGTGAAGATCAGAAGGTGGCATGATAAAAGTCATTACAAGCCATGGCACAACGGGCACCACAAATCTCACTTGACAAAATATTCAAACTGAAAATACAGCCCTATGTCTTATTGATTTAGAAAACAAATGCTTCAATAGAAATATTCCTGTACAGAGATAGGCTTCACAATCCTTAAAAGGTAGTGACAATAGGCTTGACTTTGCCATGAACATCATGAGCCTGTTGCAGGACCAGTTCTAGTTCTGGCCCTGTATGTTTCATAGGTTGCCTCTGCATTCACTGTAAACTAGGATTGGAAGCCAAATTGCTGGGAGCACAATTCAGAGCTCCAAAGTGAAGGGCATGCAGCGGCACCATTTGAAGTGTGTGTGCTGCTGATCTGGAGATAGCAGCTCAAAATGGTGTATCGACTTAGCTCAACTATCTGTCCACCACTGTTATATGTATCATCATTACAGCTGTGCTCCTGTCTGTAGGAAACATGTGAGGAAGCAGGAAAACATTGGGAAGCTGGCCCAACACTTGTTTTCTGAAAATTTCCTGTCCAATCTCTCTTAAAAGCTGCCTCTAGGAGACTGAAAATATTCTGACCAATGAATGGATTCAGAAAATAAGGAATAAAGAACACAAGAATATAAGAAATAGGGCCAACAGTCGATTAAACAAGCCCTCAAGCCTGCTTCACCAATCAATATAATGTGGCCAATCCTCAACCCTAACTTCATTTTTCTTTCTGGTCCCCATATTCTTGGATTCCCTGAGAGCTAAAAGTCTTTCCGCCTTAGCCTTTTTTGTTCCAAAATGATGGATCATTCACAACCTTAATAGGTAGACCATTCCAATGATATATAACATGCTGAGTGAAGACATTTCTCAGCTCAGTTTTAAATAATTGACTGGTTATCTTCAGATTTTGCCCAATGCTCCAATTTTCCCAGTCAGGGTAAACAACCTTTCAGTCTTTACCCTGGTAAAGCCATTCAAAATCTTGCATGTTTCAATGAGATTAACTCTCATTCTTTTAAACTCTAGAGTACATAGGTCTATTTAATTAACTTCTCATCATTGGCCAATCCTCATCCCAAGAACCAACCTAGTGAATGTTTGTTGTACAGCCTCCAGTGTAAATATATCCTTTTCCTTGATATGGAGACCAAAAGCACACATTACAATTCCAATACTAGAATTTTAAAGGCCAATAGGCCTGTAAAATTGCAGCAAGATTTCTTTGTTCTTGTATTCCAGTCCTCTTAGAATAATCTCAAATGTGTCATTTGCCTTCCCAATTACTTGCTTTACCTTCATGTTTTTTTTTGAGTTCCTTGTATGAGTCCTTCCTCTTCTCCCTGAACATTGGCATCTAAAAGTTTTCCTTTTAGCAAATATTTTGCAGTTCTGTTCTAATTACCAAAGTGAAAAGCATCATAATTCCCCATAAACTGACACTTTGTTGATTTTACCTAAACCTGCCTGAATTCTTTGCAGCCTTTTTGTGTTCTCGTCACAGTGAACAATCCCAGCAAGTGAATGGAGAGGAGAATGCATGTTTGATTGAAGATCATGTATTTAGAAGATTTATGACTGTAGGGAGTAGAGATGCTTAAGGAAAGAGTTCCAGAGGGTATGATGTTGAGATTGTAAGACCAGCTTCACAGTGTGCTGTAAATGGGAAATAAGAAATATTATCATTGGAAGTATAGAGACCATGCAATGAAACAACAACAGGAAATAAGACAGAGAGAGAGATAACAGGTGGGGATTTAAAAGTTGAGACTTTCTTATCCCCAACAATTACCAAGATGAAGTCCCAACTGTCTTCCTTATCGCCAAGAATTACCAAGATAAAGGCAGTGGAATTTGGCAAGGAAGAAAGTGAAGGAATTTTACACCACAGGCCAGAGTTATTCAGGAGGTTGTCTCTCTTGAAAAGTTACAGTCGAGCATGCCTTCACTGGGTCAAGAAGCTACACTCTGATTTTACAAAAAGCAGTTAATATCCAAGATCATGGATTCTACTCCAATATCAAAGTGTATTGCAATTCCAAGAACTCTAGCCAGTCAGAAGAAGGGAGCTCTTGAGTTCCCATTCCCAGCAGCGCCACCAAAAGCAATGGCCACAACTGGAACTGCAGTCAGTCCCCAACAAGGATTGTCTCTGAAGTCAAACTGGAAGGGTGCAGTGATTGGAAGAGTCAGCAATGGGGTATTCACAAATTGAAGCAGCCTTTGCTATTTGGAAGGAGTGCCTCTGTTAGGCACAGGGCTATCATTGTCCATACAAGTGAGCTGTCTAGTCCCTAGCCTGCCACTGGTAAAATCTCATTGGAGTGAGATGGAATGGCGGTTAACAACAAGCTTTTATGGCCCCTTCCCTCTCTCCTGCCAACTAGCCTGGACTTGGTGTGGGAGAGCTGAGACCTGGTTGAGTTATATATTGAGGGTGGAAGGTCAGCAAAGTAGAAACAGAAGAAATGTACACCTTTTTTGATGAATGTATAGTTTGGAGGCAGAGATGCAAGCAGAAGAAGGCAGTTTTCCCAGAGATGACAGAAGCACTGTGGTTGTATACTTAGACAGCAGGTGAAACTCAAGTTTGCTGTTGAAAAGACTGTCAAGTATCAACCTCCATGTATGTAAAATAAACTGGGGGCAAGATTTTTAATGGAAAATTGTAAATATAAACATAGCCAGTATATTTGAGTCAAGAATTAATTATTCACAGAAAAATACTATATAGCATCTTTTAAAGATTCTATTTTGTGGCCTAAAAATGAATAGGAATAAGATGAAAGGAAATTGCTGGTTTTTTCTTTAAGGATGCAGAAATGTGAATATTCTAAAAATATTCACACCTCTTTTGAAGATGTGGACAATGGATATACACATATGCTGGATGGAGAACTTCCTGAACTAATTACAGAGGTACAAAAATGTAGTTGGAGGCAGAGGAAATTAGTGCTCGTGATAAAAACAGTCCTGAGTCACTTTAATTTATTATCACATATGTTCATATTACAATGGATAGGGAAGAAATTAGGAATGTATGTCAATGTGAGAAAAATCAATGTTTTTCAGAACAAATGGAATTCAAGTAAGACATGTATTCTAAAAAGGCAAGATCATTAATTTAGTTGGAACAATATGCACACAGGTAAGGCTTATTTTGTTTATTCTTTGAAGCTATGAGTACAAGTATTAGGTCTTTTTTTTCGAATCTTTAACATATATTTTAAGTATCCAGTTAAAGGGGGCATGTCGAGGATAAAAGGGGTCATGAAAAGTAATTTGCCAACAGGATTAAGGAAAATCCCAAGGCTTTGTATACATATATAAAAAGCAAGACAGTGGCCAGGCAGAGAGTTGGCCCCTTCAAGGACATGGAAGGGATTTATGTGCGGAGCCAGAGGAAATGGGCAAGATATTAAATGAGTACTTTGCGTCAGTATTCACTATAGAGAAGGACTTGGTGGATGTCATGTTGAAATCAAAAGGGACAATGTATTGGGGGTCTTGAAAAACATTAAGGTAGACAAGTCCCCAGGGCTTAATGGGATATACCCCAGAATGCTGAGGGAGGCAAGGGAGGAAATTGCTGGGGCCTTGAGGGAAATTTTTGTATCCTCACTGGCTACAGGGGAGGTCCCAGAGGATTGGAGAATAGCCAATGTTGTTCCTTTGTTTAAGAAGGGTGGCAAGGATAATCCAACTAATTATAGGCCGGTGAGCCTTGTGTCAGTGGTCGGGAAACTATTGGAGAGGATTCTTCGAGACAGGATTTACTCCCACTTGGAAATCAGTGGGCGTATTAGCGAGAGGCAACATGGTTTTGTGAAGGGAAGGTCGTGTCTCATTAACTTGGTTGAGTTTTTTGAGGAAGTGACGAAAATGATTGATGAGGTTAGGACAGTGAATGTTGTTTACATGGACTTCAGTAAGGCCTTTGACAAGGTCCCTCATGGCAGTCTGATACAGAAGGTAAAGTTGCTCAGGGTCAGAGGTGAGCTTGCAAGATGGATAAAAAACTGGCTTGGTCATAGAAGACAGAGGGTAGCAGTGGAAGGGTGCATTTCTGAATAGAAGGCTGTGACTAGTGGTATTCTTCAGAGATCAGTGTTGGGACCTTTACTGCTTGTAATATATATAAATGATTTGGAGGAAAATGTAACTGGTCTGATTAATAAGTTTGCCGATGACACAAAGGTTGGTGGAATTGTGGATAGCGATGAGGACCGTCAAAGGATACTGCTAAATATAGATCGGTTGGTGACTTGGGCAGTGAGATGGCAGATGGAGTTTAATCTGGAAAAATGTTAGGTAATGCATTTTGGAAGGGCTAATCCAGATGGAAAATATACAGTAAATGGCAGAACCCTTAAGAGTACTGATAGGCAGAGGGATCTGGCTGTACAGGTGCACAGGTCACTGAAAGTGGCAACACAGGTGGAGAAGCTCATCAACAAGGCATCGGCATGCTTGCCTTCATTAGCCGGGGTGCTGAGTTTAAAAATTGGCAGGTAATGTTGCATCTTTATAGAAAATTGGTTAGACCGCATTTGGAATATTGCGTTCAATTCTGGTCGCCACACTACCTGAAGGATGTGGTGGCTTTGGAGATGGTACAGAAAAGATTTACCAGCATGTTGCCTGGTATGGAGGGCATTAGCTATGAGGAGAGGTTGGAGAATCTTGCGTTGTTCTCACTGGAACGACGGAGGTTGAGGGGCGACCTGATAGAGATCTACAAGATTATGAAGGGGATGGACAGAGTGGACAGTCAGAAGCTTTTTCCCAGGGTGGAAGAGTCAGTTACCAGGAGCCATAGGTTTAAGGTGCGAGGGGCAAGGTTTAAAGGCGATGTAAGAGGCAAATGTTTTTACACAGAGGGTGCCTGGAACTTACTGCTGGGGGAGGTCGTGGAAGCAGATACGATAGTGACTTTTAAAGTGTGTCTTGACAAATACATGAATAGGATGGGAATAGAAGGATACGGTCCCAGAAGGGTGGGAGGTTTTAGTTGTGATGGGCAGCGTGTTGATGCAGGCTTGGAGGGCTGAAGGGCCTGTTCCTGTGCTGTAATTTTCTTTGTTCTTTGTTCTTATAAATATTACGTTATCACAAGAAGCCTAAAGATGTTGAGTGAACCATTTATGTTTGTCAGAGTTAAAGTATTTACATTATGACCTGGTTACAAATTGACAACAGCAAATTTTATGAGGCTCTGGTCAGGACAAAGAGCCTTTCAGGACAGGAATATGCATTGTATAGTCAGAAACAAATGTCTGAAAGGTTGCATTCCAGACTCGGGTAAAGAATAGGATCCACTACATGGGCAGTGGACGATCTGGCAGGTTCTACAATAGATATGAAGTTTTTATCTCTGAGAAAGCAATGCAAGTGATGAATATAACAATTTAACCCACCATAGTGTTATGGTGAAAGATTGTTGATTATTTTACTTAAATGGAAATAAAAGTTGGGTTCAGTAAAATGGGCTGCTGAGTTGCTGTTATCGATTTTATATTATCACACCTGTCAAAAATCCACTCCACAACAGAAGTTGCAAACCTTTCTAAATTAGTAGCAGTAATAAGGTGGTATTCATAGTTCATTACTCATACAGTTGTCCAAAAACTTTTCCTGGGCTTTTACACAGCATCTTTCAGTTACCAAGAATCCTTCATGCGGTAATCTCTACAGTGGACCTTGCAGTATGTGTTATCAGCTCAAACAATAGTGTGTCTCAATGAATCAGAATAAATGTGCAGATATTTGTGGAGAATCATCCTTGTCCTGTCTGTATACCATCACTCACACTAGATGTGGCAGCACTACAGAGTTTAGATCTGATTGGTTGGTTGTGGGATTGTTTAGCTCTGTCAATCATAATCGTACGTTGTTTTTACTAGTTGGTTGCTTGGCATTCAAGTAGTTCTGTGATGTGGCATCATCAGGTTGAGACTTCACTTTTAGGCATGATTGGTGCTGCTCCTAGCATGCCCACCTTAACTTCCTCATTGAACCTGGAATGATCTCTCAACTTGATGGTAGTGATTGAGTGGGGGATATTCCATATCATGAGGATATAGGTATGTTTGAATACAATTCTGGTGCTACTCATAGCCGATAGAACCTCATTGATGCCCAGTTTTGAGTTCCAAACTATAGCAACTTTGTTTTAACTGGCACTCTCGATAAACCAGCAAAAATAACATACTTCAGGTACCACAAAGTTCACTGTATTATTCTTTCCAATAATTATAGGCTTTTAATTTATTTACTTCAATGTAAATATATTTGTTGTTCAATCAAATGGCCTTACAAAATACCAACAATTGATTCAAACCCAAATCAATTTCTCCTCAAATACTGCAATCTATCGTAATGTCAGAGTAGTCAGTTGTGGGTCCGAGTGAAAAGGCTCTTAGTGATAAATTTTATTTAAGGCAATGTTGCATTATGATTTCAGTGATTTATGCTGTAAATAATGTATAACAGTGACGTGCATACCCCCAGTATTATGTTTCTATTACTCAGTGTTTTGAAATTGATTGGGATGTGAACATAGGAGGTATGGTAAGTTTGCAGATGACACCAAAATTGGTGGTGTAGTGGACAGCGAAGGACGTTAACCACAGGGTACAATGGGACCTTGATCAGAAGGACCAATGGGCCAAGTGGTGGCAAATGGAATTTAATTCAGATAAATGTGAGGTGCTACATTTTGGAAAGGTAAATCAGAGCAAGACTTATATACTTAATAGTAAGATCTTAGCGAGGGTTGCTGAGCAAGGAAACTTTTGAGTGCAGGTTCATAGTTTCTTGAAAATGGATGCGCAGATAGACAGGATAGAGAAGAAGGTGTTTGATATGCTTGCCTTTATTGGTCAGTGCATTGAGTATAGGAGTTGGGAGGTCATGTTGAAGTTGTACAGGACATTGGTTAGCCACTTTTGGAATATGGCATTCAATTCTGCCCTCCCTGCTATAGGGAGGATTTTGTGAAACTTGAAAGGGTTCAGAAAAGATTTACAAGGATGTTGCCAGGGTTGGAGGGTTTGAGCAGTAGGGAGAGGCTGAATAGGTTTGTGCTTTTTTCCCCTGGAACGTGGGAGTCTGACTGGTAACCTTACTGAAGTTTATAAAAACATGAGGGGCACGGATAGGATGAATAGCTGGAGTCTTTTCCCCAGGGTAGGGGAGTCTAAAACTAGAGGACAAAGGTTTAAAGTGAGGGGGCAAAGATTTAAAAGGGACCTAAGAGACAACATTTTCATGCAGAGGTTGGTGCTTGTATGGAACGAGCTGCCAGAGGAAGTGGTAGAGGCTGGTACAATTATAACATTTAAAAGGCATCCTGATGGGTATATGAATAGGAAGGGTATAGAGGGAAATGGGCCGAATACTGGCAAATGTGACTAGACTTATTTAGAGATAACAAAGTGTAGAGCTGGATGAACACAGCAGGCCAAGCAGCATCAGAGGAGCAGGAAAGCTGATGTTTCGGGTCTGGACCCTTCTTCAGAAAATCTTATTTAGGATATCCGGTTGGCATGGATGAGTTGGACCGAAGGGTCTGTTTCCATGTTGTATAGCTCTATGACTCTATGTGGACCTTTTGATTGATGGAATATTTGATCAACTGGCACACTCCTGGTCCCATAGGTGCTGGTTAATAAAAGATTTGCTGTATCCCGTTCCGCACAGTGATTTTAGATGTAGATTTTAGATTACAATGCTACAGCACAGTGACAGGCCATTCAACCTCCAATGTCTGTGCTGGCCATGATGCCATTCTAAACTAATCCCATCTGCCTGTACATGGTCCATGTCCCTCTACTCCCTGCCTGTTCATGTGCCCATTTAAATGCGTCTTAAACTTTGCTAATGTACCTGTTCTGCTGGCAGTGCATTCCCGGCACCTACCACCCTCCAAGTAAAAAACATTCCTCACACATCTCCTTTAACTTTTCCCCCTCTCACCTTAAACCTCTGTCCTGTAATATTTGATATTACTACCCTTGGAATAAGACCCCAACTATCCACTCTACCTATGCTTCTCATAATTTTATATATTTCTATCAGCTTCTGATGCCTGAGCCAAAACAATCCAAGTTTGTCCAACCTCTCCTTATGGCTAATACACTCTCATCCAGGCAGCTTCCTGGTAAACCTCATTTGCACCCTCTCCAAAGCCTCCACATCCTTCCTGTAGTTTGGCAATCAGAACTGCACACAGTACTTCAAATGTAGTCGAACAAAAGTCTCATACAGATGCAACATTACGTGTCAACATTTATATTTAGTATCTCAAACAATAATGGCAAAGATGGTGTATGCCTTCTTTACCACCTTATCCACTTGTGTTGCTATTTTCAGGAAGCTGTGGACTTGGGCTCCAAGATCCCTCTGTATGTCAATGCTCCTGAGGGTCCAACCATTTACTGCACACCTACCTCTTGCATTTGACCTCCCAAAATGCATTGTCCAGACTAACTCTAACTGCCATTTCTTTGCCCAACTTTTCAACAGATCTATATCCTGTTATATTCTTTGACAACCTTCCTCACTACACACAACTCCACTAATTTTCATGTCATCTGCAAACTTACTAATTATTCCACTAACATTTTCATGAAAATCATTTATATAAATGATAAACTACAGAATGCAAATCAGGCAGGTCCTATATACTTAAGGGTACTGTCCTGGGGAGTGTTGCTGAACAAAGAGACCTTGGAGTGTAGCTTCATAGTTCCTTGAAAGTGGAGTCACAGGTAGATAGGGTAGTGAAGAAGGGGTTTGGCTAGCTTGTCTTTGTTGGTCAATGCATTGGGTTGGAAGGTCATGTGAAAAGATTTACAAGGATGTTGCCAGGTTTGGAGAGTTTGAGCTACAGGCAGAGACAGAATAGGCTGGGGGATTATTTTCTCTGGAGCTTTGGAGGCTGACTGGCAAACTTCTAGAAGTTTATAAAAACATGAATGCCATGGATAGGGTGAATAGTCAAGGTCTTTTCCCAGCATAGGGGAATCCAAAACTAGAGGACATAGGTTTAAGGTGAGAGGGGGAAGATTTAAAAGGGATCTAAGGGGCAACATTTTCCCGCAGTGGGTGGTGTGTGTATGGAATGAACTGCTAGAGGAGGTTCTGGAAGCTGGTACAATTACAACATTTAAAAAGTATCTGGTTGGGTATATGAATAGGAATGGTTGAGGCCATTATATGGGCCAATATGGGCCAAATGCTAGCAAATGGGACTAGATTAATTTAGGATATCCGGTTGGCATGGACGAGTTGGACTGAAGGGTCTGTTTCTGTTCTGTTCTAAGTCTCAGCACTGATCCTTGTGAAACAGCACTGGTCACAGACATCAAGTCAGAAAAAACACCACTCCACAATTAACTTCTGTTTTGAGTGACCAAGCCAATTTTGTATCCAACTTTGTAAATCTTTTCACATTTCTCAACGTCTATCCTATAGTAGGGAGAACAAAATTGAACTTACTATTCCAAAAGTGGCATAACCAAGTCCTGGTACAGCTACAACATGACCTTCCAACTCCTATACTCAATGCACTGATCAGGGGTGGCACAGTGATTCAGTGCTTAGCACTGCTGCCTCACAGTGCCAGAAGCCCAGGTTCGATTCCCCCTTGGGCGACTGTCTGTGTGGAGTTTGCACATTCTCCCTGTGTCTGCATGGGTTTCCTCCAAAGATGTGCAGGATACGTGGATTGGCCAAGCTAAATTGCCCATAGTGTTTGGAGATGTGTCTGGATGGGATGCTCTGAGGGTCGGTGTGGACTTGTTGGGCTAAAGGGCCTGTTTCCACTCTGTAGGGATTCAATGATGATGACTCCCCACACAGTTGCAAGGTTTGCCTTTACAGATCTCCCCTCTGGCTTTTCCCTCCCGATTTAAACTTTCTTTACCAATCATTTTAGTACCTGTTGCAAGGTCATTGAGTTCAGCTCCCTCTTTGCTTTGATTGAATTTCTGCAGTGTGAGCGGTGTGACCGATCAGCAGCCAATCTCAATCCATGCTGATTTCAGTTGTCCTTGGGGTTGATTCCCCAGCACTTGGGGTGCTGACTGAATCATGAACCTAATACAGAATCCGAATATTTTCTGATAATTTTTTTAAAAAGTTTAATATTAGAAGTTGGTTATAGAAGGAAAAGTAAGAATGTATCGGATCATAACGTCTGTGATCCCCTTCACAGTTGTGATGACCAAGCTGACTTGCCCCAGAATCGTCCTCAGTCACTTCTCACTATTGCCCTCTGTTGTACATAACGCGATGGAGAGTCCATTCAGTTATATGACCCTCCCACCACTGTGCTACAAGAGTAGTCCAATTTGAGAAATCCTGAAATGGATAACTGAGATAGCTGGGGATTGAACCTGGCTCAACTGCTTGGAAAGTAGCTTTGCTAACCACTAACCCACCCCATCATTTTCAATTTATATACTTCCATGTTGCCATGCTTACACTGAACAAGTAAATTAGTCTATGTTTATTGTACTAACAGAACGGCTGTGAGCAATCTTTCTGGTGATTTTTTTTCCTCTGCTCAAAATGTATTAGTCTGACTAGCATCCTGTCTGAGAATAAGCAGAAGTCTGCAGAAGGTTATGTATTTGGATTTCAGTTAAGGTGACAAACACATTGTTATGATAATGTTTAGTCTGAAGTACACATGAAAACATGGTATCACTTCTCATTGTACTCATTTGAAACTCAGGTTTCAAACAAAAGGGGAGAGAAAGAAAATCCGGGAGACAGTCATGAGTTGAAAAAAGAGTGACAGAGAGGAGGACATGTGCTTTTGAGACAGCAGGGAGTGCAGTTTCATAAAGAGAAGAACAGACCTGTATGAGGAGGGTAGTGACCTTTTGGTCTGGATTCAGGCAGGGCTGCCCACTGTCTCCTGCCTTGTTTGTGTGTTGTAAAGAGCCTTTTGCTGACTTCATCAGGAAGGATGAGAGCCTGAGGGGTGACTATTCCCAGCAGCATGGCTTGCATGTCAAAGTCTCACTGGACATGGATGACGTCGCCATTTTCTGCTCAGATCGGCTATCAGAGTGCAGACACATGAGCATCTGCGACTGGTTTGAACTGGCCTTGGGAGCCATAGTAAATCAAGGCAAGGGGGAGGCCATGCTCTTTGGGAAATGGGCAACTGATCCTTTGTCACCTTCACCATCAGATCAGATGCTGGATATATGGTTAGGAGAGGCTGGGGCAGGCGTCAAAACATGGGAGGAGCATATCGTCAAAGTGAAGCAGAAAATGAACAGATGGGAGCATTGTTGCCTCTTCATTGCAGGTATAAACTTGGTCATCGGGTGTAGGGCACTCTCGGTGTTGTTATATGTGGTGCAGTTATGGCCTATTCCCTGAGCCTAGGTCACTGCAGTCACCTGGACCATTTTCCAGTTCATTTGGGGTCATCATTAGACTCATAATTCCAGATTTTTATCACATTCAAATTCTACCATCTTTGCCACTGTAATGCTGAGATCATCCTTACTTAGCATAGAACAAGGACCATACCTGGAACTGTTGCGGTTGGTCCAGCTCAGTGCTTCAACCCATTTAATAAGTGAGCTAATTTGGAGGTTTTTAATCAAACCAAGGTGTTTGTTACTTATGCAGGACAATAATTGCATACATTTGAGGCAGTGAGAAGGTCCAATAGCTGAACGGACTCCTATTATTCTTTGGTAGAAAGACTGCAGATGATGGTTTTTCCCCACTGCACCTTGACAGAGGCTGCCCCAGGCTTTAGTGCATCCCTCAGCATGTAATCCTGGACCATGGAATGTGCTAGTCTGCAACACTCAGCCGAGATCAACTTTGTCCATTGGAAGACCAACAAGTTTCAGGAAACCAAAGAGTATCTTTCACTGAATTGATGGTCTTCCGGGCACAGTTGATATTTGTCTTGGTATGTGTCCTGAGGAATAGTAGTTAGAACACAGCGTCCTGCATCATGGAGCTGCTCGGGACGAACCCTGACAAAAAACACTGTACCTCTCTCCAGACCTTTGCAAAGGCACATTCCAGAAGGAAATGAATGACAGTCTCTTTTCCCTCATCTCCAATAGCTGCTTCAAGGGCAGTACATGGTGGCACACAGACCAGGCGTACACGCAAAGATGGCCATCAAGATGAGGGTGGCAGTGGATATGTTCTTCCCTGCCTTATCTAGAACATTATGCATGTGATGTTCAGATATGGTCCACCTTTGACCTGCAGATGAAGTGTCCAAAGGGACAGCATGTATAAAGTTCTGGATAAGGTGATTGGTGGGCATTCCATCCATGACACTTTTGATTGGCCAAGTGATTTAAATCAGAAGATGTTATTACAGCTAACGAGTATAGTTAGGAAATTCACTTTTAAAATACTTAATATTCAAATTAATTAAATAAATAGAATTGACGTGCCTGGGTAGACAATGTGTTGCAGCTGTAGTATCCGGGAGCAGGCCAGATCTGTGGTGGCCACATCTGCAGCAAGTGTTGGCTGCTTGAGGAATTTTGGCTGGGAGTTGATGAGCTGGAGTCCAAGCTGAGAACACATCGGGGAGGGGAAGAATGCATGAACACTGTTTCAGGAGACAGTCACACCACTTGAATAATTATATCAAATTTGGTTTGTGACCAGAGACAGAAAGGTGTGACTGGGAGTGACACAGGTATACAGATTAGAATTTAGCTTTAGAGGAATGTCAGCCAGTGTCCTTGTCAAATAGGTATGAGTTTCTTGTTACTGGTGTGGATGAAGGCCCAGATTGCAGGGAGGATGAATGAACTGACCACAGCACTGTGGTACAGAGTGCCATTCAACTGTGTGGAGAAAGGTAAAATGAGTTGAAATAGGAGATAGCATAGTTAGGGGAACAGGCACTGTGCTCTGCAGCAATAGCAGAGAGCTGGAGAGGATCTTGAAGTGAGAGGGAAGAGATGCAGCTGTCATGGTCCATTTAAGTACCAACAATATAAGCAGGACTAAGAAAGAGATTCTGCTGAGGGATTATGGGTAGCTCGAGGTTAAATTGAAAAGCAGAACCAGAAAGGTAATTATTTCAAGATGGATTACTATCTGAGCAAATTGGGACAGGGTAAATAAGATTAGAGATAAATGCGTTGCTCAAAAATTAGTGTGGGAGAAATGGGTTCTGATTCATGGGGCACAGGCACCAAGAGAAAGAGCTGTTGCACTGGGGCGGTCTTCAATTTAACTATGCTGGGACCAGTATCCTGGTGAACCATATAACTAAGGATTTACTATATAACTATCGTTAGGGATTTAAACTAATTTGTGGGAGGAGGTTCAGTTGAAAGGAAGATTAAAAAATTGAAAAGCAATGAGACAGCAGAGGTGCAGGGCATTGAAGAGGCAAACAATAATTGAAAGGGTAACAGGAAGGGGTAGAAATATATGCAGAAGAGTACACCATCAATTAGAAGCAGATTAAGTAATAATGATTCAAAAGTCAAAACTTGATGCTCCTTACAGAATTCCCACAGCCTTTCGTAAAAGCTGGATGAGTTCATGACACAAACAGAAATAAATGGATATGATTTGAAAACTATTACTGAGACCTGATTGCAGGGTGAACAGGACCAGAAACTCAGTAATCAAGGGTATTCAATATTCCAGAAGACTGAGGAGAAAGGAAAAGGAGATGGGATACTTTTGTTAAAAAAGGATGATACAGAATCAATGACATGGTGAGTAGTGATATTGCTGCAATAGTTCATGATGTGGAATCTGCTCAGATGGAAATAAGGAATAACATGGGAAAGAAGTCATGGTTGTGAGTTTTCTACAGACCCCTAGGAGTTGCCCTATAATGGAACAAAGTATACATCAGGAAATAATGGAGGCACATAAGATGGGCAATTTAGTTGCCATGGGTGATTTTGTTTGCAACATAGAAAGAGTGCATTAGGAATTTTTTTTTAAGAGCAGTACATTGTAGAACTTATCCAGAAACAGGCTAGTTTAGATCTCATAAGGTGTAATGAATAAATGACAGGGCACCACGTCTTTCCTTAAAAGATGACCTAGATGGGCTTTCTTTTTCCCAATATGTTTTATTTTCCCTGCTTAAATGTCAATGGTTCCCTGGTCATTTTGGATCCTAAGAATGGTTAAGTGGGAGAGGATCTTCAGTGTAATCCTTCTGTATTGGCTAGTGAGTACAGTACTCACTGTGGAGTACAGCATTGTGCTCTTTACCATTTGCAAATACATCCAGTTTCATAGCATGAGTTTTTTGCCACTCAGTAATATTCAGACTGTATTGCACAAATTTGGGAGTTTCAAAAGATATGTCAAAATGTTCTTCATTTCTTAATTGCTCAAATTTTACATAACAAAAATGATACCCCATCTTGCTGCTATTTTTTTGTGGCCTATTGCCGTGAGGAAAAGCTCACCACATGGATTCACAACAGGGAACCTAGAATACACATACTTTATTTACACATCTCCAACAGAGAAGACAGTAGAACAAAATGCTTGGCTATTGCAATATATAAACACAAACTATAATTACAAATTAATGAAAACTATACAGATTTGTTTATTATAATTTCATTAAGTCTATGTTACAGGAAGCAATGATTTCAAGTATTTGTGATTAATTACTCCAGTTAAAAAGGTATTGTGACAGCATGATAGCATTTTATTAGGAAGTATTTCACAATATTCTGCATTTTTTTGATAGTTTATTATTGGGGAAATTTTACAGTAATACTGTCTTAATCCACAGATGAATTGCATCCTGTAAACAGACCTCAGGAAAAGTAGCCAAATGGCTTCTTTTGATATTGTAAGAACAATTAATGAAATCCACATAACACATTTTTGATTTGTAACTTTGTCTCATTGTTGTGACCATAGTTATTCTTTGCATGTGCTTATCATTACCTCTAGTGGTGAGTCTGTGTTATGATATTGCTGCTGAAATTGTAAAACAATTTCCAAAGGATTGCTTTATGGCTTTGTTACACATAGCACACAGAGGTCACCTTTGACTGTTATAACAGTAAATGGACGTTTATATCTATGTCAAAACAAATACAACTTTTCATATCAACACTTTTTTTTCACAATTTGTCAGGGTTACAGGAGTAACAACACGCACTGGATTTTGCTATGGGCTCGTGAACC
Source organism: Rhincodon typus (assembly GCF_021869965.1). Classification (NCBI taxonomy): domain Eukaryota; kingdom Metazoa; phylum Chordata; class Chondrichthyes; order Orectolobiformes; family Rhincodontidae; genus Rhincodon; species Rhincodon typus. The sequence goes on along the minus strand of NC_063335.1, from coordinate 62,400,223 downwards.
AATGGTCAGATACAGTAGGGGGTCTCAAGCTCTCCTATGTACATTGTTTGAGCCATAAATGTGGACTTTCCTGTTTGCCTCCCCTTTTCTGTAGCACAGATACTCTGGCTCCAGGGAAGCCACCTCCTTTGATTTGTCAACCCCTGGACTCATTGCAATACAGATCCCCTTTTACTTTCACCAAACCAGCCAGTACAGGGTCTGGAATATTCAGCATAACCACTTCTCTTTACCTATAACAAGTGATCACTGTGTGCTTCTGAGCTTGCACAATTGGTAGTTTTAGCTGAATGGTAGTTAATAATTGGAGTACACCCAGTTAGCCCAACCTGCTGGCAGAAGGACTAGTTCAATTTTAGAAGGTGTCCTCATTATCCTACTGCTGGAATACTACTAGTGCCAAATGTACACCCCAAAGGCACTCCCTCATTCTTACACAGTCATGAAATGTAACACAACACCATGGTATACAATGCAATACCATGGAGGATTTGAAGCTATATCATGTGTTTTGCTCATTCTAGTGGTAAGTACAGTTAACAGTGCTCCAAAGAACATTTTTAAAAATTACCAGGCCCACAGGTTCAGCAAATGATAAATGGGATGGTAAGAAAATGTCCTGAGACACTGGATTTGCACTACAATGGGGACAGTCTTTGATGACCCAAAGGCCTCACCCTGTACCATGAGTGCCCTAATGGTAGCTGTCCCCTCCAAACAGATCCAACTGAGAAGCTACCAGAATTTTGCAGGATGGTCTCCTCATGCTATAGTAGGCACCCTCCCACACCAATAATAATCACCCACCAGCCCCCCAACAACCCATACCTCCCATGGCCATTACTTCCCCATCCACAAGGCAAGCAAAATGCACATGGAGGTGGGAGGTGACTTTGAACTCCCAGAGGGCAGCTGATATACCACTTCTCTCAACACTGGAAAATGGCTTGGCAGAAAGAAGCCTTTGGACACAGCATCAGATACATTTGCACACAATTTTGCCAACCTGCCTTCCTTCTACTTATTGCCAAGGGCTGGTAATATACTGGTCAGGAATTCAGATCTCAAAATGGGCTGAATAAGAAAAATAATGCTATCAACTGATAAAAACCGAAAGAACTGTGAATACTGCAAATCAGAAACAAAAACAGAAGTTGCTTGAAAACCTCAGCAGGTCTGGCAACATCTGTGGACAGAAATCAAAGTTAATGTTTCGGGTTCCTCAGGAAGGGTCACTGGACACAAAATGTTAACTCTGATTTCTCTTCACAGATGCTGCCAGACCTGCTGTGCTTTTCTGTTTTTGCTATCAATTGATGATCACTTTCTGAAATTATTTATTAATGTGTAACAACTACCTGCATTGTCTGCTGGATTTGGAAAATGCCACCAGCCCATCTGTATAACTATGCACTGCTGCATTTCAGAGTTGATGAAATAGTGACAGTACTACAAACATCCACAACCGAGGCTCCAGTGAAACAAATCCTAAAATGTGGTTAGAGAAATCTATGACATGGCCTCTCTAGCATTGCAGTAAGCAAAGAGCACAAATGCACAGGAAAATCTCTTCAAAATGCCTGATCAACTGGTGGAGAATACCATTACGTAAGACTTCACCATCCTTGTCAAGGAAGTGCCCAGAATGTCTGACACAAGTATGCCTGCTGACTTTCACTACTGCATACGGTGTATCAAGCATCTTATTAAACAGATGACTAACAAAGGACAGTACCACTTTAATCCAGGAGTTTTCCTATCATTTTCCAGTTCAGTTGCACTAGCAAAGACACTAGGCAGAATTTTATAGAGGCCCAAATGATATGGGCTTTGGCTAGACTTGTGGCAGAATTGCACAAGAAGACAAGGTCTATTTTGACATCTGGAGCATCTCTCTGCATCTTTTTTGCATTTGCCAAGCACTGAGTGACTTACATGCTAGGTGGTGGTGGTGATGAGTTACCAATTAAGGGGAAAAAAACCTTGGTAAATGCCTTATTAATGGCACAACTTACCTTATTGATAACAACCGAAAGAACTGCAGATGCTGTAAATCAGGAACAAAAATAGAAATTGCTGGAAAAGCTCAGCAAGTCTGGCAGCATCTGTGAAAAAAAAAATCAGAGTTAAAGTTTCAGGAGTTAACGTTTCAGGTCTGGTGACCCTTCCTCTGAGCCAGTATGTTGATAATTCAGATTAAGTGATTGGAATCTGAAAATAGCAGAACAATGGTGCGTCTAACTGTCAGACTCGGCAGTACAGGCAGGCCCACTGGAGTCGGGGAATGTTGGTGGAGGATGTGGTGACAGACAATGTAACAGGGAATGCTGCCTGACCCACTGTGATCTCCAGTATTTTTTTATTTTCAATACAGATCCCAGCATCTGGAGTAATTTACTCCTACTTGGAGTCAGCCACTTGGGGTAATCAGAGACAGGATGCTCTTCACTTAAGGGCTGAGGAGCTGAATGTTGAGTAACTTTTCTTGATTCTTTCCACCATATTGGTGTTGGTTTTCCTTCTGCAATGCGACAGAGGCAGGTTTTAAGGGAGATGAAAGTGGATGGCACAGATGTTACTTTTAGTACAGGTAAGGAGGTGTCCCGAACAAGTAAGTAGCCAGTTCAGAGGACATGCAGGGTGAATAATGTTGAGAGGTGAGATGGGTTACAGTGATTGAGGGAAGATGTTGCAGCCAATAGTGAGAGTGGTAGTGCTTGACCCTTAATGGGAGGGAGGTGCAGTAGCAGAGAAAGAGTGAGTGTGAGAAATTGTAAACATGGTGCACACATTCTGGCAGAGTGAAGAAGATCATTGACCTTCTTCCAATATTGCTGTGCATTCTTGTATATGGTTGAGTCTTGCAATCTCAGACCAGGAAGCATGGTCTGGTGTTGTGATCTCCACTGCTGGTTCTGGAAGAAAAGGATGTCACACCTGTTTACCACTCTATCCATCAATATATTCAAATCCTTGTCCACTATATCCAGGGCAAATGTCAGCAACCATGTGGAGTAGCTACAGACCCTCTGTGCTTGTCTGGATGCACAATGCCTTCTTTAAAGTTGGCAATAGGGATGATAGTTAATTCTGGAATATCCTGGCATTGACATATTGTTCTGGGAATGTCTTATGGTAAGATGGGTTAAAATTAGGTAAGGGGCCCTACCACAGGTGCAAAGTAGGTAGTAAATGAAGTGAAAAATGTTCTGGACTCAAAATGTTAACTTTCTTTTCTCTCCATAGGTGCTGCCAGACCTGATGAGTTTTTCTAGCATTTCTGTTTTCGTTTCAATTAAGGAAGTAAGTTTGGAAAGATACAGAAGAAAGCCTGTTAGACCTCACAGTGAAAACTCCAACAAGCTCAAAGCAACTTGCACATAGCCAATAAAATTTAACTCTCAGTAACCATTATATAAACTATAAGAAATGCTAACTTCATATACTTTATAAGGAGATGGCTATTGAAGCAACACTAACAGTTTTTTTAAAAATAACTTTTAAAAACAATGCAGAATAAATGCAGGATGCAGTGAATGATTTGATGCCATTCTAAAATCAGCATAATGATGGTAAGAAATAACACATAAGCAGCGTTATTTCTTATTTCTTCCACTTATTTCTTAAATTATTCTGCAATATTATGCAGATGCCTGGCTCCCAGAAAATCAATAGAAAGTGGACATTAGCTATTGATAGACTGAGAGAGACCTAGGGATTCAGGTACATGGTCCCTTGAAAGTGGCATCACAGACAGACAGGTTGGGGAATTTGGCACACTTGCCTTCATTGGTCAGAGCATTGAGTATAGGAGTTGGGACATCATGTTGCAGTTTTATAAAACATTGATGAGGTCAATTTTGGAGTACGGTGTACAATTCTAGTCACTCTCCTTTAGGGAGGATGTTATTAATTTTGAAAGGGAGCAGAAAAGATTTACAAGGATATTACGGGAGTGGAGCGTGTTAGTCATAAGGAGAGGCTGGATAGGCTGGGACCTTTTTCCCTGGAGAGTAGGTTGAAGAATAATCTCATAGAGGTTTTTAAAATTATGAGAGGCATAGATAAGGTGAAGAGCTAAGGTCTTTCCCTCAGGATAGGGGAGTTCAAAACTAGAAGGCAGAGGTTTAAGGCTGAAAAGGGAAAGATCTAAAAGGGACCTGAGGAGCACAGGGTGGTGCATATATAGAATTGAACAGCCAGCAGAAATGGTAGAGGCAGGTACAATTACAACATTTAAAAGATACTTGTAAGGTATCTAAACAGGAAGGGTTTAGAGGGATATGGGCCAAATGCAGGCAAATGGAATTAGTTTAGTTTAGTTTGGGAAACCTAGTTGGCATAGATGAGTTGGACCAAAGGGTCTATTGGCTCTATGACTAAATAACGACTTATGACTCTATGACTAAATAAATATCGAGCAAAACACTGGTGTATAGGCCACTAGGTACATACACAAATCACTTTTAAGGAAATAAATTAATGTCATTTTATTTAATCCAGAGATGTTTTCTCTGAGGCATAATGAGGAAGCAGCCAAAACAGAATAGATAGGATACGTAGATTTACAGCATTTATTGTTTTTTGTAAGATCAAAATAGAAGCAAGAGTAGGTCATTTCAGCCCATCAAGTCTGCTCCACCATTCAATAAGATCATGACTGATCTAATTGTGATTTTAATTCTAGTTTACAGCCAGTTCACCATGAGTCTTGATTCTCTTTTTTTTAATTGAATCATGGCATATGGGCGTCACTAAAGGGGCCAGCATTTATTGTCCAATCCTAATTGCCCAGAGAAGAGTTAAGGGTCAACCACATTGCTGTCGGTCTGAAGTTGCATGTAGGCCAAACCAAGTATGGATGCCAGATTTCCTTTCTTAAATTACATTAGTGAACCAGATGGATTTTTCCTGACAATTGACAATGGTGTTGTAGTTGGTTGGCTTGCCAAGCTGGTTCATTGTTCCATTTACGTTTCATTACCCTGCTGGATAACATCATCAGAGCAACCTTCGATGAAGCGCCGTTGTGTTTTTCCACCTGTTATTTAAACTCTGGAGTCCATTGAGCTGGATTACCTCACTTCCAGTTTTCCTTCGCAGTGGAGTGTATATGGGGTTGAGCTCTATGTGTTTGGTGATGGCTTTCTTCATGGAGTACCACACTTCTAGGAATTTCTGTGCTTGTCTCTGCTTTGCTTGTCCCAGGATCTTGGTGTTGTCCCAGTCGAATTGGTGGTTCTCCTTATCCATGTGGATAGAGGTGAGTGAGTATTAGTCGTGTCTTTTTGAAGCCAACTGATGTTCGTGTACCCTTGTTGTTAATTTCCTTCCCGTTTGTCCGATGTAATGTTTGTCACAGTCTCTGCAGGGAATCTTGTATATGACATTGGTCCTGTCCATAGTGGGTAGTGGGTCTTTGGTTCAGGTGAGCAGTTGTTGTAGGGTTGATGTGGGCTTTTGTGCTACTCTGATGGTCAGTGGTCGTAGGAGTCTTGTGTTCAGCTCTGATGTGTTCCTGATGTAAGGTAGCATGATGGGTGTGTCGGGCGTATAGTATCTTCCTGGTGTTGTTCGTGTAATAGGCATCTTCTGACGCAGTTTTTCAGGTATCCATTGTCTCTGAATACCTGTAAGAGGCGCTCCTCTTCTTTTTGGCATAGCTCTGTGCTAATGCAGTGTGTTGTTGGCCGTTTAAATAGCGCTTTCACGCAACTTTGTTTGTGGGTGTTAGGGTGGTTGCTGTTGAAATTCAGTACTTGGTCAGTGTGTGTGGCTTTCCTGGGTACCTTTGTTAGGAATTCTCCATTTGTCCTGCGCTCTACCATGACGTCCAAGAATGAGAGCTGTTTTTCTTCTCCTCTTCTGTGGTGAATCTGATTCCGGTGAGGATGTTGTTGATTAGTTTGTGTGTCTTCTCCAGTTTGGTCTGTTTAATAACGATGAAGGTGTCGTCCATGTAGCATATCCATAGTTTCGGTTGGATTAGCAGAAGGGCCGTACTTTCCGGTCTCTGCATCAACGCTTTGGCTATTAGTCCGGAGATAGGTGATCCCATGGGTATCCCGTTGATCTGTTCATATATTTGGCCATTAAAGGTGAAGTAGATGGTGAGTCATAGGTCCAGTAGCTTCAGCATGTTGTCTGTGGAGATGGTGTCATTGGGGTCTTGTTCTTGTTTTAGTAGTGCTGTCATTGTTTCTCTTGCTAGTGGCATGTCTATTGATGTGAATAGGGCAGTAATGTTGAATGATACCATGGTCTCGTCGTCATCTATTCTTATGTCCTTGATGGAATTGAGGAACTCTTGGGCTGAGTGGATTGAGTGGGGTGACTCATTTGCTGTTAACCTTTTTGTTAGTTCTGCTTTAACTAATCTAACAAAGGTAGTGGTTAGTTGATATAGACTTGACTCTAGTCCTCTTTATGCTGAGCCAATAACTGTGTCATAGAAGGCAACTGGACAACACCTGGGTCTTTGGATTAATAGCCTAGCAATAATACTATTAGGCCATTGCCTACCCCCTTGTCAATCAAAATCTGCCTAACGCAGCCTTAAATGTTTTCAGTAACCCAAATTCCACTGCTTCTTGTAAAAGAGAATTGCAGAAATAACAGCCTGCTGAGAGAAGAAATTCCTCTTCTTGTCTGTCTTGAGTGGGAGATGTCATTTCTATTTAGCATCTACTCTGTCAAGCTCCCTCAGAATTTTATGTTAAATTTCATTCTTCTGGACTTGAATGAGTTTAGCCAACCTGCTTTAACTTTCTTCTGAAGATAATCCCTTCATCCCACAAAACAGCCCTTCTCTGCAGTGATTTGAAAGTAAGTATCTTGCTCCTAAGTAAGGAGATCAAAACTGTTCACAGGTGTAATCTCTTACAGTTGTAGCAAGACTTCCCTCCATTTATATCCAATTCCTCTTTCAAGAAAAGGCCATCACGCCATTTATCTTCTAAATTACTTGCTGACATTTTGTGATCCAAGTACAAGGACATAATGGTCACTCTGTAGTTCGACATTCTGAAGTCTTTCTTTGTTTAATTGGACTTCTGCTTTTCCATTCTTCTTACCAAATTGGACAACCTCACACTTAACCCACATTATACTCCATATATCAAACTTTTGCCAATTCACTTAGTCTATTTGTATCCTTTTGAAGACTTAGCATCCTCAGCACAACTTGCTTTCTTACTTATCTTGTACTATCTGTCAACCTGGCCATGATAAGGTGTCTTCATCAAAGTCAGTAAAGTAGATAATAAATAGTTGAAGTTCTAGCACTGGTCTCTGTGATTCTGTTAGTTACAGTTTGTTAACCCAAAAATTATGTACTTACCCAAACTCTCTGTTTCCTAATAGTTAACCAATCCTTTAGTCACACTAGTGTATTGCCCCTAACACCATGAGGTCTTATTTCATGCAGTGGTCTTTAGTGTGGCACCTCATTGAAACCTTTTGCTAAATCCAAAGACACCACATCTATTGAGAACCATGTTGAGAATCACTTCCATGGCCTGACTCAGGTTAGTTATTCAGGTCCAGGACTCTCTCTAGCCATCCCTGCTGTAATAGCTAAATGAGGATAAACTGAATGACCCCTGAAAATGGGTTCACAGTGTACAAGTAAGAAAGACCAGCTCAATGTAATGTGGACAGAAAGCCAACTTCTTGTTACCTGCTTGTTTGAATGATTGCTAGATGCAGTTAGTGCTTACTGCATAGTCCATTGGCTTTTGCACGCATCAGAAGGAATCCCAACACCATGCTAACTTGCCAACACCAGTTAAAGCTAGTGCATATACCTTAAAATGAAAGTACATTGTGGATGGTTCCAAGATTTTCTGACTCTGTACTTGAGGAGGTACAAAAGAGGAAAGTATAGGAGTTGGGATGTTATGTTGAAGTTCTACAGGACATTGGTGAGGCCTCTTCTGGAATACTGCGTCCAGTTTCTGGTCGCCCAGTTAGGGGAAGGATACTGTCAAGCTGGAGAGGGTTCAGAAGAGATTTACCAGGATGTTGATGGGTATGGAAGATTTGATTTATAAGGAAAGGCTGGATAGGCTGGGACCTTTATCACTGGAGCGTAGGAGATTGAGAAGTGACCTGAAAGAAGTTTATAAAATAATGAAAGGTAAAGATAGAGTTGATGGTAGTTGTCTTTTTCCCAAGATGGGAAATTTCAAGACTAGGGGACACAATTTAAGGTGAGAGGAGAGAGATATAAAAAAGACATGAGAGGCAATTTTTTTTTACACAGAGGGTGGTTCGTGTGTGGAATGAACTTTCTGATGAAGTGGTGCATGTGGGTACAATTACAACATTTAAAAGACATTTGGATGGATATATGAATAGGAAAGGTTTGAAGGGATATGGGCCGAGAGCAGGCAGGTGGGACTAGTTTAGTTTGGGACTATGTTCAGCATGGACTGGTTGGAGTGTCGAGTCTATATCCATGCTGTACGATTCTATGACTCCATGTGTAGAAGTCTGGGAACTCTGAAGACACAGGTTCAAAAGGCAACAGAGACAGATAACTGTGGAGGTCCATGCCAGCTGTCAAGTTCCAAGGATCTGGATGAAATGCTACAAGAATTTCAATGATCTGATGCAAGTGGTTAATGACCGTTAATGCCTTTTTAAATGCCATGATCCCTCAACTCCACACGAGGCTCAAACACTGCTTAAGTCTCCACAGCCCTTGTACTCATCTGTCCAATATTTGTTATTAGTTAATTCTCATCCCAAACACTAACATTGTTGCAAGCCTCATCACAACGCAGACTACGCAAGTTGCCACGTATTCAACCATGGTAATCAGATCAGTCAAACAGATGCAAACACTGACAAACATCCATCTCTTTGCACAAAGGAGTAGTATATCTTAACTTACTTTTAAACAGGATGTGATTAAAGGGAGGCAGGTTTGTCTGGACATCCTAAACTCCTATGAAATAGATAATAATAGCTATTACTAGAAAATCCAATGCTGAGAGCACAGCCTGTCGCCAGGTCAAAGATGGCTTCCTTTTTACTTACTCTTCATTCTCAACTCTCTCTCTTACCTATTATCCCACACTCTCCTCTGCTTTACAAGCTTCAGATGGTTCCTACCAAATTGCTCGAGCTCTGACAGATTATGTATTTGCTTGGTAGTACAGAATTTAAATATTGCTTTATACTTATTGTCTTGCACTCAACACAACCAAAATGCTAAGAAAATCAAGTTCAGAAAGGGAATAATAATTCATCTAGCATGAAAATTGGGTGTTGACTGGTTGGTATGAAGATGTAGCAGTAACTGTTTACTGTCAGTCTTAGTTAATCAAGCAAGCTAACTCTGGTCAAGGTGTTGCCATGGGGAAGCAGCAAGGATTGATCGTTTCCATTGCCCTTCCTCATTTAAAAAGCTACAATGTATGAAGATATTCTTTTTGCCTATTAATAACAGGATCTTCTGTGTGAATAAGTGTGGCTTCCAGCATGTTTATATGAAGAAAAGTGATGTGAAAGACACAGCGATATCATTTGATTTTAAATTTGTGTTTTCAATTCCGATATTGAAGCAGTGAATGTACTAGAGGATGAAGTGAAGGTAGGATCTGCACATTATGAGACACCAGGCACAAGTAGGTTGCAGATTGGGTACAGGCAAAGATAGCATGGATGCAAGTCTGCCTGAGGTTGTGGTGACACATGGATTTGTGGAGAATACAGTTAAGCTTTGCGACTGGGCTTCCTACAGAAGAATACTGAAGCATATGACACGAATTGGAAAGCTCACCAGAAAGCCTGAGGTCAGCTTGAGGTCAATGTCAATGTCCAGATAATTCTAGCACCGACATGACACAGGTCTTGCACAGAGTTTAAAGCCCATCCTTTCCAATATGAAAGTTGAGGTCAACTCCATAAGCAAACTGTGGATCCAACCATGATACATGTGTGATGGCTGATGCTGCAGCTTCTATTGCAGCACAAGCAACTGCCCAATGCCTGATTATTGCAAAGAAAACAAACAGATTATAAACATGCATGTTCAGTTTGCTACCACACATGCTCAAACTGCTGCTGACATGACTGCAAAAAACTGATGGATACGTGACAGCAGTGTAGTAATCTGTACTCTAACAAGGTACTAGGATTGCTAAAGGGCCATGCTGGGGGATTTGAAATGTTTCCTAAGAATATGAACTCATTGGCCCCTTTCAGGAACAGATCATTCATCCACATGTCTCTGCTACTCTGTATTTGCTTTTGCCTATCAGCAAGACTGCCCAAAATGTTAGTGCCTATGTCAAGATGGTGCAGTCTATAAACGAGTCTCCTAGACCTAATGCTGCTTGCGGTCATCCTGCAAGTTAATTGTCAGTCTCCTCCACTGCAAATCAATAGTCTTTCACCAGCCACACTCAGACACTGCATTGTGCAGATGCATGAAGGCAAAAAAGGGTACACAGAAGAAAGGCACTAATTATGTGGAAAATAATGATTAGCTGACTCTTCTGCGCAAATTTCATAATTTTATTTAGAAATTTGGTTTTCACGATTTTGTGTTTTTTTTTTGTTTTTGCATTGCAGTGATGCAGACATTGGTATAACCAATGACAGAGGAAATGTTGGTAAATGGTGATCAGAGATTAACGTTTAATGGCACCTAGCTTGGATGAGCTTTTCATTGACTGCCTAGGAAGAAAGAACTGTCAGCATTCCTTCCCTCCTTCCCCCTACTTCTCTTCCTCTTTGTCATGCACCTGCTCGCCAGTTAATCACTGCATTACTGATGGAAAAGGCTAATAATGTGATTATACAATAGGGTGGAATCAACAACAGACCTTGGCACCCACTATGTTAAACTCAACTTGCATTAATGTAGGTCCAAAGCTGAGTCATGAAGCCGCTCCACAGCACCTTAGTAATGAGCTACATTCCCCATCAGTTAAATTAACAGATAGGCATAAAGTTTATGCGCTGCTGGCATTACTTTGAACAGGCCTGTGTCAATTGTACATTGTGATTACTACATCTATTTTTCAGGTACTAGTAAAATTTTAGCCCAAAATGCCAGGGCAGAATAAAGGAAACATTGAGCTAAAATTAACTCATTTAACTCATTCAGACCCCATCCATTTACACATTTTTAAAAGGAAGCCTTACTGTGTCAACAAAAACTGAGGAAACAGGGTGCCAATGCACACACATTTGTGAAACTTCCTTATTGATATTACATTATAATTTTTGCATTGGCACAACAACAAATCAGTGTATTTAAATAAAATGTACAGTGTAACCAGCCCATAATACTAGATCATCTGAGCTAGATCTTTCACTGAAGACATATCACCATTAAGGAATTGCAGGATTGTAATAAAGTTTCTTGGATATCTATATTTTTGGAATACAATCTGTAGAGCCTCATGATTTACTGAGTGAAATACTTTGGTTAGGTCGATGAGTATAACAAAGGATTCTTGGTGTTATCGTTGGAATGTTTCTCAGATTTTTCTGGCCACAAAGACCCTGTCAGAGGCTGCTTACATGCTGCACTGACCCTAGGTGACTTTTGACAGCCAGAGAAAGTAGTAGGCTCAGGAAGATGCATGTCAGAATTTTTCTGCTGAAAGGAAGAGAGAAATATGTCAATACTTTCCATTTAATCATTTATCTCCCTTGTAGAAATCCACAGAATTTCATCAATCCAAAACAAGTCCTCAATAGTTATTCAGGCTGAAGATATTCATGTGATATCAATGGCTATGACAGCAGATGAAGGCTGTAGCAGTAGAGAGATCCCCAGTTGTCGAGGTTTCCTTGTCACTAGAACTGGATCAATCTTTTGTTGAGGACCATGTGTCTTCTGGTGTGCAACACCATTCCCATGTTAAAAGATATCCAATACAAGGCATCTTCCTGGAGGAATTCCACCACACCACCCCTCCCCTGGGACAGGATTGAGAGATCTGGAATTCCTAGCTTCAGACCGGTGTGTGGGGATGGAGCTTGACTAGAATTTGTTGCTGGAATAGGAACAGGAGAGCATTTTGGCAGCTTTCTTCAAGATCATCAAGATCCACGCTGCTCACCTCACACAGGAAAGAGGCTAAAAAAGATGCCCTAAAAATAGGCTGTTCCATCACCAATCTGGCTGGAAAACTGCATCCAGCATGCTTATTTACCTGCAGTCTGAAAAACAAGTCAAAACTCAGTCTTGGAACCTGGAATGTATAAAACCACATGGATAATGAGCAAAACTATCATCCAAAACAAAGAACTGCCCTTGTTGCCCATGAACTCAGGCACTGGTATGAAGGGACACAATTTTTTAAGAACCACCCCTTGTCAAGAGGAAATACATAAAAGGTACCGGAGGAATGAAGACCAATGATTTCAAGGCCAAGGATCACTTCCACCTCCTGGAAGCACCAATCAAAGGTATGGTTGGAGATGTGGCTCTAGGATCAGGCTCCTCAGCCATTCAAGGACCCGCAGAAACCATGACCAGTCCTACGTGGACAATTATACTCATTAGCAAATGATTGCCAATGATGATAGCTCATTTAGCAAGTCTGTTTATCCTATCGTTTCATACATAGCTTTTTTTCATAAAAGAAAGGTTCATCCACTACATGTAAACTACTCCACTTCAGTCTGATTCAATCCTATTCCAGTCTTCCAACATGTATGAAAAGAAGCAACATCCATATCTTAAAAACTGAAAGTATTGGAGAAATTCAGCAGGTCTGCAGCAATTATGGACAGAAAAACAGAATCATCATATCAAGTATAGTGACTCGATTCTACCAGGCCTCCTGAGTTTCTTCTGCACTTTCTGTACTTGTTTCAGATCTCCATCACCTGCAGTTCTTTGTTTTATTTTCATGTCCATGTCTCGCCCAAAAATAAAAAAAATCATATATTTTCTTTTGAGTAAATTGCAGAGTTTTACTTGGAGGTTATTTAGCTGGTCATCATCTTTGATACTTAGAATTCAGTATGTTTGGCTAACTCCCCAGACAGCAGCAGGGTTTCTTCTTCTCCAACATTTTTAATCTCAATGATTGCTTACTATTGAACAGGTCTGGAGACAATTTGTGCATCTGTAGCCAATATGTTGTAATTGACAATAATGTCTCTCACAAGTGGATAGAGGTAGTGAATTTCATTTTATTATTAGTTTCATCGTATCAATAAAACACAATAGAAATAGGCCAGTCGGCATAGCAAGGAATATCTCTAGAAAAATAATACTGCACTATGAATCATTAATGACACCATTAAGAAGTCTGTGAATTTATATCAGTTTATATGTAGGGTTATCAGTTTTGAAAATCTTGCCAATTTTCGCTGCATTAATGTGTTATTGCAAAAGTACTATCTGAGCCTTCCTTGTGTTTGTCATCTGTATGTTCTAGTGTAATCTGTGGTCTATATCTATATAATAACAGGTTTTAATGTTTATTATTTACATGTGGATGACAAACACCTATAAGACTTGTGTTAATATTTCATTGATTGTGGCATATGATAGATATTAATATGCCCTGTTGTTGTCATGAAAGAAACAGGAAACATTGTTTTTATTATTTGAATACATATGCACAAATTATCTTAATGAGTTTATTACAAGTTATGAAACTAATTATTATTGCTAGATTCAAATGAACAGTGAAGAAAAAAAAGAAGATTATCAGAGATGGAATATTCAAGATCAAAACAATTGCTGCTTGCCAAAATACTACTCAGGATAACAAAGAAAATTTCAGGACTAATCATGTTTCAACAATTTTAACATGCAGTGATTTACTTTGAAATGGTTTGACATTTATGACCAAAAAAGGTACCACAGAGAAGATCAAATAATAGATAATCAACTATTCGAAAATAATGAAGCACAATGCTACATATTAAATTGGTCAGTGTTTTGGATCAGTTAAAAGGTTGTACTTTTAAAAAGTAAGCATTTATTCTTTTATTGTTTCTCCAATATTATTTGGAGGTATTCATCATGGCAGATTTGCAATTTTAGTTTATGACAACAAGTAAATGTTTTAAAATAGAGCCATTTATAATGATTAGCTGATTATTTGGAACTAGACCCATTGCTATGATATTTGTCCTAATACTTACCTGTTTAAACAAATTGTGCTTTAATGTAGTTAGTACACTGATTGAAAATAATAATGTGTTCTAGTTAAAATAAAGCTAACAATTCACCTTTGAACATACCACAGAGGATAATATACAAGCTGACTCCATTTTTGGTGCCCAATGCATAATTAAGACTGTATTTGAATTTAGTGTCAGATTTAATTTTCCAGCTGAGAAATATATGCTTAAGGTAATACTTGCCAACGAAGTCAGTGCAGTGATCCATGGGATCAAGTAAGCAATCTAGAATGTGTTGCCAAGATTTGGCAAAGTTTAAGATGTGCCCACACAGACAAGATCACACATGGCGATTAAGAAACAGAATAGGTCCTCCAGCAAAAGAATGGTGTACGAAGCTGATTTCAAGCTAAAAGTCATAACATCTTCTAATCATTCAAATAATTGTTCTGCACAGAATTAGAAATTACAAATACAAATTCTTAAATCAAGAAACCAAAATTATTCAGACGCACACAAAATAATAAAAGCAAAGTATTGTGATTGTTCGAAATCTGAAAGTATAGCTTAAAATACTCATCAGTTCAGTGCAGTAATTGTGAAGAGAAAGGAAGAGATAGAGAGTGGTATCTCACCAACTTACTCTCTGGTGTAATGACAGGATATTTTTGGATCATGAACCTGACCAGCTGATTAGTGGACCTACCATTATCTCTTTACTAGGTCAAACCAATTAAGGGCTTGCCCCTGGACTTCCTGTCCAATTAAGGGGAGCAAGAGGGATAATATGACCAGTTTGATAATGGAAAGAGTTCAAAATTAAAGCAACCACCGCATTGTTTTGGGAAGTTCAGTTGAACTTGGATTATTCAGGCTGCAGCGCTGGTAGGAATGGAGACAAAACCAATGCAAACATCCCCAGGTCTCTTTCGCTAAAGCTATCTTGCGAGTCCAGCTAAGGGAGTGAAAAGCTGCAGTAAAGTGACTTCTTCCAATGAATTTAGGAAGAGGAACATTGGAACGTAGGAACAGGAGTGAGCCATTCAGCCCCTTGAGCCTGTTTTGCCATTAAATGAGATCATGGCTGATCTGTGGCCTAACTCAATATACCAGCCTTCGGCCTATTTCCTTTAATAACTTTACAAAAAATTATCTATTTTAGATTTTAAAACAGTAACTGATCCTGTATCCACTGCCTTTTTGTGGAAAAGCGTTCCGAGCCTCTACTACCCATTGTGTGCAGAAATGCTTCCGAACATCTCTCTTGAATAGTCTGGCCCTAATTCTTAGACTATGCCTCCTAGTTCTAGAGTCGCCAACCGGTGGAAATAGTTTATCTACCATAGGAACATAGGAACAGGAGAAGGACATTCACCTCCTTGAGCCTGTTCCATCATTCAACAAGATCATGGCTGATCTGTGACCTAACTCCTTATATCTGCCTTTGGCCCATATCCCTGAATACTTTTGCTTCACAAAAAAAATTATCTATCTCAGATTTAAAATCAGCAACTGATCCTGCATCTATTTCATTGTGGAAGAGAGTTCCAAATATCGAAAACTTCAATCAGATTATCCTTTAACCTTCTAAAGTTTAGAGAAAACAGGTCTAATTTGTATAATTTGTGGACTTCACAAGCTTCAAAATCTCCCCTCCCACTACCGCATCCCAAAACCAGCCCAGCTCGTCCCTGCCTCCCTAACCTGTCCTTCTTCCCACCTATCATCTCCTCCCACCTCAAGCCCAACCCCCATCTCCTACCTACTAACCTCATCCCGCCCCCTTGACCAATCCGTCCTCCCTGGACTGACCTATCTCCTCCCTAACTCCCCACCTACACTCACCTTTACTGGCTCCATCCCCGCCTCTTTGACCTGTCTGTTTCCTCTCCACCTATCTTCTCCTCTATCCATCTTCTATCTGCCTCCCCCTCTCTCCCTATTTATTTCAGGACACCCTTCCCCTCCCCCATTTCTAAAGAAGAGCCTAGGCCCGAAACGTCAGCCTTCCTGCTCCGCTGATGCTGCTTGGCCTGCTGTGTTCATCCAGCTCTACACCTTGTTATCTCAGATTCTCCAGCATCTGCAGTTCCTACTATCTCTGAAACAATTATAACTTTAAGACAAGTGATAAGGAGATTTTCATTATTTGTTATCTTAAAGTTATATTGATCTTTTTAATTTATAGTAATAATGAAGCTCCTTTGAGAAATAAGGACATTTGCTTTTAGAGACCACTTTAAAAAGAGACCCATGCCTGCTGAGCACATAATTGTGCATGCAGCAAAATTGCATCAGTTACTGTCATTTAGGTTCTATTCTCAATTTTTAATTAAACATCATGTACATACAATCTGAACTCAATTTTGTAACAATTTTGCCTTAAGTGTAAGTATATTCATAGAATCCCTACAGTGTGGAAACAGGCCCTTCGGCCCAACAAGTCCACACCAACCCTCAGAGCACCCACCCAAACCCATCCCCCTATAACCCACCTAATGTACAAATCCCTGAACACTATGGGCAATTTAGCATGACCATGCACATCTTTGGACTGTGGGAGGAAACTGGAGCATCCGGAGGAAACTCACGCAGACATGGGGAGAATGTGCAAACTCCTCACAGACAGTCACCCAAGGGTGGAATTGAAGCCAGATCCCTGGTGCTGTGAGGCAGCAGTGCTAACCATTGTGCCACCATGTTGCCCATTGCCCATTAAATAATTTCTTTTTGCTTATTTTCACTGACCAAAATTATGTTCATTTGATACAATGTTGTCTGGTAAACACTGTTAAACAAAACAAGCAGAGACTTGTCCTTTTTTGTAAGTGTTTCCAATCTGTCACTTGTTAAAGCAAAGGCAAATGAAAGCTACTGGCTTGGCCACTGGTTTGAGAGCTTTTTGCCTGATGTTGAATTACTGCAGCCAGAAGACCACCCCCATCCTGAAGATCTATGACCAGGTTGGAAAAGAAAATTGTATATCCAAAGAAATACTTCTGATGTGTAGTTATTATTGTAATGCAGGAAAATCTGGCAGTCAATCTGTGCACAGCAAAGTGCTATGAACAACAATGAAGTAAATGACAAGAAACTAATTTTATAAATAATGTAACATAAAAATTATTTCCAAGTTTGCACTGCAGGCTCTGCAAAGTTGGACAAGGTCTTGATTTGGGAAGGCAGGCTGTCTGCATCTTAATAAAAATACTTAAATTGAGGTTTGCAATACTTCCTGAATGTTCACGTTTTACAGATTGATGATGGATGGTACAGGTTGTAAAAGAACAAAACAAAGAAGCAAAAGTAGATTACATGGCTCCTTAAACTTGCTCCACCATTCAACATGATGGGCCAAGTGGCTTCTTTTTGTACCATAAACTTTCAACGATTGTATTCTGTGGATGATCTTTTGTCTTAACTTCATTTTCCACCTACTTCTAACTCCTCAATCCCCCAAGACACTAAAAGCCTGTCTTTCTCAGTGTTAAATATACTCAAGAAAAGAGCATCCACAATCCTCTGAAACAGATAATACTAGAAATTCACTACCCTGTGGGTAAAGAAATTACTCCTTATGTAATTGCTTATTGGTTGAACCCTCATCCTGAGACAGTGCCCTGGCATTTTAGATTTCCCAGCTAATGGAAATAAGCTGTTAATATTTACCCTGTTGAGCACCTTCAGGATCTTGTCTACTTCTGTAATGTCACTTTTCACATTTTTAAGTTTCTGGTGTTTTTGTCTGAGTTATTAATGTAGATTACAAATAACTGAAACCCCAGTACTGATCATTACAACTCTCCTCTATTTACAGCCTGCTAACTCAAAAATGCTCCAGTTATACTTACGCTGTTTCCCGTCTGTTGACCATTGCTCCACCCATTTTAATATGAATATAATATGCACCATGATACCTTTTCTGGAATTTAAATTTTCTGAATGGCAGTTCAATCACAAAGTTTTTGGAAAGCCAAGAATCTCATAATGAATGGTTTCATGTTATCTAGTCGGCTACTCAAAAACACATTTGTCAAACACTATTTCCCTTTCATGACTCTGTCTCATCATACTATGATATTCTAAGTGTGTTGTTAAGAGTCCCTTAGATTCCAGCATTGCCCTGACCAAATGATATTAGATAAACTGGTTTGCAGCCCTGTTTCAAGCTATCTCATTTCTTGAATGCAATGTTACATCTGCTACCTCCCAATCTTCTGGGACTGTTTTACAATATAGGGAATTTTGCAAAAAACAGCATCCACTATCTCTGCAAACAACAAATTTAGATTTATACTGTCAGTTCTTTAGAATTTGTTGAATGTTAGTTCCTTAGATTTTTTATTACTCTTTTTGTGGCCTGGATTTTAATCACAAGAGGGAATATGGTGGAACTGAGATTGAGGAAAAATCTGAAATTAACAGCCTAGTGATGACTGCGAAGCCATTGTCAATTGTTGTAAAAATGCATCTGATTCACTAATGGCCGTTAGGGAATGAAGTCTGGTGTCCTCGCCTTGCATAGGAACATAGGAACAGAATAGGCCATTTATTCCCTCAAGCTTGCTCCACCTTTCAATAAGATCACAGCTGATCTGTGGCCTAATGTGATATGTCTGCCTTGGGCCCATGTTCCTTGATACGCTTGCTTAATAAAAATTTGTCTATCTTAGCTTTAAATTTAATAATTGAATTAGCATTGACTGTCATTTGAGGAAGAGAGTTCCAAACCTCCACTACTCTTTGTGTGTAGATGTGCTTTCTAACATCTCTCTTGAATTACATGGCCCTAATTCTTAGATTATGTCCCTGGTTCGAGAACGTTCAACCAGTGGAAATTGTAAATCTTTATGTACCCCATCTTTTCCCATTAATACCCTGAAGACTTCAATTAGGTCACCCCTTAAGCTTCTAAATTCAAGTGAATAAAAGCCTGATTTGTCTTCTCTCTCCTCATTGCGTAAGCCCCGAAGTCCAGGTAACATCCTCAGAAACCTGTGTTGAACTCCCTCCGATGCCAAAACATTCTTCTTAAGATGTGGTGCCCAGATCTGCTCACAGTACTCTAACTGAAGTCAAATCTGGGTTTTGTATAACTGCAACATAACGTCTGCATCCTTATCCTCCAACCCTTTAGATATGAAGGCCAGCATTCCATTAGTTTTCTTGACTATTTTCCACGCCTGTTCATGGCATTTTAAAGATCTATGCACCTGAACCCCCAAATCTCGTTGGTCATCCATTGTGTTTAGACACACTGTTTCCAGACACACAGCAATGTGATTTTCAGTTAACTGCCTATTGGAATGACCTTGTCAGCCAGTCAGTTCTATCAACTGCCTTAAAAGTCTCAAAAAAAAATGAAATTGGACAGATCACCTGATATCAACCAGGCACCGGAAACAACAATGGCAAACTCAACCCCATTGGATCCTGCAATGTCTGCTTTACTAACATATTTGGGAGGGGAGGGGGTGTGGGGTTGGTGGTGGGGGGATGGTTTGCAGTGTCAAAGTTGAAAGAACAGTCTCACAGACTATTCAGGTCTGACATTGTCATACGCATGAAATTACATCTTACAAACAATGACTCAGACAATATTCTCACTATGTCTGGATATGTTCTGTCTTACTGGCAGAACAGGCAAAGCAGTAGCGGTGGCACAGTGGTATAGTCGAGAGGGAGTTGCCCTGTGAGTCCTCAACCTTAATTTTAAACTTCACGAAGTTTCACAGCATCAGGTGAAACATGGGCAAGGAGACCTTCTAAGGATTATTTTGTACCATCTACCCTGACCCCTCGGCATTATGTTTGAAATCACATAGATTAAGTATTGAGGGTGGCAAGGATAAGCAATGTATTCTGCGTGGACTACTTCAATATCCCTCACCAAGAGTAGCTCAGAAGCACCATTACTGATGAAGCTGGCCAATTCTTACAGGGATAGTTGCTAGATTGGGTCTGCATGAAATGGCAGTGGAACCAATAAGACGGAAAAATATATGTGACCTAATTCTCGCCAATCTGCCTGATACATATGAATTTGTCCATGACAGTATTTACCAAAGATCCCTGGACAGCACCTTCCAAGTCCATCACCATTTCCATCTAGAAGGAAATATATCATCATTTCTTCACTGTCGCTGGGGCAAAATTCTAGAATTCCCTCCCTAACGGCATTTTGGGTCTACCTACAGCACATGGACTGCCGCAGTTCAATAAGACTTTTCAAGGGCAACTAGGGACAAGCAATAAATACTGTTCAGCTAGAGATGCTCACGTACCATGCGTGAATTTAAAAAATAAGTATCAATAAGGCTGCCTATGTGTGGAACCACAGGAGGTGGGGGAGGTACTAAATGAATATTTTGTTCAGTGTTTACTGTAGACAACGATATGGAAGAGATGGAATGTGGGGAAAAGATGTCAGTATTACAGAGGAGGTAGTGTTGGATGTCATAAAACGCATAAGGGTAAACAAAATCCCCAGGACCTGATCAGGTGTGCCAAGGATTGGTGTTCGGTCCACTGCTTTTCATCATTGATATAAATGGTTTGGATGTGAACATAGGAGGTATGGTTAGTAAGTTTACAGATGACACAAAATTGGAGGTGTAGTGGACAGCGAAGAAGGTTACTTCAGATTACAAAGGAATCTTGATCAGATGGACCAATGGGCTGAGGAGTGGCAGTTGGAGTTTAATTTAGATAAATGTGAGGTGCTGCATTTAGGAAAGGCAAATCAGGGCAGGACTTATACACTTAATGGTAAGGTCCTGAGAAGTGTTGCTGAACAAAGAGACCTTGGAGTGCAGGTTCATAGGTCCTTGAAAGTGGAATTGCAGGTAGATAGGATAGAGAAGAAGGACTTTAGTATGCTTTCCTTTATTGGTCAGTGCATTGTGATAGGAGTTGGAAAGTCTTGTTGCGGCTGTATGGGACAATGGTTAGGCCACTTTTGGAATACTATGTGCTGTTCTGGTCTCCCTGCTATAGGAAGGATGTTGTGAAAATTGAAAGGGTTCAGAAAAAATTTACAAGCATGTTGCCAGGGTTGCAGAGGTTGACCTGTAGGGAGAGGCTGAATAGGCTATTTTCCCTGGAGCGTCAGAGGCTGAAGGGCGACCTTATAGAGGTTTATAAAATCATGAGGGGCATGGCTAGGGTAAATAGACAAGATCTTTTCCCTGGGGTAGGAGAGTCCAAAACTAGAGGGCATTGATTTAAGGCAAGAGGGAAAAGATTTAAAAGAGACTTCAGGAGCAGAGGGTGGTGCATGTATGGAATAAGTTGCCAGAGGAAGTGGTGGAGACTGGTACAATTACAATATTTAAAAGGCATCTGGGTGCACATTTGAATAGGAATGGTTTAGAGGGATATGGGCTAAATACTGGAAAATGGGACCAGAATAATTTAGGATATCTGGTTGGCATGGATGAGTTGGACCGAAGGGTCTGTATCCATGCTGTATATCTCTATGACCATTGCATAGTCCTTGGGGAGATGAAGTCCCATCTTCACATTGAGAATACTCTCCGTTGAGTTATATTGTTGTGCAAAATGAAATTAAGCTATTCAAGAGATAACAAGGTGTACAGCTGGATGAACACAGCAGGCCAAGCTGCATCAGAGGAGCAGGAAAGCTGACGTTTCGGCCCTAGACCCGTCTTCAGAAAATTAAGCTATTCAAGACCGGGCATCCATGAAGTGCCATGGAATATCATCAGCAGCAGAATCATACTCAAGCATGATCTGCAACATCATGGCCAGAAATATTCCCCACTCTATCATTACCCTCAAGCTAGGGGATCCATCCCAGTTAATTGAAGAGTCAACCAGGCATGCTAGGAGCAGCATTGGACATAACTAAGATGAGGTGTCAACCTAGTGAAGTGACAAAACAGATCTGTTTGCATGTCAAACAGCATAAGCTGCAAGTGATAATGAATTAATTGATCAATTAAGTGATTATTAATTCAACTGATTGATCTGCTGGGAATATTCGTTACAGTTGTGTAGGTTTTGTCCCAATGAAACCAGCAGTTTGACTGTAGCCAGATAAATTATTCACCACCTCCAGTCATATCAGTCAGAAACATAGCAGGCATAAAAACCTTATTTTCAGTTTATTCTGTTCAAAGTTCAAAAGGACAGGAGAAGAATATATGGTTGGCATCAGGAATAACTTTGTGAGCTGGGGCAGAGCCACAGAGCTAAATAATCAATCAGGCAAAGATTATTCATTTTTTGTTCATACAAGAGCACATTTCATAACGAATTCCAAAATTCCCTTTGAAATATGGCAATGGATTTAGGTTTGCTAAATTTAGTTCAATTTAAACTCAAACCAACCTACAACACAGATTACGCTGACAGACTTTGCCGTCGCACCTCTCACAAACTCCTTAATACACACGTGTGCGCGCACACACACATATACATCTACAGGGTGAATTTGCATTTGCAGATTTGTAACTGCAGATACATTTTATTTTATTCAAAAAGCACACAATTTGTAGACAGCCAATGTGGCATTTAATAAATTCCTACTTTGGAAATAAAACCAGTCTGACTCCAAGTTGATACACAGCCAGATTCTAAATAAGGCCTCACACCTAAAATGCATTATCTGACCTGGGACATCACCTCCGGCATATTGAGGGAACTAATAAAACCTTTAGTTATTTCAGGGTAGTGACTGCAAAGAACTTCTGGAATTTGCATATTAATCCTTTCTAACTGATTAAAGATTTAACAGCCATCTTAGGTTTGTTCAACACCGCATCAGTTCCATAACCCTTTGACCATTTGCTTATAAATTCTGTGTCCGATGCCATCTCTGTCACTGAAACCTGAAGAAGGAGTGAGACTCTGAAAGCTTGTGTTTTCAAATAAACCTGTTGGACTATAACCTGGTGTCGTGTGATTTTTGACCAAATGTGCAATGACAATGAACCAGACCCACCTTCTGTCAAATTGCAGTATAGAAAACTGCATAGAAATGCAGAAGGTAGAAGAACAAAATCATATTTTCATACAATGGTCCATGCTCCTAACCTATGTGAACAGGTTGTACTTATTTTGTGAACTTTTACTTCAAAAAGTACTTCAATCATTGCAGAGTCTTTGTAAACTCCTAGAGTCAAATAATACATTCATAAATGTAAACACTTCTGCCTTCTTCTTTCTATATTTTCGTTGCAAGCTATTGTAACATCCTTAAACCAGAGAAAGTTACGACCGCAGGCTTTCTACACAGCTAATGCTTATTGATATAAGCCAACATGAACATTAATCTGTCAAATATTCTTACTCGCATTAGATTGTCTTGACAAATCCTGTTGTATGAGTAGCATAGACACTATTAGCCCAAACAAAAATCTCGAGGCAAATGGTACAGGTTAAAACAGTTGATTGATAATATAGTTAGTCCATCTTGTTTTACAAGTTTCATTCTTTCCCAAATACAGTCAAAGCCATATGAATAATGTTAAAACTGTCAAGAGAAAACACAGGGAAGTGATTTATCTTCAGCTTGGAAGATGCTGATTTTCCATTGCTTGGACGGAAGAGCATGGTTTTAATTATAATGATAAAACTCTGACACCCGCAATTGGAATTAATTCAAAGAGTGAGAGAAAGCCAAATGTAATCTCTGGTATTAAAACTGCAGTATCTAATGTGCACAAATATATAATACATTTATATAAAATTTGTTTCTTTATTATAAACAAATTAGAGCGTCCATTAAAATAATAGACAATTGAATTTCGTATGAAACCATAATTTGTTGATACACTAATATTATACAGATGAAATTCAAGCAAATTTAGTAGGGTGAAAATTCTGCTTCTATGTTATGACAGTACTCTAGAATTCATTTGCCGAATGATCACAATCTCTCAAAATCTTCCACTCAATATGCTCAAGGTCTTGTCCATAATTCTCCTATCTGTTGTCACTCAGATTTTCCAATGCTGTTGAAATATTATCTCTGGGCATTTGCTGGCTGCCACATTTCACTGTTATTAACATAATGAAAAGCAAGCAGCTGTAAAATTTAGGACTTTAAAGTCATCATACAAATATCTATATCCATTGTTTCTGGTAGATATATAAAATGGGTGCTGTTAACCCATTACCAGTGGCAGTCAGACAGACTGCCTCATTGCCATTACAAAGGGTGAGTTTTTGTAGAGTTGGGACTGTTGAATAAGAGGTACATGACCATCAAGCAGCCTTGAGATGATGTTATGGAGCTACACATCACTCAGCCTAAATAGCACAGTGCTGGTGAAGTTTGGACACTGTGAAACTATGTTTCAGTTCCACACTGGACTGAAATTTTCGAGAATCTTAAGAGCTCACGGACATGGACGCACAAATCCAACCTAATGTGACAATATGGTTGGAGCCTATATCTGTATCAGACTCTATACCACAGTGGTTGGCACTGCTGCCACACAATGCAAGATACCATGGTTCTATTCTAGTGTTGAGTGACTGTGTGTGTGGAGTTTGCACGTTCACCCAATGTCAGTGTGGTTTCCACCAGGTGCTACAGTTTCCTTCCAGTATTCAAAGATGCTTAGGTCAGGAGGATTGAATCACAGAATCATAGACTGGCCATGCTAAATTGCCTGTAGGGTCCTGGGATGTGCAGGCTGGGTCGATTAGCCATGGTAAAGAAAGGGTTGCAGGGATGGGGGGCCTGGCCTGGGTGGATGCTCTTTGGAGGGTAAATGCAGACTCAATGGTCTGAATGGCCTCTTCTGTACTGTAGGGATTCTATGATAGTATAATTCTATGATATATGATTATCATGTATAGCAGCATTTAGTACAAAAGTATATTAAGTAGTGTTACTTCGAAGTCTAAGCTTGAAGACAGTTCTTGACTTTGCTTTCTCCTCAATCAGTCTGTCTTGAACTCAAACTCAGTAACATTGAATCACATGATTACAGATGTTGGAAATGACAGGACTCAATCCCTACAAAATTGTAGCAGCAATGAAGATCAAGAAACAGAACTAAGATAATTTGGAGAAGAGAGGCATTAAAAAAAAATCACTTTTTCAAGAAATTGTCAAGACAGCTTTAAGGCCAGCCAGCAGCCAGAAAAGCCGCAAGAGCTGGCCAGCTGCTGTGAAGGAAATATCTCTAACATCAACATCAGACAACTCTTCCAGAGAAACCACAAAAACACTATGTTTCAAAAAGTCTTTTGCAGTCAGTAATAGAGAAACCAAGCTATTAAAAGAAAAGTGAGGGCAGGAAATGCCCACTTGCATCTAAAAAGAAAAATCTGAATCAAATACCTTTGAAAAGAGACTGATTACGAGGCAGTCAAAGTGAATTCAATCTCTTCAGAGAAAAGATAAACAAGTTTCATTTCCACCTAAAAAAATAGGCTGAGGTGCAAAGTTAAGACTTCTAACACTGAGTTAACAATTTTGGAGCTTTTTACTCAATGATGAAATTAAAAACAGCGTAGAGTCACAGAGTCATACAGGATGGAAACATATCTTTTCGCTTAACTCGCCCATGTCAATCAAACTGAACTAGTTCCATTTGCCCACATTTGGCCTATATCCCTCTAAACCTTTCATATTCATATACCTATCCAAGTGTCTTTTAAATATTGTATTGTACCAACCACTACCACTTCCTCTGGCAGCTCATTCATACAGGCACCACCCTCTGTGCGAAACGGTTGTCCTTCAGGTCCCTTTCAAATCTTTCCTTTCACCTTAAATGTATGCCCTCTTGTTTTGGACTCCCCAACCCCTGGAAAAATACCTTGGCTATTCACCTCATCTATGCCCTTCTTGATTTTATAAATCACTGGGTGGAAAGATGGCTCAGGGGTTAGCAGTAATACCTCATAGCGTAGGGACCTGAGTTTGATTCCACCCTCAGGTGACTGTCTGTGTGGAGTTTGTGCATTGTCCCTGTGTCTGTGCAGGTTTCCTTTGGATTCCCCCCCGGTCCAAAGATGTGCATATTCGGTGAGTTGGCCATGGGAATAGCAGGGTCATAGGGTAGGGTGTTGTGGCTGGTTGGGATGTTCTTCAGAGGGACAGTATGGATTTGATGGGCCAAATGGCCTGCTTCAACACTGCAGGGATTCCATTATAAAGTCATCCCTCAGCCTCTGACACTCTAGGGAACAAAGTCCCAGCCTATCCTTATAACTCAAACACTCCAGTCCTGGCAAGATCCTTGTAAATTTCCTCTGCACCCTTTCCATTTTAACGACATCCTTCCTACAGCAGGGCAACCAGAATTGTGTTAGTATGCTAAAAGTGACCTCACCAATGTCTTGTACAGCTGCAATATGATGTTCCAAATCCTATACTCAATAGCCCTGACCAATGAAGGCAAGCATGCAAGTCCGGATAATTCTTGAAATACATGAAAACGATTGAAAAAGAAAAACAAAATGGGATCAAGTATTGTAATTGTAATTCTAACTGTCAAAGCCCTGACAATGAACTTTGTGACCCGTTTATTATTTTGATGGTTTGAAAGCCAAATTCAACTTATGTCAATTTTATTTATTGAAATTTTTTTAAAAAATCAGACAAAGAAGAAGAGCACAAATCTGATTAAGGGATGTTGATTTTGACTGAAAAAGATACTGGATGTAGAAATTATTGGCATGAGTAAAATCATGGTAGCCATGTTTGATGCAGTCAAAAAGTCATTGGGTCTTACTGAGTGAAGCCATTTCTAAAAGTCCCACCCACAAATGTGTACAAATCTTTCAGCAATCTTGGAAGAGGAATATCTTCATTCATCTCTATGAAAACACTATATTTGTAAAGGAAAACCATACTTTACATTGAAAATAGCATTTAGAGCAGCAGAAACATTATCAAGTTTCAGTTATATGCATCAACAATCTTTACAAAGATTCAACAGCAACTTTAATCATCCACATACTCTAAATGACACAAAAATGATTGTCACGAGGAGATCAAAATCCTAATATTCTTTCAAATCAAGAAAATAATCAACCAATTCAAGTGCCTATTAACAATCAAATGATGCAACAAAATTCACTGGTACCAATCCACCAAAGAAAAAATTAAGCTTTCAGATCCATTTGATGGATTAGTAAATTGCTGGCCATAAAAAGTACAATTCATAAGGTTTCAAACAGCTTCTGAATTGGACACTGAATCAAATACAGTAAAATTTCTGTATTGTTGCAAAGAATGTCTGATCATCTGTTACATGTACATTTGATCTATGAGAAACAGGATATGTTTGACAATCTCCTAACTGCTTTTGGTCAATATTTCACTTCAAAAACAAATTGAGCCTTGGTTGGATCATGTTTCGATAGCAGGGACCATCTTTAAGGAGAATCTGCAGATAGCTTCGTTAACAGCGTGTATGTACTGTCTGAACCATGCAGCTATGGAATCATACAACAAGTGCTCATTTGCAACAGAAGAGCTGTGGCACTGAGGTGCAGGAACAGAAGTTGCTGAGGCTCAAGTTTAGTCCAGTATTTAGATCTTAAGCTAATGGTCTTAAGAAGGTGAACAGAGGATGGGAACAGACAAACAAGAAAATATATGATTATGGACATAGTATCTGCGTCCAACAACTGTGAGTAGCTACCTAGAACTTCATAACGGGAAGCTATAGATACATGAAGTACTTGCATCCACACAAAGAGCTACATCCTGTTTGTACACAAGAAATAATTCTAAAAAATGACTTAGCAAAGCAGTATTGGAGTACTGTCTAGCACAATAGAGTCACTCAACTAAGGTAGCAATGTTTATGTATCATCTGCAACATTTTGTATAATTTTGCAATGTACAATAATTTTATGCATTTATCTTTAAAAAATGAATTTTATATGCACATGCTTGGCTCTTTGGTGTACTAAGATGCACACCAAAATTATTTTAAGACTTATTTTTGGTGGTTTTGTTGTTCTGTTTTGCAATAATTGCTGGTGCTTCTTTGTGGTGCTTTCAACCTGTTTTTCAGTATGATTTTTACTGTTTGCTTGTTCATGATTTATTAAACTGTCTGTGTGATAAGCTGTGCTGTGTAAGATTTTGCACATTTGATAAAGTGCATAATTCAAAATCAACCAACGTGTCTCACTAATTTTCCATGGAAAATTTCAAACAATACCATGAATGTGTTCAAATCTAAACTAGCTTTTTATTTAGGGTACAGTCATCTTGAGATTTGAGCGGGACAATTTTTATAGCAGTGGCATTCTGTGGGCATCACTTTGTGAGGTACAATGAACCAGACTACAGGGAAAATATCTATAATGCTACATGTCCAATCGTTTTACATATCTGCCTAAATTTCCATAGCTTTGTGATGTTGGACCACACAAGAGAAATGGATGGGCCTTAATTTGATGATAGTCCTACCAACTCCATTTACATTATATTTTAAAGTTGTGTTGAATTTGGATATTCATTTTCATCACTTTTTAAAATTACTATTTATTATATGTGGACTTCATTGGCTAGGCGGCACTTATTGCTGAAATGCCACAAACTGACTAGGTTAAAGCCATTTCAGAGGTTAATGAAAATTTAGCATTAGTGCTGTGTGTCTGGCATCACATGTAGGCCAGACCAGATAAGGATGAGAGATTTCCTTCCCTAGAGGACATGGATAAACCATATAGGTTTTGTAGAGCAATTGCCAATTGTTATATGGTTTCCTTAGGCCAGCTTTTGATATCAGATTTTCACTGATACAAATTTTCACCATCTTGGCTGGTTATATCCCCAGAGAATTAGCCTGGGTCTCTAGATTACTCGTCCAGTGACAGTGCCAACAGACCACCATCTCCCTATGAGAACACACACAGCTGATAGACTAAGGATGCCTATTAGAACCCCTGTTAGTTCCACCTCATGTGTATCCTATTGCTGGAACTGTATTATGGTAGAAATAGAATCTAAAATGCCAGTTTCTAAACTCCAATCATTACAGAGCAATTAATTGCCATTTAAAAAAGGACAACATACAATAATTTCATTTGCACTGTTTCTAAAGGTTTCTTTGCCTGGAAATTGCCCTGTGTTATAGCTGATAAGTTCCTGAATCCTTATGGTTCAGACACTACAGTTCTAAAGATAATTTGGGAATACACATCAGCGTACGTGACTCATATCTAAGATTTTGTTTGGGTTCAGAGTCTCAGAATTTCTGTGTGTCCAGCTGCAGGCAATTGGCAAACTGTATTTCAGAGCTGGAGGTGCAAGTAAATTCACTGTGCTCAATCCATAATGCTGAACAAGTCGTGGATAGCACATTCAGCAAGGTGGTTACACTGCAGGGGCAGAAATAAACAGTAGAATTTGGCAGATAGTACAGGAATTCCCTGTGGCCATCCCTCTTTCTAACAAATATGTTGTTTTGGAAACTGTTAGAAGAAATGATTGTGCAGGGGAAAACTGGTAGCCAAATGACCAGTGGTTGGGTCTGCTGCTCAATAGGGGAGGAAAAAGAACTGCAGGACTACAGCGGTATGTATTCAATTGGACAGGCGTTTCTGCAGCTGCAAACAAGACTCCAGAATGATATTTTGCCTTCTTGGTTCCAGGGTTAGGATGTCACTGAAAGGCTACAGGCCAGTCTGAAGGGGGAGAGCAAACTGACAGAGATCATAGCACATATTGGTGAGAACAACATAGGTAAGAAAAGAGATGACATCCTCAAAGCAGAATTTTGGGAGCAAGGAAGTAGTTAAAGAACAGGGCCCAAAAGGTAGTAACTTCTGGATTACTTTCTGGTGCCACATCGTTCGTCCAGATAAATGTGTGGTTGGAGAGATAGTGCAGGAGGAAGGATTTTAGGTTTCTGGGACATTGGGACATTTTTGGGGTTTGGAGGATCTGTTAAAGGTGGACAGCATGTAACTGAACCGGAATGGAATGAACATTCTTGCAGCAGTTTTACTAGTGCTGTTAAGCAGGGTTCAAGTTAACTTGGCAGGAAGTGGGATCCAGAGAAAATGTTCAGTGGGGGAGGATGGACAGCCAAAATTATAAGTGGCAGCAATGAACCAGGATTGCATAGAAGTTATTGGCAGTTAAAGCAGTTAGGCAAAGTTGAATGGTATTTATTTTAATATTAGGAGTTTGATGAACAAGGCAGATGAGTTAACTGCACAAATTAAAACGTGGAGGAATGATGTCATTGCTGTCACTGAGACAAGGCTGAGACAGGGACAGGATTGGCAACTCAATATTCCAAGGTACATGGTCTTCAGGTGAGACTGGCAAAGAAGTAAAAGAGGAGGAAGTGTCACAATTTTGGTCAAGGAATGTATTACATCAGTAAGAAGGGGTGACATTTTAAAATACTCCTCAAATTAAGCCATATGAGTAGAACTTAAAAAGGAAAAATCACATTGATGGGAGCATATTATAGATCACCTTAAAGTGGGAGAGAAATAGAAGTGCAGATATGTAGGCACATTTCAGAGAAATATAAAAATAATAAGGTAGTGATTGTACAGAATTTAAACTTCTCCAACATTAACTGGGGTAGTCATTGTGGGAAAGGTTTGGAGGAAGTTGAATTCTTAAAATGCATTCAAAACAGATTTTTAAGCCAGTACCTAGAAGGCCCAACAGAATGGTGGTGCTGGACTTAATTTCAGGTAAAAAAGCTGGGCAAGTGGTTGAAATATCAATGCAAGAGCATCTTGCCAACGGCATTCATAACTACTTTTAGATTCAAGATTATTATGGAAAAGGAGAAGGATGGGCCTGAAATAAAATTTCTCAACTGTGAGAAGGCTGATTTTAGTGAGACCAAATATGATTTGGCCAGAGTGAACCTGGGAGGAAATACTTTCGGGGAAACTGGTTCAGAACAGTAGGTTATATATAAAAGGAAATCTGGAGAATACTGGGCCAACATGCTCCAATAAAGAAAAGGATGGGACCATCAAATCCTGTGAACCCTGGATGTCAAGAGCTAAATAACATTGGATTAAGGGGAAAATGGAGCCTTATAGCATTTACAGAGGGCTCAAAACAGCAGAAGTCATAGAGGATTTAAAAAATGTGCAAGAGGGAATATAAAAGAGAGATTAGGAGAGCTAAAAGGAGGTTATGAAAGGATATGCACAGGTAAAGTAAAGGAAGATTCCAAGTTGTTACACAGATACATTAAGGGTAAAAGGATAATGAAGGAAGGAGTACGGCCTATTAAGGACCACAGTAATTTGTGCGTGGAGCCAGAGGATGGAGATCAGGTTCTAAATGAATACTATGGGTCAGTGGTCATTAGTGAGAGGGGCAATATGGGTATAAAAATCAGGGAGGAGGTTCTGAGCAGTCTGGCTGGCTTAGAAGTAGATAGATGTCCAGGACTGAATGGAATGTATCCCAGGTTATTGAGTGAGGCAAGGGAGGAAATAGCAGAGGTGCTGGCAAAAATTTTGAATTCCTTTCTGGCCATAGGAGAGGTGCTGGAGCAGTGAACAACAGCCAATGTGATACCGTTATTCAAGAAGGGAGCAAGGGATAAAGAACAGGCTGGTCAGTCTAACTTCGATGGTGGAGAAACTATTGTAAGCAATTATGAGGGACAGAATTAATCTGGAGGGGCAAGGATTAATCACAAACAGTCAATATTTTGTTAAGGGAAGGCCACATTTGACCAACATGATTGAATTTTTTGAAGAGGTGACCTGGTCGGTAGATGAGGCCAATGCTTTTGATAGATTCATAGAATCATAGAATTTACAGTACAGAATGAGGCCATTTGACCTATTGTGTCAGTACTTGCTCCTGAAAGAGCCACCAAGATAGTCCCAATCTCCAGCCCTACCTCCATAACCCACTAAGATCATCACTTTCAAATATATATCCAAATATATATCTCTTTTGAGACCTCCTATCGAATTTGCCTCCACTACTTTCCCAGGCAGCACACTCTAACTCTTAAGAATTCTCTGAGTAAAGAAGTTTCTACTCGTCTCACTCCTAGCTCTTTTGCTGATAATCTTGAAACTGTGACCCCGAGTTACTTGACATACCAACCAGTGGAAACAGTATATATCCTTCTTTAACCTCAAAATTGTTCATAATTTTGAACATCTTAATATGGTCACCTCTTAATCTTCTCTGCTCCAAGGAGAATAAGCCCAATCTCTCTCATCTTTCCTTGTATCAAAAATGCTTCGTTCCTGGTATCATTCTCGTAAATCTCCAGGGCATTAACATCCTTCCTTAAATAAGGAGCCCAGAATTGAACACAATATTTCAAATGTAGTCTAACCAATGATTTTTAGAGGTGTAGCACCACTTCCTTCGTTTTATTCTCAATGCCTCCATGTAGAAACCCAAGGATCCTTGGCTTATGCCTTCTTAACAACTGTTTCAACTTACCCGGTCACCTTCAGAGAATCAGGCACATGAACCACAAGGTCCGTCTACTCCTGTACTCCCCTCAGAGTTGTACCATTGAGCCTCTATTTTCTCTCCATGGTTCTTCTATCAAAATGCATTATCTCACATTTCTCTGCATTGAAATTCATCTGCCAGGTGTCTACTCATTTGACCAACTTGCCAATATACCTCTGAAGTCACTCAGTATTATCCTCATAATTCCCTATTCTCCCTAGCTTAGTATCATCTGCAAATTTTGAAATATTGCCCTCAACACCCATTGCCAAATAATTTATATGAATCATTAAAAGCAAGGATCCACCAATTGCTGGGGAACAGCACTTTCAACTTGTCTCCAAACTGAGAAATGCTCATATATCCCTACCCTCTGTATCCTATCTTTTAGCCAACTTCCAATCCATGCTGCCAAGGACCCTGCAATTCCAAATATTTCTAATTTGCTAACCATTTGCCATGTGGCACCATATCAATTGCTTTATAAAAGTCAAAATACACAACATCCACAGGACTACCCTCATCCACTGCCTGTGTCACCCTGTCAAATAACTGAATTTGTCAGACATGACCTACCCTTGACAAAATCATGTTGACTGTCTAGTATTAACTATCTTGCAGTCTACTTGTACTTCAGGAAGGCATCTAGTCCTATATTATCCATAAATTAACAACTTATGTCTGATTTTTTGACAATTTACAGAAGCCTTAAAAGGAATACCGTCCCTTTAAATACATAATACATAAATAAAGTTTTATTAAATGTAAGTGCTAAGTGTTTGGACTGTTGATAGGCAGCTTGCGTGACAAGAATGTTCCTAATCTATCTCCTCTCTCCAGATCTGTGGCTTTTTAATGAATGACAGACACCATCCAGCATACAGCATTTTGCAGTGGCAGCTTGCTAACAAAAACATGAGAGATCAGCCCTTCTGCTATGTTTCCGCTGGCTGCTCACTGTGATTTATATGAAATCCCAAGAGCAGCTTATCAGCCAAGTTAGAAGAATGCAGACTTAGTGCCTACCTGTTTATTCTAGGCAGTGGGTCTATTGTTCTGTCATTTGCCCTGAATGATTGTGGATGGTTGACCTTGGCTGGTAAACTGATGATTTTAAAAGAATTAGCATGTTTCTAAGATAGTAAGGCATGGGTTCGTTTACTGTCTATAATTTATATTTTATATTCAATAGAAATCTGACTTGATTTAATATTGACGAATATAATCTTTTGGGATTCAGCTACAATATTATTTGGCTTTGTATAATGAAAAGTTGAATGGCTATTGGATTAACAAGTTTGCTTGTGGATATAGTTATATAATTACAAATATTGCACTCACTGCTATTAAACAAGATTTTTGGTTACAACATTTATTAATACAGTAACACAAAAGTATTTTATTCAAATCATTTTTACTTATGAAGATCTAGAAATTGGTTTACGAAAGATTCCAGTGTTGAATTATTTAAGTCTAAAGAATACCTGATACTGGGTCTTAAAACTCATTGTCTGGTGAGCTGCAGAATCTGGACTTAAGAAGGGTCATTGGACCCGAAACGTTAACTCTACTTCTGTCTCCATAGATGCTGCCAGACCTGCTGTGTTTTCCCAGCAATTTCTGTTTTTACTTCTGATTTCCAGCATCCACAGTTCTTTATCGTTTAACGGTAGAATTTTATTTGATTTCCTATCCCCAAATAAAACCGATTTAAATTTCTATTCAACAGGCTTCAGATAAATTCAGGGAGAAGGCAAAAAAGGGTGACACAAGATAGTCTGATTGCAACAGGATGTGGGGCTCACCGTGAATTTTTAATGGCTTTTCATTTGTGAAACTGTTGGAATTATAGTAAATACCGAAAGAACTGCGAATGCAGAACTGTAAATCAGGAACAAAAACAAAGTTGCTGGAAAAGCTCAGCAGGTCTGGCAGCATCTGTGAAGGAAAAAACAGAGTTAATGTTTCGGATCCGGTGACCTTTCCTCAGATCTGATGGTAGCTGGGAAAACGTCAGTTTATATGCTGAAAATAGGGAGGTGGGTGGGGTAGGGAGTAAACAATAGGATAGAGCCCAAAGAGAGAGAGAAAGACAGTTGGACAGACGAAGGAGTTGCTAATGATCAGGTTGGGAGGGCGAATACTTGTTAATGGGGACTGTTAGTGACTAAAAACAAGGGGTGCGTAACAGCAGCTATGTGGTAACAAGGCCTGGTATGTGGGGGAGGGAGCTGGGACATGGGATAGTTTAGGCCCTAAAATTATTGAACTCAATATTGAGTCCGGGCAGTTGTAGGGTCCCCAAGCGGAAAATGAGGTGTTGTTCCTCCAACTTGCGTTGGGCTTCGCTAGAACACTACAGCAAGCCAGAGACAGAGATGTTGGCCAGGGAATAGGGTGGTACGTTAAAATGGCAGGCAACAGGTAGTTCAGGGTGTTTTTTGCAAGCAGTACGTAAATGTTCTGCGAAGCAGTTGCCAAGTCTACGCTTCATTTCCCCAATGTAGAGGAGACCACATTGTGAGCAGCAAATGCAGTAGACTAGATTCTGGGAAGTGCCGGTGAAGTTTTGCTTCACCTGGAAGGTATATTTGGGCCCTTGGATACTGGGGAGGGAGAACGTAAATGGGCAGGTGTTGCACCTTCGCCGGTTACAGGGGAAGGTGCTATAGGGCTGTGGGGAGGTGTTGGGGGTGAAGTAAGTGTGGACCAGGGTGTTCCGGAGGGAACGGTCCCTGCGGAAGGCGGACAAGGGAGGGGAGGGGAATATGTGTCTGGTGGTGGTATCTCATTGCAGGTGGCGGAATTGGCATCTGATGATCTTCTGAATGTGGATGCTGGTGGGATGTAGATGAGGATAAGAGGAACCCTATCACTGTTGCAGGAGGGAAGAGAAGGGGTGAGGGCGGAAGTGCGGGAGATGGGTCAGACCTGGTTGAGGTCCCTGTCGAAAACGGAGCTGGGGAATCCTTGGTTGAGGAAGAAGGTGGACATTTCGGAGGCTAAACTCTCCCATATCCCAGCTCCCTCCCCCACACACCAGGCCTTGTTACCACATAGCCTGCCATTACACACCCCTTGTTGTTAATCACTAACAGTCCCCATTAACAACTATTCACCCATCAGCCTGGTCATTAGCAACTCCTTAGTCTGTCCAACTGTCTTTCTCCCTCTTTGGGCTCTATCCTTTCGTTTACTCCTTACCCCACCAACCTCCCTATTTTCTGCATATAAACTGACATTTTCCCAGCTACCATCAGTTCTGAGGAAAGGTCACCAGATCCGAAACATTAACTCTGTTTTTTCTTTCACAGATGCTGCCTGACCTGCTGAGCTTTTCCAGCAACTTTGTTTTTGTTCCTGTTGTGTTGGAATTATAGCATGGTTTGTGTGGTAATTGGAGATTCCATCATGATACTACAGTAAAATGAAAGAACATGCAACTGTTGTGTCACCAACACAAAAGTGTGTATCCATTTGCTCCCACCCCTATGCATTAGTGTGTCAAATGATGTGCTTTGACACTTGGAAGCCAACTGGCAAGAAGCCAGTCAATTATAGCTGCATATAAAGTTTGCTTCACAACATCAAACCTTGCCCCTTGCTCCCTTTCAAGGTGCAGTTAGCATCAGAGTCAGTTTCTTATGCTTATTTTTAAACAGCATTTCATAGTATGTTTGTGATTTTAGTTAATGTAATAAAAAATATATTGTTGACATTTTTTGTTGCAATTACTTTCACATTGCAGTATAAATAATATTTAATTCGAGAGTTTGGAGAATCAACACTGAAAATGTTGATGAAGGTAAAGCTGTTGATGTGGTGAACAAGGACTTTCAAAAGGCATTCAATATAGTGGCATCAACAGACTGGAGAAAAGTTATAGCTCATGAAATAAAAAGGGCAGTAATAATGTTGATCCAAAAGGAATCAGAATGTAATGGTCAATCAATATTCTTTGGGCTGGAAGAAGATTCGTAGTGGAGTTCTCCAATGGGACACTTGC
This sequence comes from Rhincodon typus, assembly GCF_021869965.1. Lineage (NCBI taxonomy): Eukaryota > Metazoa > Chordata > Chondrichthyes > Orectolobiformes > Rhincodontidae > Rhincodon > Rhincodon typus. The sequence continues at coordinate 62,363,699 of NC_063335.1, read as the reverse complement.
TTTTCCTGTATATAAATATGAATTAGTGCGCAGGGGATAATTTCAAAGTTTGTGAACGATATAAAACTTGGAAGCATTGTAAACGGTCATGAAGACAGTGTAAAACTCCAAAAGAACACAGTCAAACAAAGATATGAAATAGCAGAAATTGACCACTCGGTCTGTTAAGCTTCTCTGTCATTCCATATGATTATGATTGATCAGTTTGTTTCGAATTCCACGTTCCCATCACTCCCTGACAACCTTTGATTCCCTAACAAGAATCCATTCACCTTTGTCTTAAAAATATTCCATGTCCTGACCTCCAGTGCTTTTTGAAGCAGAGAGGTCCTCAGGGAAAAAAAACTTCTCATCTTTGTTTTGTATGAGTGACTCCAAATTTTAAAACAGTGCGTCCTCTATCTGGACTGCCCAATAACAGGAAGCATCCTTTCCTTGTTCAACCTGTTACGACCATTCAGAATCTTAAACACTTCAGTCAAGTCACCCCTCACTTTCTTCAACCTTTCCTCATATACCTGCACATTTGATTTGGGTATCAAAGAAGTAAACAACTTGGTGGAGTTGGCTGGCACTTGACTTTGAATGAGGAGAAGTGTGAAGTGAGGCATATTGGTAGAAACAAAGAAAATATAAAAGGCTGCGGGGTCTGTGTGTGGGTGGCAGTGGGATAGGGTGCAGAAGCTGTGCGACCTGGGTATGAATATATATAGATCATTGAAGGTCGCAAGAACAAAATGGAAAGCAAATAATAAATCATACAGTATCCTGGGCTTTATCAATAGGGATGTAGAGTACAATCAAGGGCACCATGCTGAACTTATACAAAACACTTGATAGACCTCAGATGGAGTATTGTGCACAGTTCTGAGCACTACATAGAGTCACAGAATCATACAGCATGGAAGCAGACCCTTCGGTCCAACCAGTCCATGCCGAACATAATCCCAAACTAAAGTGGTCCTACCTGCCTGTTTCTGGCCCATATCCCTCCAAACCTTTCCGATTCATGTACTCATCTGAATGTTTTTTAAACATTGTAATTGTGCCCACATCCACCACTTCCTCAGGAAGTTCATTCCACATGCGAACCACCTGCTGTGTAAAAAAATTGCCCCAAGTCTTTTCTAAATCTCTCTCCTCTCACCTTAAAAATAAGACCCCTCGTCTCGAAATCCCCCATCATGCTAGAAAAGATGTGAAAGCATTGGAGAGAGTGCAGAAGAGATTTATAAGAATGATTCCAGTGATGAGAAACTTCGGTTAAGAGGATAGATTAGAGAGTTTGGTGTAGTTCCTGTTAGAACGGGCTGAATGGCCTCTTTCTGCACTTTAACACTGCTGTCATTCTGTCACGCAGCTGAAGGGTAATGCTTTGTTCACAACTAGAATAGAAAAGTTTCATTTCTGTCAGAATCTGAGTATAGTAATCAGTTAGAAAAAAGAAAAATAATGTTTAAAATGACATTAAAGATCATGCAGACATTGCCACCTTCTGCAGCTGAATCAGTTGTTATATTCAACAATGGTCCTGGTGGCAGGACTTGGCTCCCTGCCTTGTGCCACCCTATTTTAGCTTGTTTCAAAGTCTCCCAAACATATTTAAATGAGACAGTTGAAAAATCCAATGAGCAACATAAAATTGTGGACAATCAGGTTGTTAACTTAATAGTTTAGCTTAATACCGTGTTAATTTTTTTTAAGAAGTGGCAAGTGGGCTGCAGTGTTTGGCATCTGCGCAGTTTGTATATTATTGAAGAACAACATGATGTCAAGTTGGTGACCTGCCAACATCACATTCAATGTTATGTAAGCACAATACTTTGCCTGATATTTTGGACATAAAGTTAGCCAAGCGAAGTGACTACCAGATGAAGCCAGGTACTCCTGTCATTCACCTATAGAGTCATACCGGATTTGCAAACACCCTTCCGTTTATATTTTTGCAAAATTTAATCCTTTTCTTTTCAGCTATAGAACACTGCATATAAGTTGAAATATTTTCTAATGCTGTCTAAAAGCTTTCTGATTCTTAGCCTCATGAAACTTCCCCTTAATTGACTCCATCACTTTTAAATTTGGCTCACAATTAATCCATCAGAACTTGCAACAGTAATTGTGAATTAAGCTTTGAATCTCCATGAGGTTCTAGCAACCCTGAAATTCTTGGTGTGAGATCACAAAAGCTTTTTATGTAAATGATAGTCTTATGCTGTTTCTGCCATTGTTTCAGATGTCTGCTGATCTCCTGGTGACTGTTCAAAGCACAATTATCAATGGAGTTTATCCAAGAAAACTGACTGCTCCCTGTATAAATTTCAGGGGTGTTTTCAAGCTGTGCAAATTTCTTTAAGGTTACATTTCTAATTATTTGATGTTATTTCTAATTTTGAATTAGTTACAATTAAAGATCAATCTCAAGAAGCTGATTTTAAATAAATTTAGAACTTCATACTCATCAAAAAAAATTCAAAATGTTTATTCTGTAATGCACTTCTTCCTTTGCCTATTGGAGGTTCTTAACATTCTGCATTAACAGAATATCAACTGTCAATGTGCATTCATTTGATTCAGTCTTTATCAATCATTGAAAAATACTTTGGAATAATTTACAACATTTGGATCTTTTAGTAGGAGTTTGGCAAAGCCATTATTCTACCCTTCTGAAAAATAGGAAGATGTTTGAAAAAAATCTATTATAAAATACATATGTCCTCAACTTGAAATCAGGTCCATTGGTACGATGTAATATGAATGGTGTCGGGTAATACAAAGACTCAGTAGTACAGCCCAAGGGAAAATGAACAGATTATCAGGCAAAAGCAAAAACAAGCAACAATAAGTTATGCAATTTTATGACATTATGGCTTTCAAATTTCTTAACAGATTTATTTGGACCAATAAGACAGACAGTGTGTGAAGAATACAGAAAAATGCACTAGAAATTATTTTCCATTGCTGACCATCAAAAATTGTTCAATAAAATATTTTTGCAGATCCAAAAGTATGTAAATTCAATCAAATGTTGTTTCTCAAAAAAGCATCTGCACCATTAACAACAATTATGAAATCATTTATTGAATGACTGGCCATTTGCATAAGAAAAATGCTCCTATTTCTGCACAATTAAAACTGATCTGCATAATAAAAAGAATAAAGAACAGTATACCACAGGAACACACCCTTCGGCCCACTAAGACTGCACCAATAAATGATGCCTTTCTAAACTAAAAAGCTATTGCCTCTACATGGTTCATATCCTTCTATTTCTTCCCTATTCCTATATCTGTCAATAATCTCTCATTTTGAATTTTTCCTGCTGGAAGGGATATAACCAGTGTGGGTACATTGATATTATTTTAGCTGACCCCAGGCGTAGGATTGTGATTGTTTCCTCTTCTACTTGCTAACAATTTCCTAGTCTCATACCTTACATACAAGTTAACTTGACAAAATAACAGAGGTATATGGGGTCAACAGAATTTGTAAGTACGCAGCACACCACAGACATTTTCTTCGGCTATTAGGCTAGTAATAAGTGATTTGTTTCTTTATCAGTATTTACAACAGACAATTTATTCCATAGGAATGAATAAAATGTATTTCATTTGTGTTAATTACAATGAATGTGAGGAATGCATTCAGAATTATTCAAACCTAACTGGATGCCATTATACATTCTTATGTGTTAATGATTCCATTCTGATTAATTCATTAATGCAATTATTTGTTCAGCCTTATGTACATGCCTGGCCAAAAATGCTAACAGATTCACTTATTCTAATGTCTAAAGGATTTGAATGCATAATTACAGGCAACTCAGTGTAAAGAGTACTTTTCATCAAAATTACTTGACTTGAGAAGAGCATAGAAGCATCTTAGAATGAGAAATGGCGGTATAGGAAGATGGAATGAATGGGAAGAGAAAAAGGAAATGACGGAAGCACAGCTGGAGCTTTCACATCTACCAAATGTTTGTTCACTCAAAAGTACACTTTTGTCATATAGCTTGATTTTCTACGATACAAGATGCAAGATTCATATCTGTCACACTGTTGGATGCCAATCTACCACCTCTGTCGCCAGCTGTGTCTGGCTTGTCCCAGTCATTGCATCCTCTTGGGACATGCCAGTGGTGATTATTTTCTCAGTGCATTGGAAACAGCTGAACTGGGGTATCTTGACATTGCACAGTCCTACCAGTTGCAACAGGTGTGGAACCTGAGATTGCAGTGTCCCTTGGTTCTGTTTCATGAATGTGAAATGTGGCAGAAGTATTGGCAAAAATGAGCTCTGCCTGATGTACTCTGCCAGTTTGGGGCCAGATTTCGCTATGCTCCTATTATGGACTAGACCAAAGCCCTTCAAAATAGATTGAGAAGATAGCCTAGATCCCAACTTTTTCTTATTTTTAAAGGCAAGTGTAAAGTGTTGTGTTTCAAATGCAATGCGATTAGGCGAACTACTAGGCTTGAAGCAAAACACGCATTATCAGTTCAAATAGAAAGAAAAGAAAGAAGATTTGGAGTAACTTAACTCTATTGGAAAACTTTTAACTACTAATCAATTTAACTACTAAACAGCCACTGTTCCAGTTTAGTAACATACCATAAGCACACTCTTGGCAAAAGAAAATTCAGTAAATAGATTGTCTCACATGTAATTCTAGCAGCAGGAAGGGAACCCAAGCTTTTAGCTGCAACAGAGAGAGGAATAACAACTTCCACATCCAGCTTCAAGACCCCTGCAACTACTGGAAGTTAATCTAAAATCCTGGTTCTGTGTGAGCTTGACCCCACCCCCTCCTATTGCTTCTATTATTCCAACTTAAAAAAAAGACTTCACAAGCTGTTTACTTCGTTGGCTTGGAACAGACCCCTCATTACCTCTGTCTCAACCTCTCCTCATGAAATAACCCAGGACAAAATATATCTCTTAAAGTCATAGTTTCGTCACACTCCTTAACAGAGTCAGGAGGGAGATCATGTACCTAGCATCTCGGTGTTGAAGCCCATCATTACTCTCCTCTTTGGCATCTCATTGATATCCTCACCCGAGTTTCCTGTGGTAAAGCTCATCTGTGACCTCACCCTTCAGAGAGAGCTGACAAATTGATCATCCTTTACTCCTGAATAAAGAGGAACTGATTATTGCTTGATGAAGACTGGAGCTCGATTCTGGAGTATTTTTTAAAGGATCTATTAAGATCGGGAGAGGGGGTGAATCAACATTTTTAAGAATGGTTGGATTGTTTTATTTAGAACGTTGTTATTTTTCAGCCTTGTGGAAAATGTGAGTAATGATTTCTGGGCACTGGTGATCATTACCTACAATAAGATTATTAGAATAAAGAATACTTTTCCATTTGTAACTATTTACTCATATTATAAGGCTAATTTTATATATGTAAGTTGCTCACAAGACATGTCATGTACCTGGACCATATCAAAAGGTCAGATGCATGTTGAAATAATATTCAAGGTCTAAACATATATGGTAAAGGTATTCATTCGTGAAATTATCTCATGTATTACCACGTATAAAGGGATCAGATAGCACTTTGATAACCGTAGCAATTTGTATATAAACTACTTTAAGATTTAACAAAAAATGTCGAAGGAACTTCAGATGTAGATTAATTGACGAGTGAAGAAGATTAGCTTAGCAATACGTTGTTTAACATGGCCTGCTTCAGCCCAGAATGTTGAACCAGAAACAGGGATGGAATTATTGGTAAGAAAATTGAGGTTATGGCATAAACTGAAAATCTTTTAATATCCAACTGGAAGATGGTCAATTTTATTTTATTTTTGTTCACTGCATGGGATATGGGTATCACTGGCTAGATCAGCAATATAGTGCTCCTGATCTTGACTCACATGGAGGCCAGACTGGGTAAAGATGGCAGATCTTTTTCCTTAAAAGACATTTAAGGAAATCATTAGACTTTCAATTCCAGATTTTTAATGAATTCAAATTCCATATCTGCCATGGTGGGAATTAAACATGTATCACCAGACTATTACCTGGGGCTCTGGATTACTAATCCAACTATAATACCACTATGCTATCACCTCCCTCAAAAATTAGTTGTGACACACATGCAGACAGACATTTTATTAAACAACATTATAAAGACATAGTGCTGGAAATGCAGATGAAGGTTTTCACTGAGTCTACAGATGATGTCACCAAGAATCTATGGCAGAAAAAGTGTGGGAGGTCAAAGATTAACATTGGGGAACCCATAGGAGAGTCCTTACTGGAGTTATGCTGATATGCATGGAACTGAAATTGAGGAGAATTCATGATATTAGATGACATTGCATTGATGTTGAAAAGATTTCAGGACCATAAGACATCATGGCCACAATCCCAGAGCTCTGACCCAGGGTTATTTCCATGCTACAAAGAGAACAGAAACTAGACTAGAGAAAACTAAACAAGGAACTTTGAAAGCAACGGCATGGAGTTGAAAATATTTCATTTATATAAATTACCTTTCATAACCACCAGATATTCCAAAATACATTACAATCAATGAATATACTTTGAAACATTGTTGATGCTATATCGTGGTAAGAGTAGTAGCTAATTTGAGGCACAAAACTGCAATTTTATAAGGATCAGAAGTTCTGTTTTTGTGACTTTTATTAAGAGATAAATATGTATTCAGACACCAGGAACATTTCCTCTGATTTCCTATTGAGCGAATGCCATAGGATCATGAAACCACAGGCAGGGCGATTGTCTATCACCTCATCATAAGATAACACCTCCAACATTGCATGACTCCACTGCAGTGTTAGCCTCAATATTATGCTTAAATTCTAGTTTATCATTCTGATCCACAATCTTCTGAATCAGAGGTAAGTGTGTTACCACTGAGCCACAGCTGACACCGTGAGTTTAGAGGTAATAATACAATTGAAGAAGGGCATTATCCACCATCTGCATTTTTTTTCAAAAAAGACACAGAGCATACTTGATCTTTTGATTTACATTGGTAGAGTCAGTATGCACAGCATCCTAACATGTATTGTCTATTCAGCGAATGGTGTCATAATCTCTCAAGTTCACAAACTTCATTTTAGTAGTCTCACCAAATATAATGATATAAAACTGCTGCTCAACCTGAGCAAACCACTTAAAGGTACTTAGGTTTCAGATTTATTTTGAAGTGGCATTTTATTTTCTTGCATAGGTTTATTGTGTTTGTGTTCAATTTTTGCACTATGTTGGCCAAATTAATATATTTTTAAATCATTCATGAATGATGACTAGTTGCTGACTAGGTTAGCAATTATTGTCCACCCCTAGGTGCCACTAGATATGGAAATAATGCAGGAAAATGGTGCTGAAGTAGGAGATCAGCTATAATCTAGTTTAATGGTGGAGCAGGCTCAAGGCTCTGAACAGCCTTCACTCGTTAATATTTTCTTAGTCCCTAAGATAAATACAAACAGGTTACCTTTTCTGAGCTAGCAGGAACTGCAGATGCTTGATAATCTGAGATAACAAGGTGTAGAGCTGGATGAACACAGCAGGCCAAGCAGCATCAGAGGAGCAGGAAGGCTGACGTTTCGGGCCTAGACCCTTCTTCAGAAATGAAGAAAGGTCT
>NC_063335.1:62348830-62355678 GCF_021869965.1 Rhincodon typus | reverse complement strand
AGACCTTTCTTCATTTCTGAAGAAGGGTCTAGGCCCGAAACGTCAGCCTTCCTGCTCCTCTGATGCTGCTTGGCCTGCTGTGTTCATCCAGCTCTACACCTTGTTATCTCACCTTTTCTGAGCTTTAGTGTTTAGAAATTTGGTGTTGATATGAGATCAGATGAAGAGTGTAATTTTGGCATTGCACTTGATGCAATGTACTTACTGAATGCAAACATATATATTGAAATGTTGATGTTAATGAAGAATCAATGGACCAGTGGGGGGAAAGAAAAGTGTATGAGAAATAGGAGATGGAGTAAGCTGTTTAGTTTTACAGATTGTTCTGCAGTTCAATATGATCCATGGCTAATATTCTCTCTCAACTCCAGCTTCTTGCATTAACAAGATATCCATTTCCTTTCATTTTCAAAAATCAATTTATTTCTGTCTTGAATACATTCAGCAAATGAACATTCACAATCTTTTGGAACAAAGAATTAATGATGCAATGATCCTTTTGAGTGCCTTTTGAGCGAAGAAATGTCTCCTTATCTTATTATCTATAATTTTTGACTTCATCATTTTCCTGCCATTTAGAGATTAGAGATCTGACTTCTGATTGAGGAGTCGGATGAAGACTTCTATAACTTAAGTGGAATATATATTTACAAAATAAGCATTTTCCAGAAAAAGTGATACCAGACTCAAAATATTAACTCCGTTTCTCTCCTCAGATTTCCAGCATCTGCAGTGTTTTGATTTTATTCAAGCGTTGTCTAGATTCAGCCCAAACACCTCAGCACTGACAGACTAAAAAAGTAACTTCTGTGTTGCTGTAAAATAAATAAAACTAGCCTCATTTACAGCAAGCAACTGCTTCAGTTTATTCTTTACAGCATGAGTAATTAAGTCAACTTTTCCAATTCTTGACTTTGATATTATTTAGGGTTCAATTTATTTCTATGGCATCCCATAAACCTTACATTTTCTGAACACAGGAGCAGGAGTAAGCCATTCAGTCCTTTAAGCCTGCTCTACCTTTCAATAGGATCACGACTGATCATCCACTTCAATGCCTTATTCCCACATTATTTACGTCACTTACATCATCGGTATTTATAAATATGTCAATCTTCATTTTAAATACATTCAATGACTGAGTTCTATAGCCCTCTGGGATAGAAAATTCCAAAGATTCACAATCCCCCAAGTAAAAAATATTCCCCTCATCTCTGTCCATAATGGCTTCTTCTTTACTTTGAAATTGTGTCCCCTGGTTCTACATTCCCCAGCCAATGTAAATGTCTTACTGAAATCTACCCCATCACTAAGTATTTTATAGAATTCAATGAGGTCACCTCTCATTCTTTGAAACTCGAGAGAAGTCCAAGTTTTTCCAATCTCTTTTTACATAATAGTCTTGTATTCCCAGGAACAAGTGTGGCAAACATTCATTGCACTCTGTCTATTACAATAATTTCCTTCATAAAGTAAGGGGATCAAGACTACACATATTACTCCAGGTGCAGTCTAACTAAAGTTCTATATTCCAATTGAATTTTGTTACTCCAGTATCCAAATACTCTAAAGTAAAGGCTAGCATACTACTCTCAATTACCTGCTGCTCCTGCATGTTAGCCTTCAGTACCTTATTGATGAGGTTATCAAGGCCCTTTGGTTCATCTGCACTGCCTACCCTCTAACCATTTCAGAAATACACTACACGTCTGTTCTTTCTACCAAAGTAGATAATCTCACATATTCTCTTTATATTTCATCTGCCATACTGTTGGCCAGTTCAAATGTTCTTGAAGTTGCTTTGTATCTTCCTCACAGTGCACACACTTACCCAGTTTTATGCCATCCATAATTTAGAAATTGTGGAAATATTATGTTGTGTCTCCAAATCCAAATCATCAATATAGATTTTAAATGGCAGGGGCCCAATTACTGAATCTTGCAGAATTTCATCAGTCACAGGCTGTCAACATGAGTGTGACCCATTTATTCCTACTGTTTTCTATTTGTTAGCCAATCCTTAAACCATGCCAATACATACTCCTATCCTGTGAGGTTTAATTTGCTAAACAACCTCTGTGGTAGACTTTATCATAAACCTTCTGAAAATCCAAGTACCTGACATCCACTAACCACATACATCAATTCTGTTAGCAACATGTTCAAAATCTCCAACAGGTTCAAACATGATTCCTATTCACAAATCCATGCTGACTACGCTTAATCAGATCATTATAATCTAAATGTCAGTTATCACATTCTTAATTGTAGATTCTAGTATTTTCCCTCCTACTGATACAAGGCGAACAGGTTTGGTGTTCCCTGTTTACACCATCCCTTTTTAAATAGTGAAGTGACATTTGCTACTTTTTAATCTACAGGAACCATTTTAGAAACTATAGAATTTTGGAAGATGATAATCAATGCTTCCAACATCTTCATAGCTACCACTTTCAACACACCAAAATTTTGCAAGGATGTATCAACCTTCAGTCCTATTAATTTTTCTAATACAACCTTATTAATTCCTTGAGTTGCTTGTTCTCCCTTGTATTCCTAATTTTGGAGATATCTTGCATCTTCCTAAGTGAAGACAGATAAAACGTAATTATTTAGCATCCCTGCCATTTCTCTAACCCACACTGCAAATTCTCCTGACTCTGCCTGTGATAGATCAATATTTAGCTTAGTTAAACATTTCCCTTTACATACGTGTAGAAGTTTACATAATCTGTAACATATGCAAATTTTATGACATTACAAAAACAGTTGGAGGGCATGTTATGAAGATACAAGGAATATGCAAGGTGATTTAGATAAGTTAATTTGGTTTGTAGTGCACATTAATTATCTAGATATGAATGTAGGAGATTTGATGACATAAAAATTGGTGGTGTGATATATAGCGAGTAGGAAAACCTTGGATGACAGGGTGATCTAGATAGGCCGGTCAGATGGCCTGAACAGTGGCAAATGAAATTTAATTCTGAAAACTACAATATGAGGTTTTTTTTGAGAGGACTAACAAGGCAAATGAGTACATAGTGAATGGTAGGACTCTAGGAAGTACTGAGGGTCAGAGGGACACTGTTGTCATGTTTACGGATCCTTGAAGGTACAGAACAGGTGGATAAGGTGGTTAAGAAATCATGTGGGATACTTATCTTTATTAGTCAAGGCACCGAATAAAAGTTTGAGCAGGTTATGAAGAAGCCGTATAAGACATTAGTTCTACCACAGCTGGAGTATGCAGTTCTGCTTGCAAATTATAAGAACGATGTGAATGCATTAGAGATTGTGCAGAAGAGACTCAGCAGAACATTGCCTGGGGTTGGAGCAATTCAACTATGAAGAGAGACTTATCTAATTATCCAGGGTTGCTTTCCTTAGAGCAGATAAGGCTGAGGGGCCATTGACTGAGGTGTACAAAATTATGAGGGGCATAAATGAAGTAAATAAGGTGGATAAAACAAAATTTACCCCTCAGTGGAGACCAATAAACAGAGGCATATATTTAAGAGCAGGAGGTTTAGAGGGGAGTTATAGAGTCATGGAGTTATAGAGCACAGAAACAGACTCTTTAGTCCAACCAGTCCATGCCAATCATAATCCCAAACTAAGCTAGTCCCAAATGCCTGTGCTTGGCCCATAACCCTACAAATAATTCTTATTTATGTACTTATCTAAATGTCTTTTAAACATTGTAACTGTACTTGCATTCATCACTTCCTCTGAAAGTTCATTCCACACCCGAACCACTTTCTGTGTAAAAAAAACTGTCCCCTTATGTCTTTTTTAAATCTTTCCCATCTCACCTTAAAAATACATCCCCTAGTCTTCGCAGAATCACAGAATTCCTACAGTGTGGAAACAGGCCGTTCAGCGCAACAAGTCCACACTGACCCTCTGAAGAGCATCCCAAACACTCATCTCCTTACCCTTTCTCTGTAACCGAGCAATTCTCATGGCTAACACACCTAACCTATACATCCCTGAACACTATGGGCAATTCAGCATGGCCAATCCACTAACATGCACATCTTTGGACCATGGGAGGAAACCCATGCAGACACAGGGAGAACGTGCAAAGTCCACACAGACTAGGGGTGGAATTGAACCCGAGTCCCTGGCGCTGTGAGGCAGTGCTAACCACTGAGCATCCATGCTATCTTGAAATCCCCCACCTGTCATTAACCTTATCTATACCCTTCATAATTTTATAAATCTCTATAAAGTCACCCCTCAACCTCCTACACTGTAGTGAAAAAGGTTCTAGCCTATCCAGCTTCTCTTTATAACTCAAACCCTGCATTTCCGGCAATATCCTGGTAAATCTCTTCAGAACCGTCCCAAGTTTAATAATGTCCTTCCTGTAACAAGGAGACCAGAATTGGACACAGTACTCTAGAACAAGCCTCACCAATGTCCTATACAAACTCAACATAACATCCCAACTCCTGTAGTCAAAGGTCTGAGCAATGAAGGCAAGTATGCTACATGCCTTCTTACCCACCCTATCTATATATGATGCAAACTTCAAAGAATTATGTGTCTGAAAGATAGGATTTATATGCATTTGGGAGGCAAAGAATGATTAGGGATGTCTGCATGGTTCTGTGCGACGGAAATTGTGCTATACAAGCTTGAGATTTTGAGGAAGCAACCAAGAAGATCGATGAGGGCTGATTGGTAGACATTGTTTACTTGGACTTTAGTAAAACTTTTGACAAGGTTTCACATGGCAGACTAATTAGTTAAATTAGATCACATGGGACTCAGACTGAGCTTGCCCATTGGATACAAAATTGGCTTATTGACAGGAGACAGAGTGTGATGGCGGAGGGCTGTTTTTCAGACTGGAGACCTGTGACCAGTGGTGCTCCAGAGGGTTTGGTGGTGGGTTTGTCATTTACATAAATGATTTTGATGACAATTTAGAAAGCACGGTTAGTAATTTTGTGGATGATACCAAGATTGGTGTTATAGTAGACAGTGAAGAAGGTTATTTATGATTTATACAGAGATCTTGATCAATTGGGTCAATGGGCTGAGGAGTGGCAAATGGAATTTAATTTGGATAAATGTGGGATATTGCATTTTGGTAAAAGCAGCAAAGATTTATACAATTAAAAGTAGGGCCTTGAGTAGTGTTGTAGAGTTAAAGGATTTTTCTTTCCCCCAGATGGTGGTGGATATCTGGAACTTATTGTCTGCGAATGTGCTAGAGGTGGGAACCATCATATCAATTAAGATGGATGATGACTTGAAGTGCCATAGCAGGCTAGGGTATGGGCCAAGAGCTGGAAACTGGGAATAGAATAGGTATGTACTTAATGACTAGTATGGACACAATGGGCAAAGTGGACAAAGACACATCCCTTCCTGATGCGCTCAATGCTTTCTACGCTTGGTTCGAGCAGAATGCCAGTGGTGTGGCATCACCTGCCCCGACAGCTCTGGACGCACCTGTGCCCACTCTCACTGCTGCACACGTCAGATCGGTCTTCCTGGGAGTCACACCAAAGAAAGTGATGGGCTCGGATGGAGCACCAGCACAGCACTTGGATCCTCTGTGGACCAGCTGGCGGAAGTATTCATGACATCTTCAACCTCTCCCTCCTACAAGCCAAAGTCCCCACCTGCTTCAAGAAGACCACCATCAATCCAGTACCAAAGAAAGAACATGCAAATTGCCTTAATGACTACTGCACAGTGACTCTAACCACCATAATCATGAAGTGCTGGTCATTACCCACATCAATTGTAGTCTCCCACCCTGCCTCAATTCTCCAAAATTTGCCTACTGGCGTAAAAGGTCCACAGCAGACGCCATTTCCCTATCCCTGGAACATCTGGACAACAAGGACACCTACTCATCGACTGCAGCTCCGTCCTCAACACAATTATTCCCTCCAGACTGATCTCAAAACTCCAAGTCCTAGTTCTCGACTCCGCCCTCTGTAACTGGATCTTCAGTTTTCTGACCCACAGGCTGTAGTCACTGAAGTTAGACAACTGCACCTCCTCCACGATAACACTCAACACTGGACCCCCACAAGGATGTGTTCTCAACCTCCTACTGTACTCCCTGTACACCCACGACTATATTGCCATCTACAAGTTTGCTGACGACACCACCATGGTAGGACGGATATCAAACAATGAGGAATCAGAATACAGAAAGGAGATTGAGGGCTTGTTGATGTGGTACAATGAGAACTACTTCTCATTCAACATTGGTAAAACTAAAGAACTGATCATTGACTTCAGAAAGAAGGGAGGAGAACACACCCCCATATACATCAACAGTGCTGAGGCTGAGAGGGAGGAGACTGTCAAGTTCCTAGGAGTGACGATAACTGACAAGCTGTCCTGAACTTCCCATGTAGATGCAATGGTTAAGAAGGCACAACAATGCCTTTTCTTCCTCAGGTGGTTCAGGAATTTTGGCATGTCCACAAGGTCTCTCACCAACTTTTACAGATGCACCATTGAAAGCGTACTATCTGGGCACATACGGCCAAAGCACCGATAGCAACTGCTCTGCCGAGGACCATAAGAAACTACAGAATATTGTGTACCGAGTCCAGACCATCACAGAAGCTAATCTTCCATCCACGGACTGCATTTACATGGTCTGTTGCCACAGAAAGCTGGCCAATATCGTCAAAGACCCATTGTACCCCGGCAATGATCTCCTACAACCTCCTCTGTCAGGCAGAAGATACAGAAGCTTGAACATAAGCACCAGTAGGTTCAAGAACAGTTTCTTCCCTGTCATTATTAGACGGATGAATGGACTCTCTAACTCTAATGCTGATCTTGCTAATGTTGATCTTGCCTAGCGC
>NC_063335.1:62337075-62348330 GCF_021869965.1 Rhincodon typus | reverse complement strand
GTCTAGGCCCGAAACGTCAGCCTCTCTGCTCCTATGATGCTGCTTGGCCTGCTGTGTTCATCCAGCCCTGCACCTTGTTGTCTCGGATTCTCCAGCATATGCAGTTCCTACTATCCCTGTGACATTCTTTCTTAGTTGTACTATTCCTGCTGTGCATTTTAATGCATGAATGACTGAGAACTTTCTCTATGTTTCAAAATTAAACTAGCAGAATGCAATCTGCTGTAAATATACAGAGAGCTGCCACAAATCACATCATTTAAAATTCTACTCAATTTTGTTATTCATTTGGATTAATAGTTAAGTAGAGATCTAAAGGTGCAATGCACAACATTACTTAGTAGCTGATGAAATGACTGCAATTGGCATATGCAGGTTTCAAACCAAACCAACAGATTTGGAACAGATTTTTATCTCATTGTGCTGTCAGTAATTTCAATTTTTTTTGTTTGAGCCCAATGATATTTGGCACGGTGGTCACTGATTTCACTTGATACTTGCTGCTGATAAACATCGCGATAATTTCCAGTAGCAAGAAAAGAGACAATATATTAAAAATGTGGGTCCATATGTATGACTGCCTTATATCTTATGTAGCTCAATTAGATTACAATAGCATAACTTTCTTGCAGTTATATATTGTTTGAACAGATTGGAAGATGGTCTCTAAATATTTGTTAGTGCTGTTTTATGACAAACAACATTGGAGATTTATTAAATTGCCTCATTATCCTTTGTTTCCGGGCTAAAAGTAATGAAGAACACATTGATAACATGACAGTTTTGGTAAAATTTAAAATGGCAGAACATCAATGAGCTTTTGAGGCCATGGGCAAATGACATTAATAAAGTTATGTTACTGTTGATGTAGTAGACAAGTGGATAATTATGAGATATTTAAAATCAGATCAATAGTCAGTCACTGAAATGGAAGAACTTTTATTCAAATATGATGGCGCTGGATGAGTGGAAGAATATTTGGTTGGATTTTACAATGTGAGATAATAGAATTGTAGAATAATTACAGCATCGAATGAAGCCCTTCAGTCTGTTATGTCCCTCAGAGGACCAAACCATCTCATGAACTCACTCCCCTGCCTTGTCCCAGCAGCTTTGAATTTTTTTCCTTTTCCAGTTAATGATCCAATTCTCTTTTAAAAGCCTCAATTGACCCTTTCTTCATCACACTCAGTCAGGGAAATCTGAAAGACCACCAATATGCGAATAGCAGCCACATAGAAGTGACGATTTTGCAAGATATAGTATTATTATTGTCTGGCATGAGAGATGTAGTTTTGTGTACATGCATTTTTAATTTGGCTGCCCTATATGGTAATCACCCATCACAGCTGACATTTATGTAGAAATTATCTCAGAATGTAGAAGTATTTCTTAGATGTTTTATAGATCACAGGCTGAGGGGATCAACGCCATTTATGCTTGAATAGAAAGATTTATATGGTGCCATTCACAAGTGACAAATGGATTCCATTTACACCTCTTGTTGCTGCTGAAAGGCTGCCAACATTATCAAAGACCAATCCCACCTGGTAATGCTCTCCTACAGCCTCTTCCATCAGTGAACACATGCACCAGCAGGTTCAAGAACAGCTTCTTCCCTGCCATTAGTAGGCTAATGAATCGACTCTCTAACTTCAAGTGATGTTGATCTTGTTAATGCTGATCTTGCCTCGCGCATGTCCTTCTGCGGTGTAACCTGTATGCCTCACTCAGTCCAAGCTTTTCCACCCTATTTTCTGTATGTCCTTACTTACAATGGTCTGCCTGTATTGCATGCAAACAAAGCTTTTCACTGTACTTAGGTACACGTGACAATAAATCAAATCAATCAACCAATCATCTATAATATATCCCTGAATTATCTGATTAAATAATTTCATGACAAAAACAAATAAAAATGGAGGAAAAGTTGTTGTACACATGACTTAATTCATGATATAATAAAAGTTCTGAAAGAAATTGCTTTACATATAGAAACTAAAGCTGTGGCTAATACATACATGATATGAATGTATTTAATTCTTTTATGACTTCAGTATACCTTCAACAGTCTGAACAATCAAACACAGCCATGCCGCCCTGTAGGTGATTTCACTCCCTCTACTGTTTAGTTTTTATGATGTTAATATCAAAATTGTCATAAAAACTTACCACTGACAATGTGTTTACATTTCTTAACGACAAAATTTGGAATGGCCACAGTTCTATTCCAAAGAGAAAGGGCCAGTTGTGTGATTTGGAACTGAAAACGTGTTGCATCTGCATTGAACAAGACTTGCTCACTGGCACTGAGTGGTAAGCAGCTGTCCCCTAATGACATGCTGGAGGCTATTCAGACAAGGCAAAATTTCAGAAGACAAAACTACCTCCTGATCCTGCTGAAGGTGACGGACTTGAAATTTGCAGTACACCAGGTTGGCCACTATATCACTAATGGTTAAGTATGTTAGAGTGTGAGTGGCCGAGTGGCCAAGGGTGCAGCTGGCACATGTGAGCCATTGCGTTCATGTGCTCACCACTGGACATATGAAGTTCCACACTAGGAGTCATTGGGATAGTGCAATAGCAAGTCCTTAATTCTTCAGTCTATTATCTCATTCAAGTCAGGGTCATGCCAAGGTATAGATAGCTGGAAAAACTGGGAAACAGCCTCCCTCTTAGAAGAGAAAGAGAGATCATCAGAGAATGCACATCATCAGCAGAGTTAAGAATTAGGTACACAACCTGGGCATATCATAGAACTGCGTGAGCAGCCAAGGGAGGCCAAGACAGCTAATGCCAGTGAAAGTCAGAAGACTGTGCAAGGTCATGTCCAGGCTGAGCCCCAGGTTGATGACATGTCTCATTTGACAATATGTTAACTCTTGCAAATGGAGAGGTCCATAGTACATATCTTGCTTAACCTTCAGAGACTATGCACACCCATGCTCAGTCCATCCAGGCCATGACTATCACCATGTTGCTAGTGTGTGGCATGCATGTCTTCCTACATAGAGAGATTGGCAATCCAGATGGAGATCAAGATCCAACAGACCTCAATATCAGTGGATAATGGAGATGCATGCTTTCCTGCATATCACTGCCTGGTCCATTGAGGATACCCATTGGCAGGACCAACTAGAGATGGCAGTACTATGGTAAACAATGGGGAAAGAGTTGCCTTTGGAGTTCTCAACATTGATTCTAAATCCCATGAAATCCCTCATGGCATCAAGTCAAACAGAGGAAAGGAAACCTTCGCTCACCCTCACCTGATGAATGTTTTTGAATACCACTTGGATGGTAACAAGGCCAAAAAATATACTTGATTGACCTTTCACAGGCACTTACCAGAACAATAGGCCCCATTTTTTGGGGTCTTACCAAACAATTGTGCATTGTTTGGCTAGACATCAGAAATAAATCAATAATAAACACTGTACTGGAAAGCAGCTAGAGTTACAAATTTATATTTTCAGTTATGATGGAAGTACACAAACATGGGATTGGAGTTTCGCTACCAAGCTGGGTAGTTCGAGTTAGATGCAATTTAGTCAGCTAGCTGGATTACCAGAGTTACCTGGTATCTCCTTTTAAGGTTTTTACATACCTATTGTTCTTGCCAGCACCATACTATGGAGCATGCCATCATTACAGAGACTTTAGAAAGGGGTGCCTCAAAGATCCCCTCGACAATCCGGACACCTGCAGTATGATTTTAGAAATCTTATAGTATACCAATGACATTGTTGAATGATGAATAAGACTTAGGATCATAGAATTTTACAGAACAGAAGGAGGCTGTCCAACCCATCATGCAAGTAGACGCTCTCGAAAGAGCTACCCAGCAAGTCCCATTCTCCAGCCCTATCTCTGTAGCCCTCGAAATTCATCACTTTCAAATATACATCCAGGCCTCTTTTGAAACCTCCTCTAGAACCCATCTGCACCACTCACCCAGCTGCACATTCCAAATACTATAAACTCTCTCAGTAAGGAAGTTTCTTCTCATTTCACTTCTAGCTTTCTTGCTGAAAATTTTGAAATTGTGAACCCTAATTACTGACATACCATCGAGTGTAAACAAAATATCCTTCTTTACCCAGTCAAAATTTTGAACAGCCCGATAAGGTCAACTGTTTATCTTTTCTGCTCCAAGAAAAATAAGCCCATTTCTCTCATCTTTCCTTGTACCTAAAATCTGTTATTCCTGCTAGTAAATCCCCTTTGCACTCTCTCCAGGGCTTTAACATCTTTCCTTAAATAAGATGCCCAGAATCGAACATAATACTCCAAATGCGGCCTGACTAATGATTTGTAGGAGTGTCACATTAGTTCTTTGCTTTTATACTTTATGCGTCTATTTATAAATCTAAGAATCTTATAAGCCTTCCAAACAATTGTTTCAACTTGATGAGGAACTCAATAGTGAAAAATGCTGATGGGTCTGCACATCATGATACTAGATGCATTGACTGCTGTTAGCACAGTTGCTCTGTTGCTCCAAATATCTGTCTTCTTTCTGATGCTGCCTGGCCTGCTGTGCTCCTCCAGCTCCACACTGTGTTATTTCTTGCATACTCAGACTGCTGTCCCTCACATGCTCCCACAATTCTTTGCTTCCTTTAGTAAAACCCTTATGTCACAAAATCCTTTGACCTTCGCCGTCTTAATGATGCAACAAATCTCTGTTGTGGTTATTTTTAGCATTCCTCTCAGAAAATGCACATTATCAATCATGGCTGGAGAAAGGGTTTAGGATACTCAAAAATCAGAACATATACAGTCAGAACCTTGAAATAGAGCAAGTACATTTAACAGTTGAATCAGACCATGATTGGAGTTAGTGGGTTAAAGGGCTTTGGCACCATTAGTCACCATAGACAATTGAAACATTCTACTCATACAGCCACAATAATGAGTGGAGCTCTTATAGTGACATGAATTCCAATCAGGGCATCCTCTATTCTGAAAAAAAGCAATCCTGTTAAGGCAAGCAGACCTTTTACACTATGATTATCAGTCCATTGACATTATAATACAATTTGATGTTCTTTCAATGGATACATTAATTACATTCCTTACGCATCTTTGTCCTGATGACATGGATGCATTGTGTGGATCTGAGGGGTGACATTATAGAGGTTTATAAAATTATGAGGGGCATGGATAGAGTAGTAGACCAAGGTCTTTACTCCGGGCTGTGGGGAATAGAGGACAGAGGTTTAAGGTGAGAGGGGAAAGATTTAAAAGGGATCTAAGGGGCAACTTTTTCACACAGAGGGTGGAGTGCATATGGACTGAGCTTGCTAGAAGAAGTGGTGGAGGCTGGTACAATTACAACATCTAAAAGGCATCTGCATGGCTATATGAATAGGAAAGGTTTAGAGGGAAATGGGCCAAATACTGGCAAATGGGACCAGATTTATTTAGGATAACTGGGCAGCATGTATGAGTTGGACCAAAGGGCCTGTTTCCATGCTGTACACCTCTATGACTCTATATACACTTGTAGTTTGATTCAAGCACATAAAAATTGTGAGCAACTTAGAGATCATTTTGATAGGTTGCCATTTCAAACATCCTCCAAAAGTCTTGAATAATTTTCTTGGGTGCCTAATGCTTTGAGTTTTGTCCATTCTCATAGTTTTCAAGTATTTTTCTTATTTCAATGTAAAGAAAGAACCAAGAACCAGTACAGTACAGGAACACACACTTTGGCCCGCCAGGACACATGTAACTTTCTAAACTAAAAACCTTTTGCGTCCAAGTAGTCCGTATCCCTCTATTCCCTGCCTACTATATATCTGTCAAGATACCTCTTCAACGTTGCTGTTGTATCAGCATCTAACATCTCCTCAGGCAGCCCATTCTAGGTGCTTACCATCCTCTGTGCAAAAAAAATCTGCCTCTCACATCACCTTTAAACTTACCCCCTTTTACCTATGTTCCCTAGTAAGTGAAATTTTTACCCTGGGGAAAAGACTCTGATTATCCATTCTATCCATGCATCTCATAGTTTTGTGAACTTCTATCAAGTTGCCCCTCATCCTTCGATGTTCAAATGAAAACGAAACAAGTTTGTCCAATCTCTCATCCTAGATATTACCCTGTAAACCAGGCAATATCCTGGTAAACCATTTCTGTACCTTCTCCAAAGTCTCCATATTCTTCTTGTAGTGTGGCAACCAGAACTGTACACAATATTTTAAACATGGTCTAACTAAAGTTCTATAGAGCTGCAATGTGGCTTGACAATTTTACAGTCTACGCCTTGCCCGATGAAGGCAAACATGCCATATGCCTGCTTGACCACTTTATTCACTTGTGTTACGGGGAACTGTAGATCTATATGCCTAGGTCCCTCTATGTGTTGATTCTGCTAACTGATCTGACACTTACTGTATCCTTCCCTCCTGCATTAGGTCTCCCAAAATGCATCACCTTGCATTTGTCTGGATTAGGGAAGAGGGCAGCAGAGTGGTGACGCTGATTGGCTGATGTGGGGAAGATTTGCATCAGTGCAGTCACTACTTCCAGAAGGTGGTTTGCGGAAGGGCTGTTGTCATGTGACAGTTCAACGCCAAACACTTCCTCAGTGTTTGCCTCCCTACCTCCTCTAATTAAAAAAAAAGCACACCCACCCCACTGTGAGGGCCAGAAACAAGGGAAAGGGAACATCCTGGGAAGGTGAGTGAGGGAAGACCTACCTTGGGTATTGGCAGTGATAAGTAAAGGTAAGTGTTTAACAAATTTTCTATAAACAGCTGAATGGGTGATAGAAATGTCAGTCAGTACGGTTAAGTGCTGCACTTGTGAGATGTGGGAGATCCGTGGTGCTTCCAGTGTCTTGGATGTCTGCAGGAAGTGCACCCAATTTCTGATATAACAAGGTGTAGAGCTGGATGAACATAGCAGGCCAAGCAGCATCAGAGGAGCAGGAAGGCTGACGTTTCGGGCCTAGACCCTTCTTCAGAAATGGGGGAGGGGAAGGGGGTTCTGAAATAAATAGGGAGGGGGGGGAGGCGGATAGAAGATGGACAGAGGAGAAGGAGAAGATGGGTGGAGAGGAGACAGGCCGGTCAAAGAGGTGGGGATGGAGCCAGTAAAGGTGAGTGTAGGTGGGGAGGTAGGGAGGAGATAGGTCAGTCCAGGGAGGATGGACAGGTCAAGGGGGCGGGATGAGGTTAGTAGGTAGGAGATGGGGGAGGGGCTTGAGGTGGGAGGAGGGGATAGGTGGGAGGAAGGATAGGTTAGGGAGCTGGGGATGAGCTGGGCTGGTTTTGGGATGCGGTAGGGGGAGGGGAGATTTTTAACTTCCCATATATTTACTGGGACTCACTTAATGCTTAGGACATAGATGGGGCAGAGTTTGTAAGGAGCATTCAGGAGGACTTCTTGAAACAGTATATAGATAGTCCAACTAGGAAAGGGGCTGTACTGGACCTAGTATTGGGGAATGAGTCTAGCCAGGTGGTCGACGTCTCAGTAGGGGAGCAGCTTGGGAACAGTGATCACAATTCAGTAAGCTTTAAGGTACTGATGGATAAAGATAAGTGTAGTTGGCAGGTGAAGGTGCTAAATTAGGAGAAAGCCAATTACAACATTATTAGGCAGGAACTGAAGAATGTAGATTGGAGGCAGATATTTGAGGGCAAATCAACATCTGGTATATGGGAGGCTTTCAAGTGTAAGTTGATAAGAACTAAGGACCGGCACGTTCCTGTAAGAATGAAGCATAAGTATGGCAAGTTTAGGGAACCTTGGATAACAAGAGATATTGTGAAAACCAAAAGAACTGCGGATGCTGTAAATCAGGAACAAAAACAAAGTTGCTGGAAAAGCTCAGCAGGTCTGGCAGCATCTGTGAAGGAGAAAACAGAGTTAAAGTTTCAGGTCTGGTGACCCTTCCTCAGGAGTGTGTGTGTGAGAGATATGGTGAGCCTAGTCAAAAAGAAAAAGGAAGCATTTGTCAAGGCTAAGAGACTGGGAACACACGAAACAAGGATGGAATACAAAGAAAGTTGAAAGAACCTTAAACAAGGAGTTAGGAGGGCTAAATGGGGTCATGAAAAGTCATTGGCCAAAAGGATTAAAGAAAATCCCAAGCTTTTTATACATATAGAAAGAGTAAGAGGGTAGCCAGGGAGAGGGCTGGCGCACTCAAGGACAGGGAAGGGAATTTATGTGTGGAGCCAGAGGAAATGGGTGAGGTATTAAATGAATACTTTGCGTCAGTATTCACCATAGAGAAGACTTGGTGGATGATGAGTCTGTGGAAGGGTCTGTAGATAGTTTGGGTCATGTTGACATCAAAAGAGAGGAGGTATTGGGGGTCTTGAAAAACATTAAGGTAGACAAGTCCCCAGGCCCTGATGGGATATACCCCAGAATACTGAGAGATGCAAGGGAGGAAATTGCTGGGGCCTTGAGAGAAATCTTTGTATCCTCACTGGCTACAGGGGAGGTCCCAGAGGATTGGAGAATAGCCAAAGTTGTTCCTTTGTCTAAGAAGGGTGGCAGGGATAATCCAGCCAATTACAGCCAATTACAGATGCTGCCAGACTTGCTGAGCTTTTCCAGCAACTTCTGTTTTTGTGGTTGTTAATATTCTGGGGACACTGGTTTGAATCCTGCCAGGGTAGCTATTGGAATTTGAATACAATAAAAATCTGAAATTGAGAGTTTAGTAATGACCATGAATCCATTGTCGATTGTCTTTTAGGGAAGAAAACTGCCATCCTTACCTGGTCTGGTCTATTCCAGAGCCACAGCAATGTGGTTGACTCTTACTGCCCTCTGGGCAGTTAGTGATGGGTAACAAATGTTGGCTTAGCCAGTAATGCTCTCAATCCATGAATGAATAAAAAAAGGCATAATTCCACCCTTGAAAACAGCCTAGATTCCTTTTCAACAGAGCAGGCTGATTGCTGAACACATTCCTATGTAATTCTCAATAACAGAGAACATATCCAACTATCACTTTCTGCTTACATTAGTTCACCTGAGACCTATGGACTGGGCTGTCATTGCAGGTTCTCCTGCGGTCTCTGCATAAGATGGCTGCTCCTAACCAGACTTCATACAGTTCAAAATCCAATGGCTACTATCTTAAATTGCCTGTATTATCTGTTGGTTAATATCTGTTGGTTGAATATAGTCTCACATATTGTCTTTTGTCTTAGATAATTAAACATATAAGTGTCTCAACCATTAACCTGAATGAATCTGATTATTTCGAATTTGAGGGAGCAAGAAGAAAAAGCTACTTGCCTCTCCAGGGAAACCGTTGTTTATGAATTTTATGTTCACTTTTGTGTAGCTTTTTATGAATTTCAAATATCCTTTGTAATCCTCCTTGAGATAAATGTTGTGTAGTTCTTCTATTTAGTTGGGAGCAGTTAAATCCACAAGTGAAGTCATGGGTGTTTTCAGAGGCACGTTTTAAAAGCTTTTTGTGTCCATTTCTAAAATTTTAAGCTACCCATGCACGCCCATTGCTCTTGGTTACATTGAAAATTAGAACAAGCAGATCAGAGAGAGTTTAAGGGTGAACATCATGCAGAGGAGGTATCTCTTGCCAAAACCATTATCCACCCACACTTATATATTAGAGATAGGCAGCAACCTTTGTGTGGCAAGGTTGATTCTTACAAACTTAATTGAGATATTGAGGAAGTGGGAAAAATGATTGGTGAGGGCAGGGCAGTAGATATTGTCCATATGGACTTTAGCAAGGCCTTTGACAAGGTCCCTCATGGCAGGCTTTACCAAAAATGAAGTCACATGGGATCTGTGGAGAGCTAACAAGATGGATACAGAACTGACTTAGTCATTAAAAGACAGACATTTGCGGTGGAAGGGTACTTTTCAGACTGGAGATCTATGAACAGTGGTGTTCCGAAGAGATCAGTGCTGGGACCACTGTTGTTTGTAATATATTCAAATGATTTTGAGGAAGATATAGTTGGCCTGATTCGTAGGTTTATGGACAACATAAATATTGGGGGAAGTGTGAATCATAAGGAGGATTGCAACAGGATATAGATAGGTTGGTGACTTGAGCGGAGAAATGGTAGATGGAGTTTACAAAGAACAAAGCACAAAGAAAATTACAGCACAGGAACAGACCTTTCAGCCCTCCAAGCCTGCACTGACATGCTGCCCTTCACAACTAAATCCCCCTACCCTTCAGAGGATCGTATCCCTCTATTCCCATCCTATTCCTGTATTTGTCAAGACGCCCTTTAAAAGTCACCATCAAAACTGCTTACACGACCTTCTCTGGC
Organism: Rhincodon typus; assembly: GCF_021869965.1. Lineage (NCBI taxonomy): Eukaryota > Metazoa > Chordata > Chondrichthyes > Orectolobiformes > Rhincodontidae > Rhincodon > Rhincodon typus. Next base: position 62,338,041 of record NC_063335.1, on the reverse strand, counting down.
AGCGAGTTCCAGGTACCCACCATCCTCTGTGTAAAAAACTTGCATCGTACATCACCTTTAAACCTTGCCCCTCGCACCTTAAACCTATGGCCCCTGGTAACTGACTGTACCACCCTGGGAAAAAGCTGCTGACTGTCCACTTGGTCCATACCCTTCATAATCTTGTAGGCCTTATTAGACATCTAACAATCTCTATCATTCCAGTGAGAATAACCCAAGTTTCTCCAACATCTCCTCATAGTTAATGCCCTCCATACCAGGCAACATCCTGGTAAATCTTTTCTGTACCCTCTCCAAAGCCACCACATCCTTCTCGTCGTGTGGTGACCAGAATTGAACACAATATTCCAAATGCAGCCTAACTAAGGTTCTATAAAGCTGCAACATTACCTGCCAATTTTTAAACTCAATGCCCCGACCGATGAAGGCAAGCATGCCGTATACCTTGTTGATGACCTTCTCCAACTGCGTTGCCACTTTCAGTGACCTGTGTATTTACACCCAGATCCCTTTGCCTATCAGTACTCCTAAGGATTCTGCCACTTACTGTATATTTTTCATCAGGTTTAAACCATCCGAAATGCATTACCTCACATTTTCTGGATTAAACTCTGGATTAACAGTCCAGCGATAATACCACAAGGCTATTGCCTCCCCACTTATAGTGCTTCGTCAAGTGAGACTCATGGAACGTGATCTGTGGCTTGCAAAGACATTCCTCGTATACTCTTTTATTCTTCACTTCATTACTTATGCAAATAGGCTGTTTGGATCCATTCTCATGTAATCATGTGGCAGGAGAGGCAGTTCACTACTACCAAGACCTTGTGCTGTTTACACTGTTGACACCATAATTACAGCCCAGCTGCACACCAGTTCTGAGATAACAAGGTGTAGAGCTGGATGAACACAGCAGGCCAAGCGGCATCAGAGGAACAGGAAAGCTGACGTTTCGGGTCTAGACCC
>NC_063335.1:62324724-62336575 GCF_021869965.1 Rhincodon typus | reverse complement strand
TAGGACAGATGTCAGAGGTAGGTTCTTTACTCAGAGAGTAGTAAGGGAGTGGAATGCCCTGCCTGCAACAGTAGTAGACTCACCACCTTTAAGGGCATTTAAATGGTCATTGGACAAACATATGAATGATAATGGAGTAGTGTAGGTTAGATGGGCTTCAGATTGGTTTCACAGGTTGGCTCAACATCGAGGGCCGAAGGCCTGTACTGTGCTGTAATGTTCTATGTTCTATGATCTTGTCACTGCAAGTATTTATCTTTGATCCTGGGAAGGCCTGCTGTAGCCACTTAACTTTTAATTTTGGCAAACCTTTCCCAAAGAAAGAAATTCAGGGTACCCAAAGGCTATGCAGCAGGTGAGTGAGATCCTTATTGCCTCTATATATCCAACCTTTTGGTTGTTATGGAGATTCAGTGGTAGGATTCCAGCCTTCTACGTGGGAAACCCGGGTTCATTTACCAGCCAATTACTGCATAGCAGTTCTTTCATCCTGTTCTTAATGGGAGGTAGTGATGTAGGTGGTTAAAGCATTGGACTAATAATCCTGAAACTCAGGATAGCGTCGCTAGCCTTCTTGTGGTGCAGTGGTAAAGTCCCTGCCCCTGGACCAGGAATCAATCTCTGAACAGATTGATTAGAAAAATAAGCTTAAAAAATCCAACCTCTTAGTGTTCCTTTGGCACGGTGGTAGTTTCCCACCACTGAGCCAGGAGGCCCAAGTTCAAATTCCACCTGCTGTAAAGGTGTATATAACATTTCTGATAAGGGTGATTAGGAAACTATGTCTACGTTCAACCACTTGTGTGTAACTTAAGCTGCCTTGGCACTAAAGCTCTGGAATTCCATTCTTGAGGTTTTCCACATAATTGACCTTGTTTTCTGCCTGGAAAATGTTCCTTAAAACCCACTGTTTGACCAAACATTTGATCATCTGCCCTAATATCTTGATATGTAACTCAGTGTCACATTTTATTTCATAATATATTTCAATGAAACATTTTTGGGAAATTTTATTACATTAAAGGTGCTGTTTAATACAAGTTGTTCTTGTGTGCTACTTATATGTCTGGGGCTAGTGACCCAAATGATCTAGCTCAAGTATTATCTGGCACACCTAGGCTTATTTGTATTACCATGTTTTACTTCATAAAGCCATTTCTCTCTCATAGTGTACACTTTCTGACTATGTGTGCAAAATTACAAAAGACTATACAATTTGAGAGCTGAGGAAGGGTCTACGCCCGAAACATCAACTTTCCTGCTCCTCTGATGCCGCTTGGCCTGCTGTGTTCATTCAGCTCTATACCTTGTTATCTCAGATTCTCCAGCATCTGCAGTTCCTACTATCTCTGAAACGGTTTTATTTTTATGTATTACTGTCTGTGATAATGTTGTGCCCATGATAGAATTCCACCAGTAATTAAACTGAGAAAGGCACTGTTTATTATACATGAAAATTTCACAGCTAAGATTAGAGGTGGATACAGGTACAGTTAGAACATTTAAAAGATGTTTGGATAAGTACATGAATAGGAATTTTTTTAAGGGATATGGGCCAAACACAGGCAAGTGGGACTTGTTTGGTTTGGGAACATGGTCGGCATGGACTAGTCTGATCGAATATTCTGTTTGCGATCTGTATAACTCTATGACTCAAGTTTATAATAGATAGTAAGACCACCGTTGCTCATTTAGCTGATTGTAATGAAAAGTAGATTGCAAGTTTATACACTGTGCATCTCCTAGACCAATTGTAGCAACCTCCTCTTCAAATCCAAAGTAGAACTGATAATTTCTTAAAAGCTGAAATTATCAGGCATAATATCTAGTTACTGCCAATGTTCTTCCTACACAAATCCAGCCTAAAATTCAAATTTATCTTAAACTGAGTTCACATTTCCTATTCACATAACAGGAAATTAGATTTGATTTCTAAGTGAAAGCATTGTAAATTACAGCCAAGGTGGAATCCATTCTACCCATGCTAGTTATTTGGAAGAGTAGCTGTGCTTAGTTCTACATTTTTTTTGTCTATAACTCTGTAAATTCATAATTCTCAAGTACCTGTATAACTCCTTTTTAAATTTATTTACAGAATCAACTCCCATCTCTTCTTCAGTTAAAGTATTTGAGATCCCAACTCCTCTGAGTGGGAGATCCCAACTCTTCTGAGGGTGAGGTCCTGACCTCTCTGATGCTGAATTTCTGACCCTTCTGAGGGTGCAATCCCAACCCTTCTGTGGATGAGATCCTGAGCCCTCTGATGGTGAGATCCTGATCCATATGAGCGTGAGATCCCAATCCATCTGAGGGTGACATCCCAACCACTCTGTAGGCGAGATCCTGACCACATTGAGGTGAGATCCCAACCATAATCAGTAAGACTTCTGTGATTGAGGCCTAGTTGTAGCCTGCTCAAACTTATTTTACTCCCAATTCTCAAGTCACTTAGCAGTCTGTGTTTTTTCTGATCTTTGGAAAATACTGACATTTTAAATGACAACTCATTGCAGTGAAATAACACTGCATTTTTAATGGAGGCTAACAAAGAGAAACAGTACAGAATATAGTCTAGATAGAATTAAGGTACGATAATGCATTCATGTGTAGCAAGAAAATTACTTCTGTGAAGGACCTGCACAATATATGCATAATGTCACCATACAAGAGCAATCATATTTCATACTAATTGTTGAATCTGCCGATTGCAAAAGTGTTTAGATTTTGTTTGAAAATCATCCAAAAAATGTACAGGTGTTTGGGTACAAAGGGCCAGAGCGATTCCAAATTCAATGACCAATCTTTACCAAAGTAGTTACTGCCAGCTGAGTCAGTAGTAGGGTTATCACAACCGATTTCAACATCCCTGATTTGAGAAGCTGAATAAAAAGAGTTCAGCTGCAGCCTGCCATTACACAACAACACATGCTGGAAAGTGTGTATATGTGGAAGTCAAGTACTTACTCATCTGGCTCAGCTGGGAAGAATCCCATACTCAAATAATTGTAAGGATAATGTAGCATCTCCTTTCTATGCACAGAACCTTGTCTATCAATAGCAAATGTAAATGCCTTATAGTATGTAAAAGTTTCATTTTGCACATTCTTACATTAATGTTTAAGTTGCAGGTACACCTTTCCAAAAGTGAAGGTGACAACCAAGGAACAGCAAGCAATGCTAAGGTATTCAGACTGAGCTATTCTTCTGATATTAATGATTTTCTCAGTGGAATCAGCAATCATTGATGCAGAGAATAGCCAGGTTCTCCTAAGCCATTTGGTCAATGATCTTTCCTCTTCAAGTAGTGCAGGTGTATGAATTGCTACGTGATTTCATCATGTTACTTCCTGAAGATATGACTGCTGTCCTCATAGAGTCATACAGCATAAAAACAGGCCCTCCAGACCACAATGACTAACAAATACCAAATTACTCTAATCCCATTTACCTGCATTTGGTCCATAGCTTGCTATGTCCTGATATTTTAAGTCCTCATCTAAATGCTTCTTACAAGAGTACCTGCCTCCACTACCCTCTCAGGCAGTGTGTCCCACATTTTTACCACCCACTGGGTGAAAAGATTATTCATCTGATCCCCTCTAAACTACTTACTCCTCAACTTAAACTTATGCGCTCTTGTCTTAGGCACATTTTCCATGGGGAAAAGATTTTCATGGTTTCTACCATCAGCCTTTGCCACCTATTGGCAAGTCAATTTTGATTCCAATCTGCCAACTCACCTTGGATCCCATGGGCTCTTTCCTTGTTAACCAGCCTTCCACGTAGGACTTTGTCAAAGGCCTTAATGAAGTCCACGTAAACCATATTAACTGCACTACACTCATCAATATATTTTGTCACATTTTAAAAAAAAACTCAATTAAATTAGTCAGACAGAATCGCCCTCCAACAAATTCATGATGAATATCCATGATTGATTCCTGTCTTTCAAAGTGTTGATTAATCCTAACTCTCAGGACTTTTTCCAAAAATTTCCTCTCCACTAACATCAGACTAACTGCTCTGTAATTATGTGATCCATCCCTGCTGCTCTTCTTAAACAAAGAAACCACATTAGGCATCCTTCAGTCATCTGGCACTTCACCTGTAGCCAGTGAAGTATTAAATATCCTCACCAGTGCCGCAGGAATCTCCTCCCTTATCTCCCATGGCAGCCTGGGGTACATCTCATCAGTTCCTTCGGTTTTATGCACCTTAAAGCCCACTAAAACATCTAACACCTTTTCCTTAGTATCTGAACATGCTCTAGAACTCACCACTTCAACTGAAGTCTCCAGCCACAATGCTTTTCTCCCTTATGAATACCGATGAGAAATAATCATTTAAGACGTCACCCAAGTTCTCTGGCTCCATGCACAGACTGCCTCTTTGGTCTCTAATTGGCATTACTCTTTCTCTTGCTTTTAATATAATTATAAAATGCCTTTGAGTTTTCTGTAATCCTATCTGGCAAAGATATTTGTGGCCCTCTTTGCCCTTTTAATTTCCTTTTAAGCACTTCCCTCTGACAGTCTCTGTACTTCTAAATGGCCTCCCTGTTTTCAATACACTTTACTTAACATAAGCTTCCTTCTTTTCTGCATGATGGTGACCAGATATCACCTGTATCCAGTGTATCTAATTTCCTTTTATGAAGGACAAAAGATCTTGCGAATATTGTGGAATTCTTAAAAAGTTTATTTACGCAGCACCATTTCAAAGTGTTCCCCATTGATTTACATAAGAACATAAGAACATAAGAACTAGGAGCAGGAGTAGGCCGTCTGGCCCTTCGAGCCTGCTCCGCCATTCAATAAGATCATGGCTGATCCTTTCGTGGACTCAGATCCACTTACCCGCGTTCTCACCGCATCCCTTAATTCCTTTATTGTTCAAAAGAAATCTATCTTTTTTTTAAAAACATTTACTGAAGTAGCATCAACTACTTCACTGGGCAAGGAATTCCATAGATTAACAACCCTCTGGGTGAAGAAATTCCTTCTCAGTTCAGTCCTAAATCTGCTCCCTCTAATCTTGAGGCTATGCCCTCTTGTCCTAGCTTCACCTGCCAGTGGAAACATCCTCTCTACTTCTATCTTATCTATTCCCTTCATAATTTTATATGTTTCTATAAGATCCCCCCTCAATCTTCTGAATTCCAATGAATATAATCCCAATCTACTCAGTCTCTCCTCATAAGCCAACCCCCTCAACTCCGGAATCAACCTAGTGAACCTCCTTTGCACCCCCTCCAGTGCCAGTACATCCTTTCTCAAGTAAGGAGACCAAAACTGCACACAGTACTCCAGGTGTGGCCTCACCAGCACCTTGTACAGCTGCAACATAACCTCTCTGCTTTTTATTTCAATCCCTTTAGCAATGAAGGACAAAATTCCATTTGCCTTCCTAATTACTTGTTGTACCTGCAGACCAACCTTCTGTGATTCATGCACAAGGACACCCAGGTCCCTCTGCATAGCAGCATGCTGCAACTTTTTACCATTCAAGTAATAATCCTTTTTACTATTACTCCTACCAAAATGTATGACTTCACATTTATTTATTCAGCAATTCAGCAGAGGCCAGACAGGTGTTGGCCTATTGTCTGTCCCTAGGGAATCCAAGTAATCTCAAGCGATGTATTGCAAATATCTCTCACTCTTGGTGTGCCCAATTCAGCTGATGTTTCCTTTTCAAAGGAAAAGTGATGATCATGCTATCACTTGTAAACAAAACCATTACAGCCTCTGTTATAGACATGCAAGATATTGCTCAGGGAGACTTGGCTAGAAAGTTTTGTCATGTGGTGAGTTTTACATTTATGAGAACTGCCTCATTCCAATGTTGTACAAAGGTCATAGAGCAGCAACAATCACAGCGCTACAGCAACTTGTCCTGAATGAAGTAATGATAGAATTATTCTATATGTTCAACTTATGTGGTAATAACAGGTGCAGCCAAAGCACTGGAGGGCACAAGCTTCCATTTTTAGCTTCTCCTCCATAACTCCTCTGCCTCATTTCAGTTATATATTACACTTAGAACTACCAAAGGCATAACAGCTTTTAAAGCCATCTGTTAAAAATTCAGGTAGATAGCTTCTCAGATTCAGTGCTATCAATGACTTCCATTTGCAGCCTGAATATTAAATAAGCTGACTCATATGGCACTGAATATTAGAGAAAACGGCTCATATTTACTTGTATGATGGTCTAATTCAGGCATCGTACTTCTTTTCATGAAGACCAATAAAAACTGAAAGTGCACAGGCCAATTACATTAATATCAGTTACATGAATAAAAAGCCTTCAAGTACAGACTCTTGCGTACCGTGCAGTTGTCGTTATGTAATTGTGAACAAGAAGTCACTTTGAGCCAACGCCATCTACTTCTTCATGGTAAAAGTGACCATGCTTACAAAGTTCCCTTCGGGGACACCAATGATTAAGCTCTTCTCTTTCTGTTTCATTCAACAGCATTTATAAATTAAGCTCAACAAAATTGTAGCCTCTTTTCCTCTTGCCTACAATGATTATCTCTGAGATTCCCTTGTGTTAGACATTCTTGTAAAATAGAACAAAATAAATCATGAAACATCTCGTCAAGCTAACTGATAGTTGTAGTGATTGTAACAAGGTCAGCCAGTTGGACAGCATAAAATTGATTGGGGCAGCTATTCTAGTCCACTACATGGAACTTCAAGGCGCATTGTTTCACAGAATTTTATTGATGTATATCATGATTCTTTGATTATATGATGTCTTCATGTTGTTGGACAAATAACTCATGTTGGACTAATAATTCAGTGACCTGAACAAATATGGACACATTAAAAAAAAGCAGACAGGAAAAGATCCATTAGTTCATCCAGCTAGTTCTACTCAATTGTCATCGGCTTCGCAATATACCTATAAACACCTTATACCACGCAGAAGCCAAAAAACGCCCAGGCACACCAGTGGGGTAGAAATATTTTCTCTCTGACCACTGCTGGTTGGGTTGGTTAGATATCTAGTTTGTAACACAGAGTAATGTCAACAATGTGGGTTCAATTTTTGCACTGGATGAGCTTACTGTGAATATCTCACCACACTTTCAGGCTCTATTAACTATTGTATTTAAAATTAGAGTCAAACATGACTGTGTCATCACAGTATAAATTTTCTCAATTATCTGCTTCAACCACTGAACATCACCCCCAGAAAATTGCCCAGTCTCATGGAAATAGTCAGCAAAATTTTCAAGTAAATATTCATTCTAGACACCTTCAACCCAAAGCAAAAAAAAGTTCCAAACTCCGTCTTTTAACCTTGCCACAGATCAAACTACACAGATCAAACTACCATCAATTGTCTCCCTCTAATGGGAGAGCAGCCGTATGGGATCATAAGACTATTACAAGTTTATTTGATTAAAACCAGTCCAGGAGGTCACATTGGCCCTGATTTGTCTATTAGGAAAGCAATCATTGATAGAATTGGTTTGCTTTAAATAATTGAAGCGCAGTGCAATGCTCCTTATATATCACTGTCTGTTTTCTCTTTTTAAAAACATCTGTTGAGAGGGCTGATGAACTAGGATTTGAGGAGTGGAGTCCCAAAGGGGCTCTGGAGCCTTAGGTTTTTACAAAATATATCAAAAATGTAGCTGAGGGAGAGTGAAGGCATGAGAGCTAAATTTGAAAACAATACAAAGATAGGCATGTTGTGAAAATGGATATAGAAAGGTTGAATTTGTGGGCATAAATCTCGCAGGAAGAGTGTAAAAACTGTGAATAAAAATTGAAAGAACTGTGGATGCTGTAAATCAGAAGAAAAATATCAGAGTTAACGTTTTGGGTCCAGTGACTCTTCCTCAGAAATGAAGAAGGGTCACCGGACCCGAAATGTTAACTCTAATTTTTTTCTCTGCAGATGCTGCCAGACCTTCTTATTTATCCAGCAGCTTCTGTTTTTGTGAAAAATGTGAAGTTGTTCAATGGGAAGAATGAAAAAGAATCCTATTTAAATGGTGAACAACTGCAGAATGTGAGATGTGAGCGATCAAGATATTCTGGTGTACTTTTACAGACCAGACCAGACCCCCTTAAAATATTTTAAGAAGGTAGCCTAGACCCTAATCTTTTCGTATTTTAAAGGCAACTGTAAAGTGTTTCTTCCAGATGCAATGTGACTGGTCAACTACTTGATAGTAAGCAAAACACAACTTATTTAAACACTATGGTTAAAATACAGCCAAATAATTTAGGAAAGAGGAATTTAGAATAACTTAACTCTATTGGAAAACTTAACAGAATAATAGATACAGTAACTATTACTAATTAACTGTTCCAATATTGTAACATCCCATAAACATTTCCTTTAGCAAAAAAGGAAAATTCAGACACAAATTCTGACATGCAGTTTTCCCATCTAGGAGGAAAACAATATCATGAGGAAATACTGAGAGAGTAGCAGCTTCCAAATCTGCAGAGACCCCAATAGCTTCTAATGCTACTGAGAAATCTTGATCTGTGAGAGCTGGCCATTGCTCATTCAGGCTGCATTAAAAAAAACCAAGGCCTCCCAAGCTGTTCACTGAGTGATCTTCAGTAGCCAGCTCATAATCTCTGCCTTATAATCTCTCTTTAAAAACAAAACAGGATAAAATAAGCTCTTAAAGTGACAGCATTGACACACATTTTCCTTAAAAGAAAATTAACCATCAATATGCAAATATTCATTTGTATAAGTTCTTAGTCTTACACTATTCGTTACATTGACTCTAAGCATGCAAATATTCACTACTATAGTGTACTTCAGGCCATTTATTCCTGCCACCAAATGCCTCCATCTTTCTTCATCAAAGTTGCGACAACGCATCGGCAATTATGTTCTCTCATCCTGCCACAGTTATAATTTCAAACTGAATGGCTGCAATAACAAGCTCCATCTAAACAGTCTGGAATCTTTGTCCTTAAATTTCTCCAAAAACATCATGGGTTATGATCAGTATATACAATTGTCTCTGACACATTTCTGGTAATATAAATATTGAAAAGTTGTAATGTCAACACCAAGCTCAAGGGTTCCTTCTCAATAATGGAATACTTCTGTTGATGAGTATTCAATTTTCTGGAAAAATACCCAATAGGTCTTTCTATCTAATTGTCGTCTTCTTGTAAGAGCACAGCACTGACACCTATATCATTTGCATTAATAGCTACCTTGAATGGATTTATGTTAATTACGTGTAACTGTCAGTGGGCAGCAGTTAACACAGCTTTTAGGCTGTTAAATGTGTTCTGACAGTCCACCGTCCACTAAAATGTTCTGTACTTCTTTAGTAAGTCCCTCAGTGAGCAACTGCACTGCTAAAATTGCGTACAAACTTAGAAACATAGAACCATAGGAGATAGGAGCAGGAGGAGGCCATTCAGCCCATTGAGTCTGCTCCACCATTCATCTCAATCATGGCTGATCGTCCAACTTAATAGCCTAATCCTGCTTTCTCCTCATAACCACTGATCCCATTCACCCCAAGTGCTATATCTAGCCACCTCTTGACTACATTCAATGTTTTGGCATCAACTACTTCTTGTGGTAATGAATCCACAGGCTCGCCACTCTTCCAAAAAGATCCACTCAATCCCAGGAATCGTAGTACTGTCCTCTTCATTGATGGTATTGGAAACTCCCCAGTAATCTTTGTTTTCACATCCCATGGAGCCAGGAATGTGGTCCAGGAATGTGATTTGGGCACTTGTGAACTTACACTTAGCCAGGTTGATCACCAAACTTGCCTCCTGAAGCCGATCGAACCATTCCAACAGATGCCACAAAAGTCCTTCCGTGTGTGACCAAAAATTATCAGGTCGTTGATATACAGCAAACAATTGGGTAATCCAGAAATGACATTATTGGTTAGTTTTTAAAATGTGGCTCGCTCATTTTTCAGACCAAATGGCATAACTTTAAATTGGTAAAGTCCATTTGGTGTCACAAAAGCTGAAACTGTCTTTGGCCTTTCAAATAAAGATACCTGCCAGTATCCACTGAGTAAGTCCAACTTAGAAATATAAGTTGCTTGTCCCACCTTCTCAATATGGTCTTCCAAACATGGAGTAGGATATGAATCCAACTTTGTAATTGCATTGACTTAGCCCACACATAATCATTGGGTACCATCTGGTTTTGTACCATTACTACGGGTGAGGTCCAGTCACTGCAACTCACTTTGATTATGTTGTCTTTGAACATGCATTCAAGTTCCTTTAGAACTTGTGTGAACTATAGAAGGTGCTAAGTCTATAAGGATGTTGCTTAATTGGAACAGCATTTCCTTTTGGTTTTTATTTCCTATATCTATATCATGTATAATTAGATTAGTACTTCCCAGCTTATTCCCACATGTCTCCCCATATGATTGTAATAACTCTTTCAGGTCATTTTGATTTTCCTTGGAATTTATTCAAATTTTTGAGAACTTCCTCATTGTTCAACTTAATTCGAGAAATGTCCAATTCACAATCATCTGAACTTGGTTCTTCATGTTGTGTTGTGACCAGTAACACATTCTCCTTTTACTTTCCTTCCCAATTAAAATACCCTTTGAGCACATTCACATGATACATTTCATGAGATTTCTTTCTATCTGGGGATCTTATCAAATAGTTCAGCTCACTCAATTTCCTTTTAATTTGATAAGGCTCACTAACCCTTGCTATTAAAGGTTCACCTATCAGTGGAAGTAACACTAACGCTTTATCTCTAGGAGCAAAGTTGTGAAATTTTGATTTCTTGTCTGCTACCTATTTTATCACATGCTGTGCTACTTTTAAATGCTGTCTAGCCAATTCATTGGCTCGATTTAATCTTTCCTTAAAATTTGATACATAGTGCAATGTCTGAATTCTGACTTGCCAATTTCTCCTTAATTAATTTCAGTGGTCCTCTCACCACATGCCCAAAAGCTAATTCAAATAGACTGAATTCAGTAGATTAATTTGGTGCATCCCTAGTTGCAAAAAGCAACAATCAAATTCCTTTATCCTAATCCTTTCGATATTCTTGACAATAACTCCTCAACATAGTCTTTAAGTTTTGATGCTATCATTCTAATGCTCCCTTTGATTCTGGATGGTACGCAAAGGGTTTGAATTATTTTATTTCTAAACTCTTTGTAACTCCCTTGAATAATTTTGATGTAAAATTTAACCCTTGATCTGATTTCTGTGGGTAATCTGCATCTAGTGAAAATTTCAAGTAACTCTGCTACAATCCTTTTAGCTGTGATATTGTGTAATGTAATGGCCTCTGAAAATCTAGTGGACACATCAAGTATAGTCAACAAATACTTATAAAAGTTTCCTCAAATGTGGGAATGTGTATTAAAGGTGCTGGTTTTATCATTGCCTGAGGTTTTCCAATTTCCTGAAATGTATGAGATGTTTGGCAGAATACAACCACATCCTTATGCAGTAGTGCCCAGGCCAATAAAATCATTTTTGTATTTTGATTTGAGTTTGCCTTACTCCCAGATAACCTCCTACTGGTAATTCATGTGCTGATTGCAACACCTCCTTTCTATAACCCACTGGTAATACAACTTGATGAACTTCTGCCCATTTCTCACCTGTCTGAACATTTGATGGTCCCCATTTCCTCCTGAAGGCATCATGTTTAAGATAGAAACATTGTGGGGTACATTCCGTTCTTCACCTGTATGCTTTTTGATACAACTGCTTCAGTTTTTCCTCTTTCTGTTGTAAGTCAGTTAATTTTTCTGAACTAAAACTATCCACTTTGTCCAACAGAGAAAGTAGGAACTGCAGATGCTGGAGAATCTGAGATAACAAGGTGTAGAGCTGGAT
>NC_063335.1:62314131-62324224 GCF_021869965.1 Rhincodon typus | reverse complement strand
AGCAGGCCAAGCAGCATCATAGGAGCAGATGCTGCTTGGCCTGCTGTGTTCATCCAGCCCTGCACCTTGTTGTCTCGGATTCTCCAGCATCTGCAGTTCCTACTATCTCTGGTGGAATTTCTAAGCCTGGTCCCCGGTAAAAACGAAGAGGTGTTGTCAATCTTAAAAAGTATTAAGGTAGATAAGTCCCATGTCCTGATGGGATCTATCCCAAAGTATTGATGGAGGCAAGAGAACAAATTGCTGGAGATTTGACAGACATCTTTGTATCCTCTTTGGCTACAGGTGAAGTCCCAATGTTGTCCCATTGTTTAAGAAATGTAGCAGGGATAAACCAGGAAATTACAGGCCTGTGAGCTTCAAATTGGTGGTAGGGAAATTATTGGAAAAGATTCTCAGGATCAAGATCTATACACATTTAAAAGGAAATGGACTTATTAATGATAGACAACATGGTTTTGTACGGGGGAGATAGTGCCTCACAAACTTGATCGAGTTTTTTTGAGGAGGTGACGAAGATGATTGAGGGAAAAATGGTTGATGTTGTCTGCATGCACTTCAGTAAAGCCTTTGACACGGCAGATTGGTACAAAAGGTGAAGTCACATGGCATCAGGGTGAGCTGGCAAGATGGATACAGAACTGGTTTAGTCGTAGGAGACAGAGAGTAGCAGTGGAAGGACGCTTTTCAGAATGGAAGGTTGTGACTAGTGGTGCTCCACAACGATCAGTGCTGGGACCTCTGCTGTTTGTGATCGACATAACTGGTTTGGAGGAAAATGTGGCTGGTCTAATTATAAGTTTTTGGACGATACAAAGATTGGTGGAGTTGCAGATAGTGCAGAGGATTGTTAGAGGAAACAGCAGGATATCGTTCAGTTGGAGGCCTGGGCAGAAAAATGGCAGATGGAGTTTAATCCAGACAAATGTGAGGTGATGTAATTGGAAGGTCAAGTACAATTGGAAATTATACAGTGAATGGCAGAACCCTTAGGAGTATTGATATGCAGAGGGTTCTGGATATGCAGATCCACACATCACTAAGGATGGCAGCACAGGTAGATAAGGTAGTAAAAAAGACCTGTGGCATGCTTGCCTTCAATGGAAGCGGGATTGAGTATAAGGATAGGTAAGTTATGCTGCAACTTTAGAGAACTTTAGTTAGGTGACGCTTGGAATATTGCATGCAGTTCTGGTCACCACACTACCAGAAAGATGTGGATGCTTTGGAGAGGGTACAGAAAAGATTTCCCAGGATGTTGTCTGTTATGAGGGAATTTTAGATATGCAGAAAGGTTAGCTAGACTGGGTTTGTTCTCACTGGAATGCAGGAGGTTGAGGGGCAACCTGAAAGAAGTTTATAAGATTGTGAATGGCATTGATAGAGTAGAAAGCCGTAGGAGAGCTTTTTCCCAGGGTGGAGTGATCAATTACTAGAATACGTAGATTCAAGGTGCAGGGGGGGATGTTGAAAAAGAGATGTGCAAGGCAAGTTTTTCACACAAAGTGTGGTGAGTGTTTAGAACGGACTGCCAGAGGAGGCGGTGGAAACAGTCACAATAGCGGCATTCAAGAAGTACCTAGATGAATACATGAATAGGAAGGGAATAGAAGGAAATGGATCCTGTAAATGAAGACAGTTTTAGTTTGGAGGACAAAATGTGTTGGCGCAGACCTGCAGGGCCAAAGGGCCTGTTCCCGTGTTGTATTGTTCTTTGCTCTTTGGTACTGAGCAAAGTGCAGGAACTGAGTTCAGCTGCATGAAAAATTATGGAAAAATTTAAAGCTGGTGGGAGGAGGGCTTAATACAGGGTATTAGAGTTTCTAGAACAAAAAAAAAGGATGGAGTGTAGAAATGGTCATGAATCTAGTTTCAGTCATAGTAGATAAGGGGACAAAAATAAGTAGCAGGGAGGGACAGTGAATACAAAACTGAGGGTGTTGTACATGCACACAGTATACAGGAACAAGGTAATTGAGCTTACAGCCCAGATTAAATTGGCAGGTATGATGTTGTGAACATCACAGACATGGCTACCAGTGGGATCAGGCTGAGAAACAAATATCCAAGGATATGTGTCCTATTGAAAGGATAGTGGGGTGGGGTGGGGGAGTGTGTTGGGGTTCCCTTCTTAATCAGAAATTAAATCTAAATTGACAGCAAGAAGTGATAGAGAGTCTGAGATGTAGAATCTGTGTCATTAGAGTTGAGGAACCACAAAAGTTAAAAGACCCTGCTAGGTGTTATTTACAGGCCTCCAAGTAGTGGTTGGGATGTGGGACAGAAAATAAACCAGGAGATAGAAAAAGCATGTTAAGAAGGGCAACAATGCCTTTATAAAATACGATGTTCATGTGAGGTCATGAATCTAGCTTCAGGCACAGTAGATAAGGGGACAACTATGAGAAGGGGAGACAGTGAATGCAGAACTGAGGGTGTTATATGCACACACTATACAGAAACAAGCTAACTGAGATTGCAGCTCCGATTAAATTGGCAGGTATGATGTTATGGATATCACAGATATGGCTGCCAGTGGGATTAGGCTGAGAATGCCCCTATAAAGTACAATGTTCATGTGGTGCTTCAGTATGCAGCTGGACTGGGAAAGTCAGGTTGGTAGCAGATCACAAGAAAAAAGAATGAGTAGAATGTGTATGAGATTTAATATTAGAGCAGCTTGTCATAGAGCCCAATAGAGAACAGGCAATTTTGGATTTGATGTGAAATAAGGCAGACCTGATTAGGGAGCTTAAAGTGAAGGGAACTTAAGGAACCCCTTAGGGGTAGTGACCATAAAATAATAGAATTCACCTTGCAGTTTAAAAGGGAGAAACTTGAATTAGATGTAATGGTGTTGCAACTGAGTAAGGGTAACAACAAAGACTAGAAGGGGAGCCTAGCAGGGAAGACGGTGGAACAGCAATGGCAGGAGCTTTTGGGGGTAATTTGAGAGGCACAGTAGAAATTCATCCCAAGGAGGAAGAAATGTGCCCGGGAGGATGAGGCAACCATACTGAGAAGGGAAGTCAGGGACAGGATAAAAGTAAAAAAGGCAATAAATATGGTGAAGATTAGTGTGAAAACAAAGGATTAGAAGCCTTTAAGGGTAAGATTTTAGCATTCTTTAATAAGGATGAGATTGTTGAGTACATGGAAGTGCACAGTAAATAGGACTGAGTCAGCATCGCTTTGTCAAAATTCAGTAGATTCTGGAAAGGTTCTGTCAGAATGTAAAGTAGAAAATATCACCCCTTTATTCAGTGGGGAGGGAGGCAGAAAACAGACAACTGTAGGCTGGTTAGCTTGATGTCTAGTCCACATAAGGAAGGTTTTAGAATAGGTTATATCGGTGGTTGTAGCTGGGAAGATGGTGGTGTAGTGGTAATGTTGTAGTCCTCTTCCCGGAGTGCAAACACCAGTGTGAGTGTTTCCTTCCTGGAATGTCAGCAGCAGTCAGCCTGGCGGTGAGTTTGAGCCCAGTTTGTCACCCACGTCTTCAGCAGCAGCTGCATTACTAGGACCGGCCCAGCACAGCTTCATGCCAGATATGGCATTGGTGATGGCACTGAAGAATGGCATCAGAGTGTTCGCAGAGTAAGGGATGGACTTTGTGGCTTTGTTTTTCTGGTGGCAAAGACCCATGGCAGAGGCAGGGTTTGATCTGGATGTTTCCTTTTCTTCACCTTAATTCTTTTATATCTGCTTTAGTTTTTAACCTTGTCTTTTGTATTCTAAGATGGCGTCATTGACTTTGTATACTTCTTACTGTACTCCTGTACTCGAGTACACATGACAATAAAAATCTAAATCTAATTTACCTAAAGACCCATGCTAATGCTGAGGACATGGGTTAAAATCCCATCATGGCAGCCAGTGAAATGTTGCATTCATTGAGTATATTTGGGATATAGTACATTTATGTCAACGTATCGAGGCCCATGTAAATTTTGTGAACAATAACAGGTTGTTGATATTATCGATCTAAGGTGGTGGTGGACAATGTGGCATATATCGTGTGCAATAACTAATTCTTCCTGACCTAACGGCTACAGGACAAAATTTCAATAGTCTCAGACATCTAATCCTTTTGAAAGACAAATGAGGGCTAATTATATGTGCTTCCTTAAACTGCATCAGTGTGTTTTACTTGAAAGGATTAATATTACTCTTATTTGAAATGTTAAGCACCAAAAATGTCAATGTGTGGGTTGCTTCAAATAGAACATATTAGGCCAGGAGCAAACACTGTTTGAAGATTCAACACAGTGTGGAGCTGGAGTAACACAGCAGGTCAGGCAGCATCAGAAGAGCAGGAGAGATGGTAAGAACTGCTGATGCTGGAGCCAGAGATAACACAGTGTAGGGCTGGAGGAGCACAGCAGGCCAGGCAGCATCAGAGGAGCAGGAAAGTTGACGTTTCGTGTTGAGACCCTTCTTCAGGACTGGGGAGGGAGAATGGAGCTGGGAAATAAATAGAGGGAGGAGGGGTGGAACTGAGGGAATGTAGATGGCTGGTGATAGGAGGATGCAGATAGGGGTAGTGGGTATTGGTCAGTAGGAAGGGTGGGGCAGATAGATGGGAAAGAAGATGGACAGGTTGTGTCAGGTCAAGGAGGTGGGGATGACAGGGAGGGTTGGACATGGGTTGAGGCCGGGGGTGGGGAGGTTTTGAAACAGGAGAATTCTATGTTCAAGCCAACAGACCGTATGTTTCCGAGGCAGAATATAGGTGCTGTTCCTCTAGTTTGTGTGTGGCGTCATTGTGGCACAGGAGGAGGCCCAGGATGGACATGTCACCAAGTGAGTGGGAGGGGGAGTTAAAATTGTTGGCAACAGGAAGGTGTTGATGATTATACCGTACAGAGAGCAGATACTCCGTGAATCGGTCACTGAGTCTGAGCTTGGCCTCACCGATGTAGAGGATGCCATATCAGGAGCAATGGATGCAGTAGACCAGGTTGGAGGATGTACAGGTGAACCCCTGTCAGATATGGAAAGTTTGTCTTGGACTTTGGAGGGAGGTGAGAGGGGAGGTGTAGGGACAGGTGTTGCACCCCCTATGGTTGCAGGGAAAGGTGCTGGGTGTGGTGGCGTTGGTGGGCAGCATGGAGCGGACGAGAAAGTCGCAGAGTGAGCGGTCCCTACGAAAGGCAAGTAGGGGAGGGAAATATCTCTTTGTGGGTAGATTCAGATCCCACTAATCATCTTCCAACCTGGTCTACTGTATCTGTTGTTCCACAACCTTGAAGCACATGGAATAGGGGTAAGATAATCCTATGGATAGGAGATTTATTAGCAGGCAGGATTTTTTTCTGTTTGGCGGGATGTGTCAAGTGGTATGCCACTTGAGTCTGTGCTACAACCTCTGCATTTTATGATTTGTATCAGTAACATGGATGAGGGGAGCAATAGTATGCTTAAGTTTGTAGAAGAGACAAAGACAGGCAGGAAGGTATGCTGCAAAAATGACTTAAGGAGGTTGCAGATTGATAGACATATGCTGAATAAGCAAGCAAAAATCTGGCAGATGGAATACAATGTGAACTTGGCAGAAAGTGTAGAAAACCACAGTATTACCTAAAAGGATCATGACTGCAGGATTGTAAACTGTAGAGGGATCTTGATGTTCTCATGCACACGTTACAAAGCTGGTTTATAGTCACAGCAAGTAATTAAGAAGAATAATGAAATGGTATCCTTTTATTACAAGAAGAATTGAAAATGAAAGTAAGGATGTTTTGCTTCACTATATGTGGCTTTAGTAGCACCACATCTTGAGTACAGTGCTCAGTTTGGTCTCCTGCAGGATCTAAATTCGTTCGAGGCAGTTTAAAAAAGGTTTACTATGTTAGTACCTCAAATGATCAGGTTGATGAAGCAATGTTGAATTGGTCTTGATTTCAGTGGAGCTCAGTGAAGCAAGAGTTAATTGAATTATTTAAGATCCTGAATAGTCTGGATGAGATGAAGATGGAAATTATGTTTCCTCATATGGATGAGTTCAAAACTAGAGGAATTTCTTTTCAAAAAAACACAATTGAGGGGCCACCTTTTTAGGAGAAAGATAAACGTTTTCTGAGGATTGCATGACTATGGAACTCTCTGCCTCTGGAAGGCAGAGGGGAAACAAGGGTTAGTGAATATTTAAAATGGAGATGGATGGACTTTAGTTAGGCAAGGGAATTAAATTTTCTCATGAGTAAGTGGAAATGTCGAATTAGAAATGCAAGGCAGATCAGCTATGATTTTATTGAATGGCAGAAGAGAGGGCAGATATCTGCTCCAAATTCATCTGATGCCGCCCCCCACAACCTACATACATATACACACACGCACGAACACACACAACAAGCTCTAGATTTTTCTGCATGAGAAAATGTCATTTCCATATTCACTCTGGCATGATCTTTTCAGGATCTTGTACATTTCAGTCAAGTCTCCTGTTATTCTTCTAAATGCCAGTGGGCACAAGCCTAGCCTGTCCAATCCAGGTATAAGCTTTATACTTTAGCACAAGAAAACATGTCAACACATTTTCTCACCATAGAAAGAAATGCCCACGACTGGTTAGGCTAGCCAGCCTGTTTTATGTCTTTTTACTTATGTAATTTTATATATTATTCTGTCTTAGGATTTTGGCATTACTGGGTTGGCCTGAATTTGTTACCCATCCCTAATTCACCTTATGAGAAGGTGGTGAGAAGCTACCATTTTGAAGCATTGCGATTCACGTAATGTGCATCTGCAGTGCTTCTGGGAAGGCTGTTCAGAATTTTGACTCAGCAGCAGTGAAGGAACCATGATATGTCCAAGTTAGGATGATGTATGACTTGGAGGGCAACCTGCAGGTGATGCCATTCTTGTGTATCTGCTGATCTCATCTTTCTAGATAGTTGAGATTGTGGGTTTGAAAGGTAGTGTTGAAGGAGCTTTGGTAAATTGTTGCAATGCTTCTTGTAGATGGAACAAAGGTAGAAATTGGTGGAAAAGCTCAGCAGGTCTGGGAGCATCTGTGGAGAGAAATCAGAGTTAACATATTAGGTCAAGTGACCCTTCCACAAAATGGTTGGAACATATAGTGGTGTAGGAAGTTAAATTTTAGGGTAGTGGATGG
The DNA here is from genome assembly GCF_021869965.1 of Rhincodon typus. Taxonomy (NCBI): domain Eukaryota; kingdom Metazoa; phylum Chordata; class Chondrichthyes; order Orectolobiformes; family Rhincodontidae; genus Rhincodon; species Rhincodon typus. The sequence continues at coordinate 62,317,107 of NC_063335.1, read as the reverse complement.
GCAGCTTTGTTCTGAATAGCATTGAGCTTCTTGAGTGTCACTTAAGTTGTATTTATCCAGGCAAGTGGGGTGTATTCTATCACATTCCTGATTTTTGTAACTTGTTTTGGTAGATAGGGACTTTGGGAGTTGGGAGATGAGTTACTTACTGCAGAGTTTCCAGGCTCTGACCTTCTCTTACAGCCTCAGTATTTATATGGCCAATCCAGTTCAGTTTCTGGTCAATGGTAACTCCCCAGAAGTCTGCCACCTATTCCTCAGTCAATTCATTTTTCTCTCTTTCTTTAAACAAAGGCCTAATGTAGCAAGCCTCCAATCCTCTAGTACCAATTGAACAGCCAATTTTTTAAAAAATGGAAAATGGTGGTTAGAACATGTCTCCAATTTTTCGCATCATTTTCCATAATTAAAATTCCTACATTATCACCATCTTCCGTCTAACCCACCTTTTGTAAAAACTAACATAAATCATTTAGAACTATGCCCACGTCAGCCGTCTCAATACACAGGTTATTTTTTAAATTCCTAATTAGCATTGCAAGTCTTTTATCCTCTTGCTTGTTATTTAAAATATAAAATTTCTTTGGGTTTTACTTGCTAAAGTTTTCTCATGCCACCTTTGCTTTCCCAATGCCCTTTGTAATTTTACCATGGGACTACATTTTGAAGTCTTGAATTCACGGTTTTTAAATGAGCTTCCCCCACTTTTGAATGCCCTTCAATGTCCCAGGACTCTAAATTTGGAAACCTGCCCTATTTCCTGTCAGGAACATAATTATCCTGAACAGTCATTATCTTCTGCTTGAAGATATCCCGCCATTGTATCACTGATTTACCTTCAAGTAGCTGTTTCCAGTTCATTTTTTCTAAGTCAACCTTTTTATTCTTAGTTAAGACTCTATATCTACCTTGTTAGATTTCCTGATGAATACTGAAGTAAAGTCACTATTCAATATTTCTGTCATTTTACCGTCATTACTTACATTTCTTGTATTTTTGTTAGTGAACCTATCCATAATTCTTATTTATTCTCGTTAAAATATTTAGCGTTTCTTTTTATATTCCTTGTTAACTTAGATTTGTAGTTCCTCTTTGGTTTCTTTCTCATTTCACTTCTTTCCAAACTCCTTTTCTCATCCACCCTTTCCTTTATTGTATATGTATATAGCTTATGCCTTTACTTTCAGTTTTACTATTCCCCTGATCTCTAAGCACGTACAACAGGTAATAAGGAAGACAAATGGAATTTTGGCATTTTTTTGCTACAGAAATAGAGTACAAATGTAGGAAAGTGTTCCTGCAGCCATACAAAGCATTAGTGAGACCCGACCTGGAGTATTGCAAACAGTTTTGGTCCTCTTATTTGAGGAAGGTTGTAGTTGCGTTGTAGTCAGTTCAGAGGAGATTCGCTAGATTGATTCCAGATGTAAGGGGTTTGTCTTATGAAGAGGTTTTATGTAGTTTAAGGCTATACTGTCTGGAGTTTAGAAGAATAAGAAATGATCTAATTAAAATATATGAAATTGACAAAGTAAATGTAGACAGGATGTGTTCTTGTGTGCAATCTAGAATGAGAGGAGATAGTTTTAGGATAAGGGGCAGCAATTTTAAAACAGATGAGGAGAAGTTACTTGCCTCGGATGTGAATGTGTGGAATTCACTACCCCAAAGTATGGTGAATGCTGAGTCTTGAGTAAATTTAATGAGCATATAGACAGATTTTTAATTAGTAATGGATAGTAGGGTCATGGGGAACAGGCAGGAAAGTGGAGTTGAGGTCGAGATGAGATCAGCCATGATTGTATCAAATGTTGCAGAAGGCCTGAAGGGTTAAATTGCCTACTCCTGCTCCTAGTTCTTATATTCTTTGTAATTTAACAAATGTTGATGTACTGATTTTTTTAAAAAATTACTGCTTTTCCAGTTTATTAATTGTCAGAAGATGGATGAGCAACAATCTTCAAGTGATTCGCTTGAACTGGCCCAGATCTCCAAGAGTGAGAAATCTGTAACTGCACATCAATTCCATGTTCCAAGTTCTGTTCAATCAAAGAAGGTTTACTTTTATAAAAGTGGAGACCCACAGTTTTCTGGGATTCAGATAAGTATCAACAATCGCACATTTAAGACATTTGATTCTTTATTAGATAATTTGACTAACAAGATTCCATTGCCATTTGGGGTACGAACAATTACCACACCTCGTGGTGGCAACAGTGTGACAAGTCTTTCAGATCTTAAGGATGGACAAGCATACATTTGCTCTGACCAACGGAAAGTGAAGCCTATTAACCTTGAGCTAGCTAATCAGAAACGTAACCCCTGGTTTATCAGTAAACTTTTTAATCATGAACAACTTACATCAAGACAGATCAGACAGAAAGCCTCTAAGTCACCTCATGGGGACTTATCACCTTCTGCAGGAGTTCCGAAGAAGCTTGTAATCTTCAGAAATGGTGATCCTACTTTCAAACGTAATCTAATTTTGAACAGGAACAAAATACAGAACTTTGATGTATTGTTGAACCATGTTAGTGAGCTGATGAATTTTCCTGTACTAAAGTTGTACAGCATAGATGGGAAAAAGGTAAGTTTGTAAAATTGTATTTTATTTAATATTATTTTGATGAGTATAGAGGAGTTGCATTAATACAATAATGTACCGTTCCTCTGTATTTTTTCCTGAATAAAGTTGTCTAATAATTCTGGTAGCATAACATAAGTGTTAAGGAAATGATTAGATATCAGCTTAAAAGAGGAAACTCTAGTCAGTGTGAATTATGAAATTATGGCTTGATGAATTAAACTTTACACTGTTGCTGCACACTGATTGGAAATGCGCTAATGCAGTTTGCAACAGGACTCGTGAAAGAGTTGAGATAACAAGGTGTAGAGCTGGATGAACACAGCAGGCCAAGCAGCATCAGAGGAGCAGGAAGGCTGACGTTTCGGGCCTAGATCCTTCTTCAGAAGAAG
>NC_063335.1:62301067-62313631 GCF_021869965.1 Rhincodon typus | reverse complement strand
TATGATGCTGCTTGGCCTGCTGTGTTCATCCAGCCCTGCACCTTGTTGTCTCGGATTCTCCAGCATCTGCAGTTCCTACTATCCCAGATACCATATTGTGGCAGGTTTCAGTAAGAAGCCAAACATGGATTTGATCAATGTATTGTTGAGCATGATCAACGGTAGTAACAATGCTATATTTGCTAAACAAGGTACTGTGGAAGGAATTGGAACATCCAATGATGTAATTAATGCCTACAGTTCATATTTTAATTTAGGAGGAATCTCCGTTGTAGATTAGCAAGATGCAAACAATTTAAGCAAGGGTACAGAAAAAAGCATTAACTCCTTCATTAAGAATTTCTACAGCCTTGCAGACTGTTGAAATGCTAATCTTGAAAGACAATTTCAAACTTGTCCATAGTGTGTTGGGAGCACAAGATGAATCGATGTCAAACTTTTTACAATCTAAAGAATAACTTCCTGCAATGCCTTTTGGAATGTATGTCAGATGCCAGAGTCACCGATGCAGAATGCCATGTGTACGAATGATGTGAAGGTGTCGGTGTTGGACTGGGGTAGACAAGGTCAAAAATCACGCGACACCAGGTTACAGTCCAACAGGTTTATTTGAAGCCACAAGCTTTTGGAGTCTCGCTCCTTCTTCAGGTGACTGACTCCTGAAGCTTGTGTTTTCAAATAAATCTGTTGGACTATAACCTGGTGTCGTATGATTTTTGACCTTGCATACCAATAGCATAGACTATTTAAATGCAGTTTGCTGAAACAGCCATAGGAGGTTTCAACCTACAGTTCAAAAGTCTAAATACTGACGCCTTTATCAGTGTCAGGCAGAAGCAGCTGAAACTCCAGAACACCAACTTGAATAGGGATGCATTGTCCTTGTGTGAAGTAACAGGCCCATGAAACAAACTTTGATATGCAGATATTGAAGTTTAAAGGCAGATGAAACTAGTTTAAAATTGAATAAGACTGTTGGGAGAAGTCTGTTGACTGTACTTTGGACACTTCAGCCACGTATTGTATTAAAAATATTCAAAGGGATACAGAATTTGATTTGTAGTTCAACTCAATTTTATGAGCAAAAATATTTCTTATGAATTGCACCATAAGAGTATTTCCCAAATTCCAAAATTATTTACTCTTTATCTAGCTCTTTCCATCCGAGAAAGGATATGACCTGCACCAATCCACGTGTTTGCTCTGAACATTGGCATTTCCTTCCTCTCTGATGTAAGGCTGGCTCTCTTCCACAGAGATGGGTTTCACAGGTCAGAGCATATCTTCTCCTGGGTCTTCTGCCATGAGTCTCACTGTGAGTCTTCACTGAGGGGGTGGCTTCCTGATCTATATTTATCCCTCATACCCTGGTGATTTCTGGCTGTTCTTTAACCTTTGACCAATGGGGTCATGAACAGCATTCAAAAAATTCAATCAGGTCCTGCCAACACCATTCACCGTTTCCATGCTAGGGAGGTGTAAAGTGCACATCCTCAGGTACTAACTGGAAGTCCTCGATTGTTTGTAAAGGGTTCCCCTTAAATGTTTGTGACCTCTTTGACCTTGTTTTCCATTATTCTCTGCAGCCAACAGCTGCTATTTAATTTAGTTTGGTCAATTTTCTTTCAAGCCCAATATTGCCAGCTGTGGGTCAATTTAGAATGTACAATTTTGAGCCAGTGATCAACTGACAACAAGACAGTTCAATTATTTTCAGTGTTACACCATGGCTGAGGCCAGAAACACCTCAAAGCATCTTCCATTAGAACTATTTGTGGATCATGAAATACAAGAATCAGAGTAGATGGTGAGATGAATGGCACATGTCACCACAAAGGAAAAGTGATTTTGGAGACCTTAGATATGATTCACAATCATTATGATTCCTTTGTAAGTACAGTTTCTTATATAATTTAGATATTCTTCAATTAGCAGACGCTGAAGTCATTTCAATAAGAACATTGAATGAGGGTGGAGCAGACCCTTCATTTCTCTTGAAAAAACAGGACATGTTAAAGGAATTGCACCTATATTCTTGAGTATAGCTACTGTGAATGTCCAACGGAGTTAGAACACAGAGACATCAGATGACATGCAACAGTAGCCTGCGTCTGTAGCATTCCAAGAAAGATGACTTCTCGCACCATCCTCTGTATATAGCTATATTCATTAAAGCATGTTTCGCTTCACTTACAAGTGTGCAGATCTCACATTTCTACAAGTAGGAGTGTTGTGTGAGAGCTGGCTACCATTCCTTACCCTAGGCCAGCAAAAATTGCTGGACATGAGAATCGTCATGGGAATCAAGGAATCAGTTCCCACCCGCCAATGTAAATGGCTCCCAAAATGACCTGACATGAAAATCAAAATCCATGACTACAAAGGTATCCCTAGATTTAGCAAAATTATATTGCAAAGAGTTAGTGTGTTAGGGTCCCATAACTGTTTGAAATATAGATTAATTTTGTCTAGTATCTTCACAATAGAGTGTTCCAGATTTTTAAATCAAATCTGTGGCAAGGAAAAATAAATTCTTTGCTGTCTTTAGTTGTGTCTGTTATTGTAACCTTCTCCAGAAACCAGCCATTTCCTGTGAAATAGAAAGGAAACAGGAAGACTGAGGATAACACGTAGAGCAGCGGACATTCAGACTTTTTTCATGCTAGTGATAAATTTACAAAATTGCAAAGAAGATAAACTGAAATGTTTGACGAATGACATGATAAAACATAAACCTTCACTGTATTTTACATGAAATATAATTTACTTTATATCTAATATATCAGAAAAAAACATAAGCAGGAGGGAAAGCGAATTCTTTTAGTTTATACATATAAGCAAACAACACCTTTAAGACTACATTAGTCTGCACTGATCACATGAATACATGGAAAACTAAACTTAAAAAATCTTACAGTTGACTAAAAAGGACAAAAAGCTTAATTCAGGTCTAACCAGTAAGGGACTAACCTTTTATTTAATTCACAGTAAATGTAATTAAATAACTTCAATTTATTAAACATAAGAAAAAATATTTGTTTTTTTCCACAATGCAACCCTAAAGTGTAAACTAAATGAAAGGATATTAAATGCAGATAAGATACTTCTTCACAAATAGAAATGAGGAAAAACCATTCAATATGTACCAGACTAGGCTAAAAATGTTAGTTAAAAGATGATACAAAAATTACGAGGGCACAACTATCAGGAAAGTTCTTTACTCTAGAAATGGGACTGAAAGAATACATGTTAGAGTTCTTTAAAATTAAGGAAAAGTTTGATAGAGTAGATGTGGACAGGATGTTTTTACTTGCGAAATAGTTCAAAAAATTGGTGCCATATATACTGTATAAAATAAACAAGGGATTCAGAATAAACATTATTTAGAGTGCACCAATAATATGGAATTTACTAACCCATTGAACAATCCAGATGAATAGCCTCAATGTAGTTAAAGGGAATCTAGATAAGTACAAAGGAGAAAAGAGCAAAATGGTAAGATGAGATAAAGTGAGATAAGACAACATATGTATAGTATAAACACCAGCAAAGACCTTTTGGAACAAATGGTCCCTTTCTGTACTGTAAAATTCCAAGCCCAATTGTTGTAATGAGGTTAATGAATTAAACTGAATCGAATCATTTATTGTCATTTGTATTCAATATAAAAAAGTGAAAAGTGTGTACCATCACCATGCATTGGTGCCATTCACATTAACTTAAAATAAAGAAATATAACTTAACCACAGTCAACTCTTCCTTCTCTGCTGTTACAGTCCCGCCCGGGCTTCACCAGCCCATGCCATGTAGTCACCAGAGTCTCGCTCCAGGATTCCCTGCCCATGCCATGCTGCTGCAACAGTTGCGCTCTGGGCTTCCCAGCCCACACCATGTTGCTGCTAGGGGCCCACTCTACACGGAAGCGAGAGTCCCACTCCAAGCTTCAAAAGCCGGTGAACTCCGTAGACACGCTGCCTCTGAAGAAAAAGAAAAAGCAGACGAAGAGGACAAGCCTGGGCACAGAAGTCTGGGCGCTGCCTACTCCGCTGCTGCCATCTTGTTTGTATTCCATAAACTTTGGTAATTTTTAGTATGCTTAGCCCTCATTTTGCACCTTTATAATACAGTACAGAAGGATTGGTGACAATGTAGAGACCTACCATAAGTAAATGGTAGAATTTGCACATTTTTGAACACATTCTTGCACATTGAAAATAAAGGAAGGGTATAGACAATGCAATGCTATCCCTATTAAGAATCCATAAATCATGTAACTTATGGCATTTCCTACTGGAAAGCGGCTTATATTTATCTCAAGATTGAGAATTTAAATTATGTTTAAAAAACAAATGACATTGGTGGGATCAGTGCTCATTTTGCCTATTAATCCAGACATCTACATTACCCAACTAGTAATCAATCAAAATGCTACTAGATACTCCTTCCCAGCACATTTTATTAACAGTTGCCTTTCTCCCCCACTGGACAAATAACACTACATTTCAAATTAAGTACATTATACTATGCTATTTAATTCAAAAACCTAAAATGTTTGTCTGCTTTTGAGGGTAATCTCAGAACGTAAATATCACCAGCCATTGTTTTCACTTCTGAGAGACTGCATTATGGCAAACTATTACTGATAAAAATACAGAGAACTGTCAAAGATAAGAAATAAAAAACAAGGAAAGATTTCTGACCTGCACCTAAGCAATTGTGGCCAATCACAAGCTTTTGTAAGTTGCCAAGGTGTTCAGCATTCAATTGGAAGATATCAGTCTATACAATGATAAAGGATTGTTGTATATACTCTTAGAAGCAAAATATTGATATCAATTATACAACATTTTGAGATTAGTACATGCATATAAAGCAACCACACGACTATTTCTATAACTATTTCTATGGGCTGAATTTGATGCTCCCTCTCCAGCAGGTTTGAATACAGTGAGAATGTAAAATTCAGTCACAGTCCTTCCCATTCCTGACCCATGTCACTTTTTACAGAAGGGGACCATTGGTATAAGTGGCCTGGGTGGCCTGCCCATTTCTGGGCCTCTCAAGGTCCTAACATAGTCAATTAATGACCATTTAAGGGCCTACTCTTACTTCCATTAATATTTTAGTATGCCAGGTGTAGGAAGCCTGGAACTTCAGTCATATGGGCTTCTGTTGGGCAAGGTGGTAGGGTCAGCCTTCTCTTCAGAACCCTTGGGAAAACTAGAGGGATGCCTAGTGTAAGAGGGATTGCAAGGACCCAAAAAATCCAGTCTTGTAACTTTTCTCTAATTTCAATACCAAAGACATTATGAAAACTATATGGTTTGAATGGGATTTCTGAAGGAGATAACATGTTAAGATAGAGGTAAGAGTTTCTTTAGGTAAACATGTGGAAAAATGCAGTTGAGAAATTCTGTGGCTTAAACCCTGAAAAGTTCACCTGTCTAAAGTGGAGCTCAGCACTCATGTGTGCAACACAAACACTGTCAGATCCTTGGTTCAGCATGAAATATAAGTTTTTGGTGTGCTCCCATTCCATCTAAAGTATAATAGATATTTACTTGTTTCTGGTGGGTTGAAGGAAATTCACCATGGCTTCTTGCCACATGCACGAATGCAAATACACAGATTTAAAACAACATATCTGTTCAGTGGTCTAATTTTTGTTTGACAATCAATTGCTTTCTAGTCATCAAAATCAATCATGACCATTAATTAAAGGTAATTTTGGCCTTCTTTACCTTATAGTTGTGTGGCCTCAAACAATGCAAGACTCATCAATACCTTTTGAAACACAAGGATATGGTGCCTGTCATCTTGCCATTATCTGGTTGATGCCACAATCAGTGAATTGCAGCCTTGATGTCAAAGGCACTCAATCTCACCACACCTTTGGAAATTCAGCTGTTTTGTCCATGCTTGGACCAAGGTTGTAATAAGATCAAGAACTGAACAACCATGTGGGAACACAAACCGGACATCACTGAGCAGGTTACTGCTGTGCAAGTGCTGCTTTATAGCACTGTTGATGACATCTTCCATCGCTTTCCTTATGGTCAAGAGTTGACTGGTGGAGTGGAAATTGGTTGGTAGACAAACAGGAGGCTGGAAAAACACAGCAAGCTAGGCAGCACCTGGAGGAAAGGAGCAGTCAACGCTTTGGGTATAACTCTTCTTCAGGATCAATTGGTTCAGTTGAATTTGTCCTGCTTTTAGTGCACAGGATATACCCAGGCAATATTTCACATTGTTGGGTAGATGCCAATGTCGCAGCAGTGTTAAAGTAAAGCTCAGCTAGGGACTGAGCAAGTTCTGGAGCACGTCTTTAGTACTATTGCCAGAATGTTATCCAGGCCCATAGCCTTTGCAGTATCCAATGCCTCAGCTGTTTCTTGATATCACGTGGAACAAATTAAATTGGATGAAAACTGGCATTGGCAATTATGGGGATTTCTGGAGGATGCAGAGATGCATCATCCACTTTACATTCCTGGCAAAAGATTTGTGAATGCTTCAGCCTTATCTTTTGCACCGATGTGCTGAGCTCCCCCTTAATTAGAGCCTCCTCCACCTGCAAGTTGTTTTAATGAGGATGAGGTTTATCTGTCAGCAGTTCCCTTACCACCTGCCATAGACCCAATCCAGCAATAACATCCTTTAGGACTTGACTAACTCAATCTGGAGTGCTGAACATCGAAATTCTCCCACACAGAGTACATTCAGCACCCATGCCACATCAGTGCTTCCTCCAAGTGTTGTTCAACATGGATGAGTACTATTTTATCAGCCAAGGGGGAATGTGATAATGAAAAGGAGCTTTCTTTGTCAATGTTTCATCAGATACCATGAAACTTCATAGGGCCTAAAATCAACGTTCAGGAATGTCAGGGCAACTCCCTTCCAACATATACTAACCTCTACTGGGTATGTCCTATCAGACCGATAGGACTAGTGTTGGCAGTGTCTGAAACATTCAGTTGTCTGAAATTTTCTGTGAGCATGAATACAAGTCAAGATGCTGCTCTTCCAATTTTGGCGCTACCCCCCAGATGTAAGGTGGAGTTTGCAGGTCTGTCATTGTCATTTCCAGTCCCTAGATCGATGCCACTTAGTTCATCTGGTTTCATTCCTATTCTGAGACTTTCTAGTGATTATTACAATTGAGTGGCTTGCTCAGCCATTTCAGAAGACAGTTGGGTCCCCCAATCTGGAGGCACATATAGGCCAGACCTGGTAAGGACGGCAGTTTCCTGGTCAGTACATGAGTGAACCAGACAATCAACAATGATTTCATTATCATTATTTGACTTTAAATTCCAGAATTTTTAAAATTCAAATTCCACTATCTGCTGTGGTCTCCAGATGTCAGGACCAGCTGTCATGAGTTGAGACCCGCTCCAGTTCCATGGCCATTCAGTATAGAATCAACACCTCACCAAATGCCACTTCTTGGCCCTCAAGGCATTGTTAATGAAACATCAAAATAGGTGGTAGAAGAGCACATAGAAAAGAATATTAAGAATTAGAGGTTGACTGCTTTCATTTATGTGATACTGCTCATGTTAAGCTAAAGATGAACTTAATTTTTGTTTCAGTTAATCAGGGAGCCCCATTTTAGATATTCCAATAACCAGCTTATGGTTTGCTTATACTTACTGTAATCTAAGTCACTGACTGTGGCCTGTTCACTTTTGCATTATATTAAGCTTCAAGGCAATACTCTACAACACATGGAGGCTGCTTTTTTTTATTTTGCAGTAACATATGGAGGTTAACTATGCAAATATTTTGTTCACAGAGACTTCATTTACATTTAGACTTTTCCTTGTCGCAGCATTCAGTCTGTATCTATTCTCTGGTTTATTAAGCTTGGAGCTTTTGGTCATATACAAAAGTGTGTCTCCATCAGTATATTCTTATTCAATCAGGTTATGACACAGTTAACACAATTATATCATCGCAAAAAAACTAACGTGCTGTCATCTGTTTGGTGGGTATTGATTTTAAAATTATCTTTATTTGCAAGTGTAGATGTCAATGGAAAAGCTGTGTTCTGTAGAAGAAGGCAATTAGATGCCGAAGACCTCTGCGACAGTTTCAAGTAATAACACATCAAAGCTTGCATTATTCATAGACTCTGGGGTCTGCAGTTTACAATTCCCTGGTGGAGTAGTCACCTTGACAGGAATTTCCATTAGAAGGTAAGAAGCAAAATAAGGATCAGATCATTCTACTCCTTGAGCCTGACCTGTTGCCTCAATTCGACTTTCCTGTCCATTCCAGATTCCTTGAAATAGACAGATTTATGTTATCTCAGCCTTTGAATAGTTCAATGATGGTGCATCGACAAATCTATGGATAGAGTTTTCCAAAGGTTCACTACCCTTTGAGTGAAAAAGTTTCTCCCCATCTCACTCTTGAATGATCATCCCATTATTGTGTGATTATGTCCCCAAAATCTAGATTCCAGAGTCAGGGAAACCTTTCAGTGTCTATCCTAATAAATCCTTTCATAATCTTATATTTTCAATGAGATCGTTCCTCATTCTTCTAACCATCAGAAATAACACAGATTTGCAGTTTACTCAACCTTGAATTATAGAACAGCCCTCACATCTTAGGAACCAATTTAGTGAACTTTTGTTGTACAATCTTCAACATAGGTTTTACTTCCATAATTCAGCAGCCTTGAGACCAGGCCTTTGCTGGAGCAGAGAATTTGAGGCACCACAGATGGTTAACAGTCTCTAGGCCTCATCCCAACCCCAAGCACAGCAATTGCAGCCCATGACTGAACATAGTGGCCCCAGCCTGATTCTGCCCTTCACGGGAGCATAGCAGCACCGCCATCAGACCAAATCACGTGCACAATCACGGAAGTGGTAGGCCCAAAGAGTGCAACACAAGGAAGTGTGACAATGCTGCAGCTTTAAGAGATTACTTTGTCCTGGATTTTTTTTTGGGAGAGGTTTTAAGGCAGAAGTACCGAGCAGAGTACCAAACCACTAAAGTAAACAACTTGTGAGGCCTGGGATTTTTTTTAAAAAGTTGGAGCAAAGAAGCAGCCTGAATCGGTGTGGTCATTATCCCACAGAGCCAGGATTTTTAGTTAACTTTCAGCAGTTGCTATTGGGGTCTTGAAGAGGTGGAAGTTATTTTTGTCCCTCTCTTGGTTACAGCCTAAAGCTGGGGGTTCTCTGCCTGCTATACATTGCATGTGAGACAATCGATGTTCTGAATTTGCCTTTTGCCAAGAATGTGCTTATGGGATGTTACTATATTGGAACAGTTAATTAGTAAAAGTTATTGTATCTATTATTTTGTTAAGGTCTCTGATAGAGTTAAGTTATTCCAATCCCTTCTTTCTTTTGTTGTGTTTTAACTATAATAGATGAATAAAGTGTGTTTTACTTTAAATTTGGTAGTTTGACCAATCAAATTGTATCTGGAATGCAAAACCTTACATTTACCTTTAAAATAAAAAAAAATTAGGGTCTAGACCGTACCTTCTGAATATTTTGAAGGGGCTTGGCCTGCTCCATAACAGGAGGTGCTAACTCCGCAAGAGTGCCCTTCCTTAAATACATAGACTAAAACTATACAAAGTATTCAAGGCAGTATTTCACCAAATCCCTTCACAATTGTGACAAGATATCTTTATTCTTTTACTCCATCTGCTTGCAATAAAGGCCAACATGCCAATTGCCTTCCAAAGTGCATGCTGTACCCACGTGGTGACTTTGTGTCATCTTTGTGCGCATCTAAGTGTCTCTGAATATTTTTAGTGTAAGATGTAGATGTCTTATAATTATTCTTCTTCTGCATTCTTAAAGCCACAACAAATAATCTGACACTTCCCACATTATATTCTTTCTATCACCATGCTGCCCACTCACTTTACGTATCCATAACTCTTTGCAGCCTCTTTGTGTCCTTATCACAGCTTGCATTCCCACCCAGTTTTGTAAGTCAGAAAACTTAGATGACGAGACAGAGAATAATATATCTAAATCATTAATATAGGCCGCACATAGCTGAGGCCCAAACTCTGATTATTGTGGCATTCCAGTTGCCACACCTGCAAATTGGACAATGCCCCATTTATCCCCACTTTCCCCTTAACCAGTCCTTTATTCATGCTGATATAATACATCAACTCCATGAACCCTTGTCTTATGTTAACCTTTGTGTAACAATATATCAAATGCCGTTTGGAAATGTAAATATTTTCAATCTACTGGGTTCCCAATTATTTACCCTTCAGCTAGATTCTCAGAAAACTCCAATCTTCAAACAAGATTTCTCTGTCCAGATTGAGCCTTTCTTGTAATGCAAAATTGTAAAGTATGCAACAGCTATTGTTATTCACCATAACATACTTACATGCACTCGAAGGTATTTGCTGACTTGTCTAGGCACTTGAATCAGCCCTTTTGAGAATCTACATTAGCTTTTGGGCCTAGTCAGAAAGCATCCCTCAATCAGCTTCTTGAATATCTATGGCTAAATTTCACAGGATGCAAATGCCACAGCAACTTCCTAATTGCTATATGTTGACATTCAGTATCCATTATCGTACATAATAAACAATTTGACATTTGGAGTGAAATGCTTTCCTTCTGATTTGTGGCAGTGATATCCAAATTCTCAGATAAAGACAGATAGCGAGGCTTTCAACAAGGGTCCTCATGGTAGACTGGTTAGTAAGGTTAGATCATATGGGATCCATGGAGAGGTAGCCAATTGGATACAAAATTGGCTTCATGGTAGGAGACAGAGGGTGATGGTAGAGGGTTGTTGTTCAGACCGGAGACCTGTGAACAGTAGTGTGCCTCAAGGATCGGTGCTGGGTCCATTGTCCTTTGTCATTTATATAAATGATTCGGATGAGAATAACAGGAGGCATAGTTAGTAAATTTACAGATGACACCAAAATTGATGGTATAATGGACAATGAAGAACGTTATCTAAGACTACAACAGGATTGTGATCAAATGGGCCAGTGGGCTGAGGAAGGCAGATGGATTTTAATTTAAATAAATGCAAGTGTTGTACTTTGGTGAGAAAAACCAGGGCAAAATTCCACAGTTAATGGTAGGGCTCTAGGGAGTGTTGTCAAACAGAGAGACCTAGGGGTACAGGTACATAGTTCCTTGAAAGTGACACCACAGGTAGACAAGTTGATGAAGAAATTGTCTGGCATGCTTGTCTTCATTGGTCACAGCATTGAGTACATCACGTTTTGGACATCACGTTATGGCTGTACAAGACATTGGTAAGGCCACATTTGGAGCATTACATACAATTCTGGTAGACCTGCTATAGGAAGGATGTTATGAAACTGGAAAGGGTGCAGAAAATTTCACAAGGTTGTTGCCATAGAATCCCTACAGTGTGGAAACAGGCCATTCAGCCCAACAAGTCCACACCGCCCGTCCGAACAGCATTCCACCCAGACCCATCCCCCTACATTTCTCATGTCTAATTTACCTAATTTACACACCCTGAACACTATGGGCAATTTAAATGGCCAATCCACCTAACCTGCACATCTTTGGACTGTGGGAGGAAACCAGAGCACCCAGAGGAAACCCATGCAGACACGGGGAGAATGTGCAAACTCCACACAGACAGTCGCCCAAGGGTAGAATCAAACTCAGGTCCCTGGCTCTGTGAGGCAACAGTGCTAACCACTGAACCACTGTGCCAAGACTGGAGGTTTGTGTTATAAGGAGAAGTTAGATAGGTTGGGACCTTTTTCGGAGCATAGGAGGCTGAAGGGCGACTTTATAGAGGTTTATAAAATTATGACAGGCACAGATAAGGTGAATAGCCAAGGTCTTTTCCCGAGGGTAAGGGAGTCCAAAACTAGAGACAATAGGTTTAAGGTGAGAGAGGAAAGATTTAAAAGGTACTGAGGTAGAAAGTTTTTCACACAGAGGGTGGTACGTATAGGGAACAACCTGCTAACATTTAAAAGACATTTGGACAAGTACACTGATAGGAACTGTTTAGAGGGAAATGAGCCAAATGCAGACTAGTGGAACTAGTTCAGTTTAAGAAAGCTGTTAAGCATGGACAAGTTGGATTGAAGGGTCTGTTTCCATGCAGTATGAGTCTATGACTCTAGATAAGTCAAATGAATAGACCACCGCATCTTTGGGAAGGAATCAAGTCTGAAGACTTAAAAGGTTCTGTCCCTTTATTACACAAAATATAGGGCTTTGTTAATGGTCAAGTACCCTTTGGAAAATATTATCACCTCATGAATGTAGGCAATTACCGCTTCCAGCTATTACACAGATCATCCATAGCTGACCTGAAGGCTGAGGACACTTAAAAAATCAGTGTTATGGTTACTTTCACTTGTCATAATGTGCAAATAGTTGATTGTGGGTTCAAGTATTCTTTTTTAATAAATTCAGCTGGCCTATGTTTTCATTGGCAAAACAGTCTAATGGCTCACAGCAGAGATAGTAGGAACTGCAGATGCTGGAGAATTCGAGACAACAAGGTGCAGAGCTGGATGAACACAGCAGACCAAGCAGCATCATAGGAGCAGAA
>NC_063335.1:62275031-62300567 GCF_021869965.1 Rhincodon typus | reverse complement strand
CTTTTTTCTTACAAAGCTTTAATTGCTATTTAATTGTAGAGAGAGAGAGAGGGTTTGCCCTTTCCATTCAGTTACAAACTGCCACTTACAATCAATCCAAACATTGTTGCTGGAACAATTACTTTTTTCCCCAAATAAAGGTACAAAAATATCAAATTTAGTTCTAACAAAAGAACACCCCACAGTTCCACTTTTCCTTTTGAGATGTAATAGAAACCTAATGAGCCTAACTTTTGTTTTTCAGTTTATATTTCTAAATATAAACTTGCAATGTATTGACTCAAATCAGTCCACATCTGAGTCCGCTAGGGTCACATCTCATTACAACTTATAAAAATTATATTCCATGAAATCAATTTGGAATGACTATTGCAGAAGAAACTTTGCAAAAAATTAGGAAGCAAAAGTAGGATGCCTGCTCTGCCATTTACATCTCTTGGTGTCCCTAGTCCCTCTGTTTGAGTGGCTGATGGGAGAGTTTTGAGGTTCTCAATTGAATCAAATCCTAGATCTCTAAAACAACACTTCTTGAGCATTTACTGGAAAAATAAAATGGTATGTTGAAACAGTGCATCATGCAGCAGGAATTTCCTTGACTTTAAGGTCCCTACTGGGATAAAGTGGAGGTGCTGGTGTTGAACTGGGGTGGGCAAAATCAGACATCAGGAGTGACACAACACCAGGTTATTAGTCCAATAGGTTACCTGACAAAGGAGCAGCGCTCAGAAAGTTTGTGATTTCAGATAAACCTGTTGGACTTTAACTTGGTGTTGTGCGACTTATGACTTTGTCCCTACTGGAAAGCATCCTGCAGGCCACAATAGGCTCAATTTCAAATACAGTGTGGTCAATATGATGAGCGAGGCAAATCTAGCTTCTCCCAATCCATTCTATGCTCTGCCGCAAAAGTAACTCTTCCTACAAAGGGAGACATTTGGACATCTTTAAAAGATGTACAACAAGCCTAGAATCTGTCTAATACACTAGTGACAAACTAAAACTACTTTCTTCACCTTCCTCCCTGAGCGATCACCTATGATGGGCACACATTGCACATGTACCTGCCACTTGCATGGCACTGTTCTGCCAGAGTGGGGCTGTGTATTTTGAAAACCATTTTGTATGGTTGATCTAAAATGTTGCCAACTAAAGGAATGTAATTTAAGCAATTTAGAAAATTGAATCAAATTTTATTCTGGATTTCACCTTGAATAGAACAATTCTATAATCATCTTTTATTTGAAATGTGACTGAATTTTGCTATGGGCCTCAGGACCATTGTGATAAAGTACTCTCACTTATTGGGAGCAGGGATTTACTGGAGGTGGGATCTTAATTGCTTCCGTTGCCAAAGCCAATGCCCCATTTTGGGAGGGGTGGGGGCAGAAGGCAGCACAAAGTTTTACTTAGTTATAGCATTCTAAGTGTACAGTGCAGTTTTAATAGAACCTCGATGGTAGTGGCTTTGAAAGATTAGAGCATTTGATAAATTAATCTGATTTTAGGTGGATAAGTTCCTTACTATAATGGTGGAAGTTGCTTAGCCGCTTAGAATTTCTATCTCCATGAGAAGATCTAAGAGAAATGCCACAAAGAATGCTGTAAAAAGAGGAGGGATCTCCTTATTTGAAGAAGGTTGTAAATGCACTGGATGCAGTTCACAAACTTTTTTGCTGGGCTAATACTTAGAATTAACAAGTTGTCTTGGAAGGAAAAGTTGGATGGGCTAGGCTTGTATCTGCTGGAGTTTAGAGGAGGAAGAAATAACTTCATTGAGACATGTAAGATGCTGAGGAGGCTTGGCAGGATGGATGGAGAATCGATATTTCCTGTAGTGAAATTCTGGAGCTAGAGGTTGCTGTTTAAGGATGAGATCACCCATTTAAGAAAGATGGCAGAGTGAGGGAATTTGAGGTTCGATATACATTAAGATCTAGTTCACTGGTGGCCTACTTGATTGGCTTGGCGTTCTCGTCATGGAATGGCAGTCGCATCCTGGCTGTGTCTTCAGTGTATTCTATCATTCCTTAATCGACTTTCCCTGAGCCCAGGAGCAGTCAAACGAACTATGTTCTTAATTTTGTCTTAATTTTACTTTTCTATTATTATGCACGAATTGTCATTCATACAGGTGCCGTGGTGTGCTGATTTGTAAAACTTTTCACTGTATTTTTCATGTAAAAGTACACGTGACAATAAATGTCTATTCTATTCTGACTTGCTAGCAGAAGAGGTTTAATGATGTTCATCTAGAATTGTGAAATTACAGTCCTACTAATAACCTCCCTGAAATAACTCCATAGAGGCCAGTATTCTGTTATCAAGTCAACTTTTATTTACATGTGGAGAATCCTTGACACTGATCCAGCTCCCTCAGAGCCAGCTCTCATATTTAACAGGATGTCTGACGCTCCTGTTCTTATCTGTCAACTAGGGCTCTCTGAGTGAGACTGTTAATCTGGTCCAGTCAGGGAACTTGTATTCAGTGAGGTCCACCTGGCTGTGACCTCGTTACAATCACTACATCCTTGTCCCTCTGAGTCTGAGGATATAGGCCTCTTCTTTCGGTGCTTCTAGACCATTTTAGCACTGGGTCAGGTTCCTCCAGCTCTGCCTCCAATATGGCGGCATTTAACACACAGTAGCTCTCATCTTGCGCCCGGAGCATCTTGAAGAAATTCATTCTCTTCTTAAGGCTGCAAAGGCATTGAGGCAGCAATTTCTGCACCCATCTCTGATTCCAAGGTATATTCAATGCTTGATGGAGATGGAGAACTCATAGGGTGGACAGTTGGAAAGGCTGGCGAGGAGCCAGCATTCATGTTCCTGATGCTGTTTAACCCTACTCCCCCAGGTCTGGGAAGAACAGATTTAACTTGGTGCGGAGTCTTCTCCCCATAAACGACTCCATTGGACCTGTCCCTGTAGTTGCATGAGGGGTGGTCTTTAATTAAATTGCAATGGGACAGTTAGGTATCTAGTGAAGCTGTAGGCTGTTTCTTTAAGCTTGCTTTCAAAGTATGGACTGCTCTTTCTGCCAAACCAGTAGATGATTAGTTTGGAGCTATCTTTGTACGTCAGATACCATTCAACTTCAGGAAATGCTCAAATTCCCTGTTGGTAAACGATGGCCCATTATTTGTGACCAACACTTCCAAGAATCCGTGTATTGCAAAAGATAGAACATAGAACATAGAACATTACAGCGCAGTACAGGCCCTTCGGCCCTCGATGTTGCGCCGACCTGTGAAACCAATCTGAAGCCCATCTAACCTAAACTATTCCATTATCATCCATATGTTTATCCAATGACCATTTAAATGCCCTTAAAGCTGGCGAATCTACTACTTTTGCAGGCAGGGCATTCCACGCCCTTACTACTCTCTGAGTAAAGAACCTACCTCTGACATCTGTCCTATATCTATCATCCCTCAGTTTAAAGCTATGTCCCCTCATGCTAGCCATCACCATCTGAGGAAAAAGGCTCCCTCTGTCCACCCTATCTAATCCTCTGATCATCTTGTATGTCTCTATTAAGTCACCTCTTAACCTTCTTCTCTCTAACGAAAACAGCCTCAAGTCCCTCAGCCTTTCCTCATAAGACCTTCCCTCCATACCAGGCAACATCCTGGTAAATCTCCTCTGCACCCTTTCCAATGCTTCCACATCCTTCCTATAATGCGGTGACCAGAACTGTACGCAATACTCCAAGTGCGGCCGCACCAGAGTTTTGTACAGCTGCAACATGACCTCATGGCTCCGAAACTCAATCTCTCTACCAATAAAACCTAACATACCGTACGCCTTCTTAACAACGCTATCAACCTGGGTGGCAACTTTCAGTGATCTATGCACATGGACACCGAGATCTCTCTGCTCATCCACACTACCAGAATCTTACCATTAGCCCAGTATTCTGTATTCCTGTTATTCCTTCCAAAGTGAATCACCTCACACTTTTCCGCATTAAACTCCATTTGCCACCTCTCAGCCCAGCTCTGCAGCTTATCTATGTCCCTCTGTAACCTGCAACATCCTTCCGCACTATCCACAACTCCACCGACTTTGGTGTCATCCGCAAATTTACTAACCCATCCTTCTACGCCCTCATCCAGGTCATTTATAAAAATGACAAACAGCAGTGGCCCCAAAACAGATCCTTGAGGTACACCACTAGTAACTGAACTCCAGGATGAACATTTCCCATCAACCACCACCCTCTGTCTTCTTACAGCTAGCCAATTTCTGATCCAAACCACTAAATCACCCTCAATCCCATGCCTCCATATTTTCTGCAATAGCCTACCATGGGGAACCTTATCAAACGCTTTACTGAAATCCATATACCACATCAACCGCTTTACCCTCATCCACCTGTATGGTCACCTTCTCAAAGAACTCAATAAGTTTTGTGAGGCACAACCTACCCTTCACAAAACCATGTTGACTATCCCTAATCAAATTATTCCTTTCTAGATGATTATAAATCCTATCTCTTATAATCCTTTCCAACACTTTACCCACAACCGAAGTAAGGCTCATTGGTCTATAATTACCAGGGTTGTCTCTACTCCCCTTCTTGAACAAGTCAGAATTTCTATTGTCGTCCCCATGTTTGACAAGACAACTCTAGTCTGAGTGGACGTCCACAATGACTGGGAGCATTGAGCCCATGAAAGGACCTGCTAGTTGATGTGTAACCAAGTCCAGGGTTGTCCCGGTCATTCCCACAGATGTCAGGGAGCCACTAGTGGTAATTTTTGTCCTTGTTGGCACTCCGGGCATAGCCCCATCAACATGGCTATGTCTGTATCCGGTTCCGACCACCAGACATAATTTCTTGCCAACATCTTGATTTTGGACACCCCGGATGACCGGGGTGGAGTTCAGCCGGTATCCGGCAGTGACCTTTGCTCAGGACAATCACTGTTGCTCCCCATAATAATATGCTGCGCTGTACTGTGATCTGATCTCTCTCTGAGTTGAAAAAAGTTTCAGTTCTGGTTGTAATTGCTCTTTGGTTTCCCCCCCATCACCACTAACTATTTTAGTTTTGCCAGGATTGGATCTTTCTGCGTCCAAAGTCCGATATCGTCAGCTGTGACTGGAAGGGTGTCCGGAAAATTTAAAACAATTACGGACTCTTCCAGTGGCGGTACCACCAGTAATGCCTCCAACAGCAGGAGGCAGTTCAAAGCATCTGCATTTGTTACTTGGCCTCCTGGATGGTGTTCCAACTTGTTCTTACATGCATTTCCTTTCTCAGTACTTGCATACGCAGCCGGATCATCCCCAATGGACTCCAAACAACGTTTAGAACACCCCAATTTGGCCCAAATCATGAGAACCACTATCTACAGTACATCCAGAGCCTCCAAAAATGGTTTTCTCTACGGATCCTCAGCTCCACACTCGCAGCCATGCACCAGCATCTTTTGGCACTACAATCAACCTTATCTTAGCTGAGAGCCTCTCTCTCCCAGGCCTGCAAGGGACCTCTTCTGTTTTTCATTCTGTGCAGGATCCAAACCCTGAGCCAATGCTTTTTCTCCGCTCTACCATCATCAAGGATAGTAAGTACACCAAACTTGCTTGTGCTTACCACCAAACACAGACATCATCCACCACCCCAGACTTTATCCAGGACCTCACTCTCAATTTGCCCTGTGCCACAACCATATGGTTGCCTTGGCCTCTCCCGCTGATGGCGTCGACTATGTCACTTCTGCCGACGTCATTTCTGATGTCATTTCCTCCGCTGCTGCTGACGCCACTGTCACTTTCCCTTCGACCTGCGTGACCATCACCATACACACATCTACTCCTGAGACAGTCTCTACCCCCAGTCCCAGCTCCAGCTCTACACCTAGCCCCAGCCCAAGCTCTGCCGGGTATTCACCATCCCCACAGACCTACCCCCCACTGAAACTGAATGGTCAGTCCTCAGCAAAAAACTCACCTTCATTCCCCTGCACTCACACATCAATGAATTCCGTTCACGCCTGGATGTTGAACTCTTTTTCCGCCGCCTCTGCCTGTGTGGCTATTTCTTTAACAGGGAGCTCTCCTGCCTCCAACAAACCCCATCCTCTTGGACACCACCCCACTGCTTCCTACTCTTCCTTGACCTTTTCATCTTCAACTGCTGCCATATCATCAATCGCCTCAACCTCTCCTCCCCTCTCACTCACTCCAACCTCTTCCCTCACGGAACACGCAGTCCTCTGCTCTCTCCGCTCCAACCTGAACCTCACCATCAAACCTGCAGATAAGGGGAGGCGCAGTAGTGGTATGGTGCACTGACGTCTACATCGCGGAGGCCAGGTGCCAACTCTCTGACACCATCTCCTACTGCCCCCTTGATTATGACCCCACCCCTGATTACCAGACCATTTATAACCTTATCACCTCAGGAGACCTCCTAATAACAGCCTTCAAGCTCATCATTCCCCAACCCCACACTGCCTGGTTCTATCTCCTTCCCAAAATCCACAAACCCTCTGCCCCGGTTGACCCATTGTCTCTGCCTGCTCCTGCCCCACTGAACTCATCTCCATGTACCTTGACTCTATCTTTTCCTCTCTCGTACAGGAACTCCCCAGCTATGTTCGGGACACTACCCATGCCCTCCACCTCCTCCAGGACTTTCAATTTCCCAGCCCCCAAAACCTCATCTTCACCATGGACATCCAGTCCCTGTACACATGTATTCTCCACACAGATAATTTAAAAGCCCTCTGGTTCTTCCTCTCCCACAGGCCCAACCTGTCCCCCCTCCACTGACACCCTCATCAACTTAACAGAATGTGTCCTTACCCTCAACAATTTTTCATTTAACTCCTCCCACTTCATACAAATCAAAGGGCACCTGTATAGGTCCAAGTTATGCCTGCCTCTTCGTAGGGTACGTGGAAGTGTCCCTCTTCCGCTGTTACGCCAGCAACGTCCCCCACGTCTCCCGCAACTACATCGATGACTGTATCAGCGCTGCCTTGTGCTCCCATGAGGAGCTTGAGCAGTTCATCAACTTTACTAACACCTTTCACTCCAACCTCAAATTCACCCGGACCATTTCCGATACCTCCCTCCTGTTCCTGGACCTCCATGCCTCATATCTAATAACCGTCTCTGCACCGACATCTATTTCAAATCCACCAACTCCCACAGCTACCTTGACTACATCTCCTCTCACTCACCGTCCTGCAAGAATGCGGTCTCTTACTCCCAATTCCTCCACCTTCATAGAATCCCTACCATGTGGAAACAGGCCCTTTGGCCAACAAGTCCACACTGACCCACAGAACATCCCATCCACGTATAACCTACCTAATCTACATATCCCTAAACACCATGGGCAATTTAGCATGGTCAATCCACCTAACCTGCACATCTTTGGACTGTGAGAGGAAACCAGAGCGCCCGGAGGAAACCCACACAGACACAGGAAGAATGTGCAAACTCCACACAGACAATTGCCTGAGGATGGAATCGAACTCAGGTCCCTGGTGCTGTGAGGCAGCAGTGCTAACCACTGAGCCACCTCTGCCACATCCACTCCCAAGATTGAACGTTCCACTCATGGACATCCCAGATGTCCTTCTACTTCAAGGACTGCAAATTCCCCCCCTCCTACCTCCATTGATTGAAAATGCCCTCAACCACATCTCTTGTATTTCCTGTACTTCTGCCCTCAAAACCCCTGTACCCAACAAAAATAAAGACAGAGTCCCCCTGCTTCTCACTTACCACCCCATCAAACTCCGCATCCAGCGCATCATCCTCCACCATTTCCGCCACCTAAAATCCGATCCACCACCAAAGAGATCTGTCCTGTGTAGCGACAGCTCACTCCGCGGCTTCCTCGTCCACTCCATACTGCCCACCAACTACCAACTCCCCCCACCCGGGCACCTTTCCCTACAACCGCAGGAGGTGCTACACATGTCCCTACATCTCCCCTCTCACCTCCATTCGAGGCCTAAGAGAAACTTCCCATATCTGACAGGGGCTTACCTGTACTTCATCCAACCTGGTTTATTTTATCTGTTGCTCCCAATGTGGCCTCCTCTACATCGGTGAGACCAAATGTAGACTCGGTGACAGATTTGCATAGCACCTGCACTCTGTATGCTATAATCAACAACACCTGCCAGTCGCTAACCATTTTAACCTCCCAATCCCTTGGTGACATGTCCATCCTGGGCATCCTCCAGTGCCACAATGACGCCACCCGTCTCAGGAGCCTACAGCCCAATGGTCTAAATTTAGAATTCACCAGTTTCAAAATCTCCCACCTGCGGCCTCCTCCCATGTCCAACAATCCCTCTCACCCCTGCTTTTTGCAGCTGGATAAATACCTAGTCCCTTGCATAGACAATTTATATGCAAAACTGTTAGGGGGCTATCCTTCAAAAAGCTGGACACGAGCAATGCGTATTGGCAATTGCAGTTCAATGAGGATTCACAGAGCGTGTTACAATTAACACCCATAAAAGTTTGTACTAATATACGAGACTGCCATTTGGATTATTGTCAGCCTATGCAATTTTTCAGCAGATGGCGGAGAACATTTTACAAAGTCTTCCCCAGGTCGCCATTTATCTACACAACTTACTAATAACAGAGAAGCCCAATAAAAAGCACTTATAGAACTTGAATGTAGCCCTTAGACATTTCTCCCAGGTGGTCGTATACCTTAGAAGGGAAAATGTGTGTTCCAGGCTCCTCAAGTGACCTGCTTGGGCTACAGAGACAGCAAGACCAGGTTACACCCATCGAAAGATGAAGTGATGGTGATCAAAGATGCCTGGCTCCCACGTCTGTACTGGAGCTTAGGTCTCTCCTCAGGCTGGTGAATTATTATGGAAAGTTCATAATAACCTGGACCGTTTGTTTAAAAATCTCCTAAACATGAACCAACCCGTCGAGCTTCACAATCAGTATGACCGGTGCTGCTCATTCTGTAAACTGGACTGGTTTGATGATTCCATCGCTTTCCAGCCTCTTGATTTCTGCCTCTAATTTTGCCCATAAGGCACATAACAGTGGGTGTGCCTTGAAGAATTGTAAAATTGCTTCCTGGTCAACATGCAAGGTGGCCTTGGCTGCTTTGATAGTCCCTTACTGAAAAACTTCTAGGTATTTAATTAGGGCTTCACTCAGGCAGCTATTTTCTAATTAAAAAATTGTTGAGCCTAATTAAGTGGGTCTTTTTCAACCAATTTCATCCCATCATGCTTGGACCCAAGTCTTATACTCCAATCAGTGGTCATGTTCTTTAGTTGCTAGCTGGTGGTCAGTGGATGCGGGTTGCTAGTTGTCTGCCTGTTTGTCCCACATGTGCAGTGTCCGCATGGTATCTTGGAAACCACATTCATCCTGTCCATGGTAACTACTGGGTCTTTAACCCTGGTCATTTGCTGCCAATTTATGTGCTGTCATGATTCCTAGCGGTCTGAGTAGTCTGGCTGTCAGTTCTGAGGTGTTTTTTATATATGATATGGTGGTTATTGTTTCAGGTTTTGGTGTGTCCTGGTTGTGTTGTCTGTGGGCTAGGCATCTTGGATGAAGCTGCAGGGGTATTGAATCCTGGTAAAGACCTTGTAGAGCTGTTCTTCTTCTGCTTCTGCATATTGGGTGTGCTGCAGTGTGTAGTGGCCCTTTTGAACAGGGCTCTAATGTAGCTCTTCTTGCGTGAGTTGGGATGGTTGCTGTGATGGTTTAAAAACTGGTCAGTATGTGTGGATTTCCTGTATGCTTTTATATTCTTTCCACCATCACATCCAGGAACGGGGGTTTGTTTCAGATTTCCTCCTCCCTTGTAAATTTGGTCCATGTGAGCATGGAGTTGATGAGTCGGTGGATGTTCTCAATTTCTGTTCTTTTCATAATTACAAAAACATCATCTGCGTATCTGATCCTGAGCTTGGGTTGGATCTGTAGGAGGGCTGTTTGTTCCAATCTTTGCATGACTGCCTCAGCTATCAGTCCAGAAATGGGTAAGCCCATAGGAGTCCTGTTAATTTGCTCATATATCTTGCAGTTGAATGTAAAGTGTGTCGTTAAGCATAAGTCCAGTAGTTTGAGTATGAAGGGTCTAGGCCCAAAACGTCAGCCTTCCTGCTCCTCTGATGCTGCTTGGCCTACTGTGTTCATCCAGCTCTACACCTTGTTATCTCAGTGTTTGTTGATCTGTTCCTCTCTCTTGTCATCTGTTGTGTTCTACAACCACAGAGACACTGAAAAAACAGACTTCCTGGCAGCACTAGAATCAACGCTCAGAAAAAAACAGACTAAACGAGGAAACACAACAAACAATCAGACAGACCATTGTACCCCTACTGACAAAGAGAACACAGACAAACACACTTAATAAAGAGGAAAGCGATGCCCTGAAAAACATAAAAAGGACAAAAAACATCATCATTGTTCCTGCTGATAAAGGCAGAATGACTGTGGTAATAAACGAAACGGACTACATACAAAAAGCTGAAGAACTATTTGCAGATACACAAACTTAACAACAGAGGGAGTGGGATCCCACACCACAGCTAACAAACAGAATAACCTAAACACCACGGAATTGATAAGGACTGTAAATGAATGTTGTCAGTTACTGTAAGGAAATGGAATATACATACACGCAGTGGTAGCATGTGTCTTTGATGAGATCACATCTAGAGTATTATGTACCATGTTGGTTTCCTTATTGTCACAACGTCATTGTGAAGTGTGTGCTGGTAATGATGCTTCACTGTTCCCCAAGCTTTATAAAAAGTAAAATCCAAATTTGACCACCCAGATGACCAATTTGCCTACTGTTATTTAGGACAAAAGCAATTCACACTAGGTTTCATCATTAATAGAAAGTAACCTTTCATTGCAACACACATATCTTTAATAAGTGAAAGAGAATGGAAAGGATTACTGATCCACCATTTTGCAATATACCTTTTGCAAATCTCAAAGTACACACCCCAAATATCATATTTTATGTTAAAAGATAGATAATTTGGCATGGGTGTTATGGATGGTTAAAAATATTCGTGGAACAAAATTCTGAAGATCAAAAGTTCAAGTCACAAGGTGGTTGAATTTGTGTCTCATTCTTTTTGGTTTTAGCAAAGATAACAGTGCCATCCATCAGTGGTTATTCTTTATTTTGATAGTTGATCTTTTGGACCTAGGCCTGTCTTTTTAGAATTCTTTCTTTTCCAAGATGTATACAAAGAACTGTAGAATTATAGAATCCCTACAGTGTGGAAGCAGGCCATTCAGCTCTTTGAGTCTACACTGACTCTTTGAAGACCATTCCACCTTGACTTACCCCATCCCTGTAATCCTGCATTTCCCATGGCTAACCCACCTACCCTGCACAGCCTGGATACTACTGGCAATTTAGCATTGTCAATCCACCTAACCTGCACATCTTTGGACTTTGGGAAGAAACCGCAGCACCCAGAGGAAACCCGTGCAGACACAGGGAGAATGTGCAAATTTCACATAGACAGTTGTCTGAGGGTGAATTTGAACCCAGGTCACTGGTGCTGTGAGGCAGCAATGTTAACCATTGAGCAACTGTGCCACCTATTACAGCAGAGGAACAGGCCCTTCAATCCACTGACACATGGTGCCTTTCTGAACTACCTCTACATGGCCTCTACATGGTCCATGTCTGTCTACTCCCTGCCTATTCATATATTTGTCAAGATGCCTTTGAAGTGTTGCTATCTATCTGCTTATGCCACTTCCTCTGGCAATGCATTCCAGACACTTATCATCCTTGTGTAAAAAAAAGAACCTGTTCCTCACATCTCTTATTTTGTATACTTCTATCAGGTCGTCTGTTAGCTAGTATCCTTCCCCCTCCAGCCTAAAGCAGCCTACAGCCTAGTAAACCTTTTCTGTATCTTCTCCAAAGTCTCCATATCTTTCTGGTGGTGTGGCAACCAGAACCGTATGCAATATTCCAAATGTGGCCTAACTAATGTTCTATATAGCTGCAACAAGATTTACCAATTTTTATACTCTATTCCCCAACTGATAAAGGCAAGTATGCTGTATGCCATTTTGACCACCTTATCCACTTGCGTGACCACTTTCCGGGAGTTGTGGACCTGTATGCCTAGATCCCTGTGTATGTTAATACTTCTAAGGATTCTGCCGTTTTACTGTTCACGTCCCTCCTGAATGAGACCTTCCAAAGGACCTTCCAAAATGCATCTCCTCATAATTCCATCTGCCATTTCTCTGCCCAAGTTTCCAGGATATCCATATCCTGCTGTACTCTCTGGCAATCCTCTTCACTTTCTGCAGCACTTCCCAATCTTTGTGTTGTCTGCAAATTTACTAATCAGGCCACCTACACTCTCCTCCAAATCATTGAAATATATATCACAAACAACAGGGATCC
This sequence comes from Rhincodon typus, assembly GCF_021869965.1. Taxonomy (NCBI): domain Eukaryota; kingdom Metazoa; phylum Chordata; class Chondrichthyes; order Orectolobiformes; family Rhincodontidae; genus Rhincodon; species Rhincodon typus. Next base: position 62,288,155 of record NC_063335.1, on the reverse strand, counting down.
AAGCACAGATCCCTGTGCTACATCACTGGGCACAGATCTCCAATCTGAAAAACACTCTTCCACCATTACTGCCTCTCTTTGATAACCAAGCCAATTCTGTATTGATCTTGGAACAAAAACAAAGTTGCTGGAAAAGCTCAGCAGGTCTGGCAGCATCTGTGGAGGAGAAAACAGAGTTAACGTTTCGGGTCCGGTGACCCTTCCTCAGAACCAAAAGAACTGCAGATGCTGTAAATCAGGAACAAAAACAAAGTTGCTGGAAAAGCTCAGCAGGTCTGGCAGCATCTGTGGAGGAGAAGGAGCCAGACCTGAAACGTTAACTCTGTTTTCTCCTCCACAGATGCTGCCAGATCTGCTGAGCTTTTTCAGTAACTTTGTTTTTGTTCCTAATTTACATCATCTGCAGTTCTTTTGGTTTTTATTCTGTATTGATCTTACCAGCTCACTACAGATCCTGTGTGACTTCAACTTTTTGTATCAGCCAGCTATAAGGATCTTGTCAAAGGTCTTGCTAAAGTCCATATAGACAACATCCACTGCCTTGTCCTCCTCAATCATCATTGTCACTGCCTCAAAAATCTCAATCAAGTTTGTGACACACGACTTCCCCACACAATGTTATGCTCTCTATCATTAATAAATCCATATCTTTCCAAACGTGAGTAAATTGTATCCTTATGAATCTTCTCCAGTAATTTCCCTACCACTGACTCAAGGCTCACCAGCCTATAATTTCCCAGACTATCTCATTTGCCTTTCTTAAAGGAACAATGGTGGCTAATCTCCAGTCCTCTAGCACCTCTACTTTGGAGGATTCAAAAGTTTTGTACAAGCCCCCGACAATTTCCTCATTCATTTCCCTCCGTATTCTGGGATAGATTCCATTCGTTCCTGGTCATGTCCACCATTAATACTTTTTAAAAACATCCAACACCACCTTTTTATATCAACATTCTCTAGAATATCAACATACTCCTCTCTAGACTCCCCATTTACCATGCCGTTCTCCTTTATGAATACATACAAAGTATTCATTGAGGACCTCACTCACTTCCTCTGGCTCCAAGCATAAATTCCCTCCTTTGTCCTTCAGTGAACATTACCTTTTCTCTAGCTCCCCTCACCCTCTTTATTTCTTAATCCTACTTGACAAGGACATTTCATAGCCTTTTTAACCTTCCCAATTGTTTGTTTAAATTCTTTCCTGCTTTCTTTATATTATTCTTCAAGGGCTGTCTGTCTTCAGTTACCCAAACCTTACATTCTTTTATTTTTGATTAAACTCACAATTTCTCCTCATCCAAGGTTTTCAAATCTTGCCTTTGGAATCCTTCATTTTCATGGGAACATGTTGGTCTTGAACTCTTATCCATTGGCCTTTAAAGGTTTCTGACATGACAAATGTGGATTTGCCCTCAAACAGCCGCACCAATCTACATTCCCTCATTCCTGCCTAGTATTGTCAGAGTTAGCCATTGTCCAACTTGAATACTTTCACCTGAGATAAAGATAAAGATAAATAGCTTAAACTTACAAATTAGGGCCACTGTTTCCGAAATGCGCCCCCACTGAATCTGATTAACTGGCTCATTCCCCAACACCAGGTCTAATATGACTCCTGCCGTGTTTGAACTACTTATATATTGCTTCAAGAAACCCTCCTGATGCACCTAACAACTTTGCTCCTATGCAAGCCTCTGGATAAGGCAGTCCCAGTCCATGCAGTTAAAATAACCTGCCATAACAAGTCAAGCTCTAGGTTCATCTATCTTACCTGTCATTCTCCTCATATTAAAACAAATATACTTAAGACTGCCAGTCCTGCCATGTCCAGTAATCTCTCCCTGCCTTTTCTTCCTCTTAGCTTTATTGACTTAGTTTAAGACTCTTTCTCAGTCACTTTTCTTGCTGACCCACTGCTCTAGTTCCTACTCGTTGCTACACTATTTTAAACCCCTCTGTGACACTAGCAATCTACTCTGCCAGGCTATTGGTGCCCCTCGAGTTTAGGTGCAACTCGTCCTTCATATACAGGTCCCACCTACTATGGAAGACATAGAATGATCCAAATATCTGAAGCCTTCCCTCCTGCCCAGTTCTTTAGCCATGTATTTAAGCATACTACCTTCTAGGTCCTAGTCTCACTGGCACGTGACAGAGAGAGTAATCCCGAGAGTACAACCCTAGAGATCATTCTTTTCAACTTGCTACCTAATTCCCTGAACTCCCTTTGCAGGACCTCACCTCTTTTCCTAAATTTAATAATACCAAAGTGAACTATGACTTCTGGCTTCTCGTCTTCCCTTTTGGGACATCCTTGACCCTGGCACCAAGGTGGGAACACATCATCATTGGGTCTATTTTGCAGCCTAGAAGTACCTATTTCTGCCATTTCTTGTTTTTGTTTTGTCCTTTTAATTGTACTGGGAGAGAGAGTGATGCTTTCAGTTCCTGGCTTTAGAGGTGTCTGCCTTCTTTGCACGTTGATTTGTAACAAACTGCAGCTGGACCAATCAGAGGGCTGTTGTCAAGTAGTCTTCCCTTAATTCAAAAACCCCTGGTGCTACCCTGTCTTACTAATTTACTTATATCTCTACTCTAGTATCAGCATAGTCTTGCACAGCTGAAAGTAAACGTTTAGCACTTGATTTTCCAAGTTGCAAATGTCTTTCCTGGTATTTCTGCAATGTAGCAGTCCAATTTCCATTTCAGTTTACAGTTCAAACAGAAAAGTGTTTGGTCTCTTAGAGAGATGGAACACCATTTTTAATGCATTTTATTCTCCAGGTAAACATAAAATCTAAAATACACCAAAAGCATACTGCATTCAATTACTCTCCCTCGTCCTTTAAATAGGATTTAAACAATATCTTGTCATTTCTCCCTAATCCTTAAACTGATCAAAATTTTGTTAATGCATCAGCTGTTTCATTAACTTTTCCCAAAATGTGACAATTTTTAAAATTAATCGGTTGCATTTATTATCTCCATTGGAACAATCTTGGACTTTCAATCTTAAATTTCTCTGCAAAAGCTGGTGGATTATGATTAGTGTACATTTGTGTTTCTTTGCAGTTGTGATAGTCACAGACTTCAATATCTTGAAGAGCCAATAATAATCTTAAGATCTCCTTTGCCATTGTACTGTGCTTCTTCTGATATTGATTTAATTTCTTCTTAGAAAAGTAACCCACTGAGTTCTGTATTCCCGATTCACTGTCTTGCTATCAGAATGCACCTACCTAAAATTATGACATCTCCAAAATTCCCTTGTATACTATCTCCTTCCTTTGAGTTCTTGTATTTGTTTAATGTGTGCTTGTCAGCCATATTCCAGCATTTCAGTGGTGATTCCTTTTGTGTTGGCAGCCTCACTGATTCTTAGCTGTCATTGGCCTCTTCAAACTTATGTCAGGCTGGGCTTGTACAGAGGTGGTGTGCAGTCGGATGTGGTCAAGGGCATCCACGTCGAGGTCTGTGTCACTGTTGAGGACATCCTGAAAGTGTGCCTTATAGTGAGTGCTGACTGTCTGTTTGTCATTGAATGGTACTTCATTTATGGCTCTAGGTGGAGTAAACCCTTAAGTGCTTGGTCTTCACTGCATTGAAGAATCTACCCAGTCACTGCTGTCCATGAGTTGCTGGATTCAAGCCCTTCTTTCTTACTATCTTTTTATTTTGGTTCATGTATTTTTGTGTTGAACCTCTGTATTAATTTTTCTGTAGAACTGCTTTTGTTCCCTTGAATTTTGGTAATATTTCCAATTTCCTGTGTAGGAATGCCTTACACTGGCAATTTAGTAGCTTCTCAAGCACCTAGCTGTTCTTATCAAGTTGGTCTTTTTTTTTGTTTTGAGAAACCAAGTGCATCCTTGAGTGCTGATAATGATGGATTTAAGAACAGGGGTTCCTGTTCACTGAACATTGCTGGGTTGCTCATAAAAATCTAACTGAGTAGTTTGGACTCAAGGATTCTGTGAAGAGCATTAACATTGAATTTCCTGCACCTGCTGGTGTTTTCAGGCCAGATTGATGGAGGCCATAGCGTGGATTAGATGATACTTAGTCCATCACTTATCAGTTCCTTGTCATTGGCACAGTTAACGTGAACATCCTTTGTGGCCTGTGTTTAGGATGATGGCTAGGTCAAGAAGGTGCCACTGTCTGGAAAGAAGTTGTTATCATGAGGTACTTTGTTAGTCTGTTTTAAATGGGCTGTTTGTTATAACTAGGCCAAGTTTTAGGCATTTCATTTCCATTGGTGTCACTTTTTCTGAGTTTTCTTGCTCATCACACCTTCCCAGAGATATGTGTCCCTCCCAACTCTACAATTTGAAATCGCCATGGAGGATCAGTTTATCTCCTCTTAGGACACTGGCTGATGAGTGATATAGCAAGTTAGTTTTATGATAAAGTCACATCAATGTAGTTAGCTTTCTTCTTCTCATTTAACTTTTCCAGAAGAAGGTGTATCCACCATCTTATTCTTTTAACTGGCCTTCTCCTGCCCACCATGTCTCTTTCAGCACAGCAATATTGTGTCAGTTCCCAGGCTATGAGAATAGTGTGACATTGAGGTCTGTTATTGTTGGTACTGTCTATGAGACCATTAATGTTTAAGGACCAATAATTCATTTTGAGGGGACGGAAGATGCTTGTGTATGGGTTCTTTTTTAATATAGTGTGGTCATTTGATATCAGGTATCATGCTGTCCTAATTGAGCAAGGCCTTTGTTTAAAGGCAAGAATCATTGAGAACGATTGGGTGGCACAGTGACTCAGTGGTTAGCACTGCTGCTTCACAGCGCCAGGGACCCGGGTTCAATTCCACCCTCGGGCGACTGTCTGTGTGGAGTTTGTACATTCTCCCCGTGTCTATGTGATTTTTCTCCGGGTGCTCTGGTTTCTCCCACAGTCCAAAGATGTGCAGGCTAGGTGGATTGGCCATGCTAAATTGCCCGTAGTGTTCTGGGATATGTAAATAAGGTGGCATATAGGGCGATGGGTCTGGGTAGGATGCTCTGAGGATCAGTGTGGACTGGTTGGGCTGAAGGGCCTGTTTCCACACTGTAGGGATTCTATGATTGGAAACCAGACTTTGCTGCATGGACAGCTACCAATGTACACATGATATTGCCTCGAACAACCTCCCAGTCTCAGGAAGCTTGCTTGTATGTTGATGTTGAGGGAAATAGCTTGTGTGCTGGCCTACGGTCCTGTTCTGTTACTCTCACCTAGGTCTTGGCTCTGTCTCAATGGCCTTCAAGAGAGGCTGAACTTGGTACTCGTGCTCAGTGCTGTGCTGCACTCCTCCAATAACAGACCCTAAATAAAACCCCCATAAATAATTTGCCCTAAATAAGACCAAAGAGTTTAAAAAATGCAGATATCCTTGCTTTAATAAAATGCTCAGAGAATTTTATAAATATATATGGCTTGATGTTTCAGTCATGCAGGTGAAATCTTTTTGTGTTGAAATATTTATACACCTAACTTTTTTTATTTTTAACTTTGCTATTAGCACCTTCTACTCACAACTAAGACATAACTATTTTCTTTAGTCAATTCAGCATTTGTGCCAGCCTCCATCTTTGCTGTAACTTCTCAAGGCAAGTTAATTAATTTATTCCTCTGCAGACTCAGTTTCAGATATTTAACTTGGATCATAAATGATAAGAGTACTTTTGATGCTAGTCTAATTTCTAGTTTTAACAGAACTTTTCTGCTTTTGAATTCTGTTCCTCTATTAATGAACCCTGGCATTGTTTTCTTTTATGAATTTGTTAAATGTAATTGCTGCATTTATTAGTTTTTCAGTCTTTACTCTTAACTTCCTTTACTCCTGTACAATCTTCATTTAAATTCACTTAGACTTTGATTGGCCCACGTGTAGGTAGTTCCATTAGTCTTCCATCCAACATTCACCACATCTCACTTATCTGCATTAGAACTTTTTTTAATCAACATCTTGCCCATTCTGCAAGGCTGTTACAAACTACTTTATACTTGTACCAGCAATCTATCCTGTTTCATCCACGCCGATGCTACAGTCAAGAGACCATACTACCGCCTCTATTTCCTCAGAAGGCACAATGTATCATAGTTTGGTATGTCAAGTGCTCTGCCCAACACTGTGAGAAATTACAGAGTGTGAACGTAGCTCAGTCCGTCACAAAAACAACCTTCCTTCTTCTGAGCCCAGCTGCACTTCCCGTTGCCTTGGGAAAGCAGCCAACATAATCAAAGAACACTTCTACCTTGGTTATACTGTCTTTCACCCTCTTCCATCAGGCAGAAGATACAAAAGTTTGAAAACACATCCCAAAGAATTTAAAAACAGCTTCCTCCTTGCTGTTATCAGACTTATGAACAGACCTCTCACATATTAGAGTTGATCTCGTTCTGCACCTTCTCTGTAGCTGTAACATTATATTCTGCATTCTCTTCTATTACCCTGATGTATTTATGTAAGGCTAGATTTGTCTGGTTAACATGCAATGGAATACATTTCACTGTATCTTGGTATGTGTGACAATAATAAATCAAATCATCATAAAACCAAATCAAAATACCTTTTTTTCTGGCAATCCTCCACTGTATTAATATGCCCCAGTTTGATGGTGTTCCCAAATTTCAACATAGGTTAGTACGTAAATGTTGTATCTCAAATCCAAAATACGATCAGTGAATGAACAAGTCTGAAGCGCTGAGTGGATGATCCATCTTGGCCTTCTCGAGGTGTCCCCATTATCACAGGTACTAGCCTTCAGCCAAATTGACTCACTCTGGATGATATCAAAAAACCACTAAAGGCACTGCATAATGCAAAGGCTGCAGACCCTGACAATGTTCTGTAAATAGTATAATAATTGCACTCCAGAGTTATGCACCCAGGCAGTATGCTCTCAATTTTTTTTTTGTTCATCAATGGGATGAGGGCATAGCTGGCTAGGCAGCATATATTGCCCATCCCTAATTGCCCAGAGGGCAGTTTAGAGTCAACCACATTGTTGTGGGTCTGGAGTCACATGTAGACCAGACCAGATAAGGATGGCAGTTTCCCTCCCTAAAGGACATTAGTGAATCAGATGGGTTTTTCTGACAATTGACAATGGATTCGTGGTCATTATTAGATTTTTAATTCCATATATTTTATTGAATTCAAATTCTACTATCTGACGTGACAGGATTTGACCCCAGGTTCCCAGAACATTATCTGGGTCTCTGATTAACAATCCAGCGATAATACCATCACCTCCCCTACGAATTCAATTGTGCATCTGTAGAAGTTGGTGAGGGTCCTTATAGACATGCCAAATTCCTGAGCCACCTGAGGAAGAAGGGTCCAGACCCAAAATGTCAGCTTTCCTGCTCCTCTGATGCTGCTTGGCCTGCTGTGTTCATCCAGCTCTACACCTTGTTATCTCAATCTATACATCTTTGTTTAACTCCATTCTCCTCCGATACCTTTTCTCGACAGTCCACTTCCACATTCTCTTTATTCCACATCTACCTGTCATGTAATGGACCTTACATAGCCAACCAGATCGAGCCTATCACCAGTTTCCACCAACCAGGTTGTACCTACCACCAGTGTCGAATCCCTCCCATCGACAAACCAGGTCGTATCTCCCACCAGTGTCCAATCCCTCTCATCGGCCGACCAGGTTGTACTTACCACCAGGGTCCACCTATCACTACCATTCCATCTTCACCCCTTCCCCTGCCCCGCTCCTTTATCTGCAGCTCCACCTCTCCCCACATTCAGTCCTGAAGAAGGGTAATACCAGAAACGTCGACTGCTCCTTTTCTCCAGATGCTGCCTGGCCTGCTGTGTTCTTCCAGCCTCCTGTTTGTCTACCTTGGATTCCAGCAACTGCAGTTTTTTTGTCACTTACATGGCCTTTAACAGTATCTCTTCCCATCCTTATCTAGTCATGTATAATGCGCCATACGTTACAAAACAAATGCATTCAGAACTCGGCAAAAAGTGAATATGGGGAGTTAGGTCATGGTTCAGTCATGATCTCACTTGTGTAATACTCTGAAAGATAATTGGACTTAAAAATAATTCAAGTCCAAATTTTATGTCAGTGCATTATTTCAGTTATCCACACTCCTCAAAATACACCCCACTGATTACTAGTTCCCCTTATTTGTATAGTCAGTTCAAACCCAATTTTAAAAAGTATCTGTCACCTGGTTCTCTCATTCCATTTGGCCTCACGCATTCTCTCAGACAATACTAGCGGAACTAGGCTAGATGATCTGCTACTTCTACATTTGTATGGTTCCACTGTTGACACATTCTTTCAAAAGTTGTTTCGTTTGTTGCCTGTTTCTTTAATGGTTTCCTCAAATCTAGTTTCTTTTTCGACTGGGCTTTTTAGTGCATTATAATGGTGTCTGCTCTTTCTTCTGCTCCATGTTATTCTTTTGCCTATAATGCTACCTAAAGAGCAGCGTTTGTATAGTAATGTATGTGCAACTTCTTGTTCTTCATACAATGCACCATTGTGAGTCTGAAATGAACAAAATTCTTATGTAATGCGCACTATATATCACTTCATATTTGGTAAACAAAGACCTTTTCAGATTCGCTATCTGATGTTAGATTGTGTATTGGTGCAACCATGCAGGCTTTTTCCTCATTTTATTTAAATTACAAATCCATTCTGATTGTTTCAGATTGATTCTCTTTACCCTGTGAAGTATAAACTTGAAGCTGTTGTTGCTGTTGGTCGTGAGGGTTATAAGCTGAGAAAATATGCTGATTTAAAATTACCACAAATGTCAAATCATGATCAGCTGAAGAATTTCAGCAAAGCAGAAAAAAACCGTGAGTTTTTAAAATTTCTGAATGGATATTTGTGTTACACATTTTTATTTTTTTTCGATCTTATTCAAATGATAACTCATACAATCAAGAGTTCTCTGTAAATTTCATCATCTCAGCTTGTCCAGCAGGGGAATTTATTCTCATTTGTTGTTGTGATCTGACAAAATGGAGAAATTCACCATCTACGGGAAGCTTAATAGCAAACATTAGTCCAGTCACTCACCACAGTTTATAACTTGCAATTCAAATTTCACAGTGACTACCCACATTGTCAATTGTATTATTTATAAAAATTCAATAATTTGATGTGTTTTAATTGAAAACGTTACACATTTCCTGTGCTATTCTGTAAGTGAAATGATAGCTAAGGGGGATATTCTTGTATGCTGACAGTAAAAAAAACTCATGTATTAGAATTTTGAAAATTTTGTTTCAAAATACATGTCTGTGAAACAATCCAGTCAATATATCTGTTATTTCAAATGTAGCAAAATCAGCCAGGTTCTTGTAAGAGCCCACTCTCTGTCTGACTGATTTTTCTTATTTATTATACCCAAGAGGTATAATCTGAGAAGTTGAATAATTTTGATACTTTTTGTAGTACATTGGTTCTTAAGCAACTTTAGCAATTATTGTTTGTTTTTTGATATCTTTTACTTGTTTCATGAGTATTTTGGAGCAAGAGTTGGCCATTTAGACTCTTCAGTCTTTCTTGCTATTTAATTAGATCATGGCTATGGTGTGACATTGTATGATTTTCGTTCTTCAGAATGTGCTTCTTTATTTAAAGAAGTTATACAATTGATTTAAGTGGTTGATTTCTAAATTTGCTTTGGTGCTGGGGAACTACTTACTGATAACTTATATTATAAAATCACTAGCAACACACCAAATGTATACTCCTGATGGTCAAGCTTTCTCATTCATTCCCTGCCTTAATTTTGATAGTTGTCTTCAGAGTGCTACTCAAATACAATTGCTACTTAGGTACTTTGATCTGTTACAGAATGTTGCCAGTGTTTGTAGTACATATGTATTACCTTTTTTGATAACAGTGAGTACTGTATGATCTAATGAGTTTTGGTAAGTCCACTTAAAGGAGAAACTGGAAATAATAAATAATAAAAAATAGAATGGGATGAAAGTTTAGCTCCCAATGCATATATTATAGTCTTATATAAAAGATGGTGCCATAAACATTTGTAAACGGTGGAAGAGATGGAGCTCAAGACAGATCAAAGAATTCTCAATTCATGGACAAAGTTAAAACAGAGGTGTACAAAACAAAATTCCACACATGGTCAGGCATTGAGGAAGATGTCAGTCCTAGGACCCATAAGCAGAAATTAGCTGATAAAACTCTACTGCTTCAGAAACGAAATAGACTCTGGCAGTTTAAAAAAAAAATTGTGTATGTGAACTTTGAAAATTCTGTCTGAAGGCACATGTCTGTAAAACAATCCAGTCAATATACCTCTGTTATTTTAAATATAACAATATCAGGAAGATTCTTATATAAGTCTACTCTCCAGTCTGTCTCATTTCTTTTCTAATATTTGTTGTGCCTCCTCAATGTCAAACTTCCTTTCTAATCTCTCTCCCCTTCTGATCGCCATTTGTTGTGCCCCTTAATCCTTTCTCTACCCCTTCCTTGCCTTTCCTTCTACACATGTACTCCTCACGTCTGTTGTATCCCACATATAGGTCTTCCTCCTGCCCACCATCTTCTAAATTCTTTATCGGATCTCATCCTTTCCTCCTTCCCTTTCCTGCTTTCCCTGTTCTACTTTTTATCTCCCTCTACCCTGTAACCAAAACTCATTTCAGCTTTGTGTTTATCTTCTCTCCATGCTCTCTCTTCTGCCCTCTCCCCTTTCATTTCTACTCTTACCTTCACTCTTCTTCCTCTATCTATCTTCCTTTTCTCTACTGTCCTTATCCTCCCTTTTCCCTCATGGGTTTTGTCTAATGTATCCCAGAACATTGTGGGAAGTAAGGGAGAAAATTGCAAGACCCCTTGGAGAAATATTTGCGTCATCTATAACTACAGGTGGGGTGTATGATGATTGGAGCATGTTCTGTCTTTGTTTAAGAAAGTAGAAACCAGAGAACTATAGACCTGTGAGTCTGACTTCAGTTGTGGTTAAATTGTTGAAGGTGATTATAAAAGATGGAATATATGGACATTTAGAGGCAAAAATTGATTAGGGATGGTCATCATGGTTTTGTGCAAGCAAAATCATGTCTCTCAAACTTGATTCAATTTTTTGAGGGAGATACCAAAAAAGACTGAGGGCAGAGCAGTCGATGTTGTTTACTTGGATTTTAGTAAAGCCTTCAACAAAGTTCTGCATGGTAGACTAATTAGTAAAGTTAGGTCATGTAGGCTTCAGGGTGAGCTTGCCAACTGGATACATAATTGGCTTAACAGCAGGATACTGAGAGTGGTGGTGGAGGGTTGCTTTTCGGATTGGAATAGGAACGTTTTGGAGGAATGCATGCCAGGAGTAGCTGGATGGGACTAGTTTAATTTTGGATTATGTTTGGCATGCACTGTTTGATCTGAAAGATCTGTTTCCATGCTGTATGGCTGACTCTCCTCCATTCCTCTACAAGTCTTTTCTTCTGTTTCTTTCCTTCATTTCTTATCTTTCCCCTTTTTTTGTGCAACCATCTTCCCATTTATTTCTGTTTGTTTACCTTCCCTCTTTTCCCACCAGCTATTTCTCCTCTCTGCCTTCTTCAACATGTGAAACTTCCCATTCCTAATAGCACCTTCCCTGTTCCTCCTTATCCTTTTGTCTTTGCCTTCCCCGAGTCTTCCTCATTTATAGAATCATACAGTACAGCAGAGCCCTTCAGCCCATGATGTTGGCACAGAAAAACTATGCTAAATGTGCGTTAGTACCATTTGGTAGCACTTGGCTGATAGCCTTGAATGCTATGATATTTCAAATGCTCATTGAAGTATGTTTTAAAACTTTTGATGTTTCTGCTTCAACTCCACTCCCAGGCAGTTCATTCCAGATTCCCACCATGCTCTGGGTGAAAACATTCTTCCTCAAATCCCCTGTAAACCTCCTCCTTTTCACCTTTATAATTACGCCCTCTTTTTAGTGACTCTTCAACGAAGGGGAACAACTGCTTTCTTTCAACCCTGTCCATGCCTCTCATTAATTTAATGCACCTCAATCAGTTACCTTCTTAGCCTTCTCTGCTCTGAAAAACAATCTGTGCTTATCCTGTCTCTCTTCATAGATAAACTGCTGCATCCTAGACATCATCCTGGTAGATCTTGTTTGCAACCCTCTCGGGCAATTACATCCTGTCTATATAACACTGCACATAACTTCAGCAATGGCTTAAACATCTTCTGTATAGCTCCAACTTAACTTCTTTTCTCTTAAGATCTATGCCTCAACTGATAAAGGCAAGTGTCCTGTATGCCACCTTAACTACCTTATTAACCTGTCCAGTCTCCTTCAGGGATCTGTGGACAGGCAGCCCAAGATCATTCTGTTCCTCTGAGCTTGCTAGTGTCCTGCCAGTCATAGAGTCATAGAGCCATAGAGGTTTACAGCATAGAAACAAGCCCTTCAGCCTAACTTGTCTATGCCGCCCAGTTTTCACAATTAATTTAGTCCCATTTGTCTAGAAATGGTCCATATCCCTCCATATCTGTCCCATTGATGTACCTGCACAATTGTTTCTTAAATGACAAAATTGTACTCCTCTCTACCACTACATCTGGCAGCCCATTCCAGGCATTCACCACCCTCTGTATGAAAGAATTTCCCCTCTGGACCATTTTGTATCTCACCTCTCTCATCTTAAACCTATCCCCTCTAGTTTTAGACTACCCTACCATGGGGACAAGTTGTTGGATGTCTACCTTACTTGTGCCTCTAATGATTTTATAGACTGCTATAGACCGCAGCCTCCTATGCTCCAGAGAAAAAAATTTCCAGCTTATCCAGCCTCTCCTTATAACTCAAACGTTTCAGTCTGGGTTGCATCCTGGTAAATCCTTTCTGCATTCTTTCTAGTTTAGTAATATCCTTTCTATAGTAAGATGACCAGAACTGCCCACAGTACTCCAAATATGATCTGACCAATGTCTTGTACAGCTGCAACAAGATCTCCCAATTCCTAAACTCAATGCTCTGACCAATGAAAGCAAGCATGCTGAAAGCCACCTTCACTGCAGTCCACCTGTGACTCCACTTTAAAGCAGCTATGAACCTGTACCAGTAGATCCCTTTGTTCTATAACAGAGACAACAAGG
>NC_063335.1:62246368-62274631 GCF_021869965.1 Rhincodon typus | reverse complement strand
CCTTGTTGTCTCGGATTCTCCAGCATCTGCAGTTCCTACTATCTCCCCCCTTTGTTCTATGACTCTTCACAAGGCCCTACCACTGACTGTGTAAATCCTGCCCTGATTTCATCCACCAAAATGCAATACTTGCATTTTTCTAAATTAAACTCCATCTACCATTCCTCAGCCTACTGGCCCAGTTGATCAAGGTCTCACTGTATTCCCAGATAACCTTTTTAACTGTCCACCAATCTTAGTGTCATCCGCCAATGTACTAACCATACCTCCTAAATTCTTATCCAAATCATTTATATATAAATATAAATTTGTTTATATAGATACAAACAACAGTGGACCCAGCACTGATCCCTGTGGCACATTATTGGTCACAGGCCTCCAGTTTGAAAAATAGCCTCTACCACCACTCTGTTTTCTACCTTCAAGGCAATTTTGCATGCAATTAGTCAGCTCTCCCTGTATCCCATGGGATTTAACCTCATTCAGCAACCCACCACACAGTACCTTGTCAAAGGCCTTGCTAAAGCCCATGTAGAAAGTGTCTACTAAACTGCCCTCACTAGTTGCTTGATCACCCTTTCAAAAACTCAAAGCCACACAATCACAAATGAGCCCTGGCCCCTCCAAATGCCTGAAGATCCTGTCTCTCAGAATCCCCTCTAACAACTTACCCACCACAGACTTTAGGCTCATCAGTCTTTAGTTCCCAAGCACCTCCCTGCAGCCTTAATGCACAACATTAGCCAATCTTCAGCACTCCACCCGTTGTTGTTGATAATACAAGTATCATTAGGGGGCCTGGAATTTCCTCCCTCGCCTCCCACAAAGCCCTGGGATACACTTCATAGGTCTGAGGAATTTATGTACCTTAATGCATTGTAAGACTTCCAGCACCACCTCTTCTGTAATGTGGATTTTCTTCAAGACACCACTGTTTACTTCCCCAAGTTCCGTAGTATCCATGTCATTCTTAACAGTAAATTCTGACAAGAAATATTCATTTAGGATCTTACTCATCTCTTGTGACTCAGCATACAGATAACCTTGTTGATCTTTAAGACGCCCTATTCCCTCCCTGGTTACTCTATTTTTCCCTTCATGTACTTGTAGAATCCCTTTGGATTTTTCTTTACCTTGGCCAGAGCAATCTCCTGTCCCATTTTAGTCCTTTAGATTTTGCTAAGAAATGTACTCTGACACCCTCTATATTCCTCAAGGAATTCATTTGATCCCAGCTACCTATACATGTCAACTGCTTCCTTCCTTTCTCTTGACCAGGGCCTCAAAAACTCTATCTAGGGTTCCCACACTCCTGCCAGTCTTACCATTCAATTTAACAGGAATATGAAGCCCCATTAACTCACTTTTAAAAGCCTCCCACTTACCAGACATTCCTTCGCCTGCATACAGTCTCCCCAATCAACAATTTAAAAGTTCCTGTCTAAGACCATCAAAATTGATGTTGCCCCAATTTAGAACTTTATCTTCTGGACCAGACCTATCCTTTCTCATAGCTATTTTAAAACTAATGGAATTATGATCACTGGTCCAAAAGAGCTCCCCCACTGACACCTCGTCACTTGCCCTGCCTTATTTCCCAAGAGGAAGTCAAGTTTTGCCCCTTCTCCAGTTGGATCATCTACATACTGCATGAGAAATTCTTCCTGAACACACTTAACAAATTTCTTTCCATCCAGACTCTAAACACTTTAGCAATCCCGGTCAATGTTAGCAAAGTTAAAAACCCCTGCTATTATAACCCCATTATTCTTGCAACTATCTGTGATCTCCTTACATGTTTATATCTCCCTCTTACTATTGGGGTGTGTGTGGTACAATGCTAACAAAGTGATCTCTCCCTTTTTATTTCTCAGTTCTACCCATATAGACTCAGTGGACAAATCCTCAAGAATGTCCTTTCTCAGCACTGCCATGATGTTCATTGAATATTCCCTTGTCGTATTCCATCTTCTGACTTGCATCACCTCACACTTATCAGAGTTCCAAATTTCATACATTCTTCCTTTCCCTTTTCTCCCTACTTTCTCCTGCGGCCTTTTTCTCTCCTGTCCTTTAATATACCTCTCCTCTTTTCTAATTTTCTTCATCTCTTTTATCAATTCTTCTCTTCCTCCCAATTTTTCTTTCTTCCCATCACAGTCATTGACTAGAATTTGATAGGGCCCTTGGATGTGAGTTGAGATGTTCCGGGAACATAACATGGGGTTGTTTTACTAGTTACAGACCACATGGGGAGGTTGCTCTGTAAAGCATGTTGGTCTCCCAACCTGCTCTAGGTGAGAATAGTTCCTCCTGATCAGGCACTGTGTGATTCACGGAGGAATCCCTCTCAATAGGAACTACCACTGTGCGTGATACTGTGGCTTAGTGGACAACACTGCTGCTTCACAGCAACATGGACCCAGGTTTGATTCCAGCCTTGGGTTACTGTCTGTCTGTTTGCCTGTATGGAATTTGCATGTTCTTTCCATGTCCGCATGAGTTTTGGCTGAATGCTCTGGTTTCCTCCTACAGTCCAAAGATGTGCAAGTTAGGTAGATTGGCCATGCTAAATTGTCCATAGTGTCTAGGGATGTGCAGGTTAGGTGAATTAGCCATGATAAATGTGGGGTTATAGGGTTAGGGTAGGGGTATGAGTCTGGATGGGATGCTGTTTGGAGGGTTGGTGCATATATGATGGCCCAAATGGCCTCTTTCTGTATGCACAGATTGTATGATTCTCTGATTCCTTACTCAATGGAAACACCGTCATCATCAATCACCTTTGTTCACCTTCTCTTGAGGGTGGCATGACATCGTTGTTGCTGCTTCTGGTTGGATGCAATCCCAATAATAGCCAACAGTCCTGATGGCACTAATAGAATTGAAAAACTGCCAGTAGCTCCTGAAGGTGGGATTTCATCCCTTAAAGGGACAGTGTTCCCAATAACAGCTCATTGGCTGCCTAATTGCCACAGAATCTGGTTAAGTCCATGAAATGGGGGACCCAATTGCCTCTGCCTGTGACTGCCTACCCCAACAAAATTCTGCCTACTCCCCCATCAACTATCTCCAAATTCTTCTTTCGCACCAGTGTTCCTTCTTGTCATCATCTTCACTTTCTTCACTGCTGCCTTTCCTTAACATTCTTCACCATGTTGTCTCTCATCTTTTTCCTGCCTTTAGCTCCTCCATGCATTCTTCCTCCTTTTATCTCATTCTCTGCGCTAAACCTTGCTTCGCTTCTCATACCCACTAGAAAAGAAACGGAAATGGTGAACTAGGCCCTTCTCTGGCAGCCTACCTGCCAGACTTTATGTTCAGCAGGGCATTAATTATCTAGGGACGAGACTTGCTATTTGACAAATTCTGGCAAGGAGACCATTAATTTTAGCTCAAGGGTTGGTGAGCTTCCTAACTCTTACCGCACCACACTGAAAATTGCAGAGTGGTGGGGGTGAGCAGGTAGGGGTCAGTAAGAGTAATTGTGGCATTGTCCTCAATTTTCTGTCCCTACCACCTGCCAATACTCTTCTGAATTGAACTTCAAATTTTGATGTATCTCTTTCCTTCTTACTCCCTTCACCCCTCTTCCAGATTTTGTTTGCTCTTCCCTTTCCTCTTCAATCTCCCTGGCCTCCAATCCAGCTTCACTAGAAAAATTCCCTTTAACGTCATGTGAGTTACTTTAGAAACATAATAGAATAACGAATGCAAAAAGTTTAAATCGTAGTATCAATGGTATAAGTGACAATGTTGTCATACTGGAGTAGTTAATTTCAAAATGGAAAAAGTTTTTTAAAGACAGCATATTTCTACAAACATTATTTCAATAGAAAGTTAAAAAGTGTAAAAGGAGTGGTGATTAATACTGCATCTTTTTTCAGTTTCTTGTTTTTTTGAAAATGAAATTTTATTTGATATTTGTCTTCCCTGATACTTTTTGTGCTTCATCTAAATAACATATTGTGTAATTAATTTTATTTTCAAAGTTTCTTTGCTAACCTTATTATTTCTATTTTTTATATATTTTCTTGCCTTCTATTGTTCTGCATCTTTGCCTGATGTACTTTGGGACTGAGGATCCTCTTCTTCATTTTTGGCTCCTCCTGTTTGTGCACAGATAAGGCAAAGTCAGGGAGAAGACAATGGAAGATTAACTCAGTATCTCCTTCTAGCTCAAATTCTCAATTTTACTCCACATCTTCTGATAAATTATATGTGAATGACAATAAAAACTTTTTAGCGAGCAGCTTCCCTTTACCTGAAAATGAAGCATGCTCTGACACAAGTTGCATTTACACAAGAGAAGATAAGCCCATGATACCATCAGAAGATGATATTGAGAAGTTCATATACATGAATGAGGATGGCAGCATGACAGTAGAAATGAGAGTACATCTCCAAATAAAAGAGAGAGAGACAATACAATGGAGTACTACAATTAGTCGTTCCAATGTATGTAAAGAGACAAATAATGCTTGCAATTCACAACAGGAATCTGATGTTGAATCAACAGATCTGATACTGCATTTTGAAAAATTGGAACATGAGCAAGAATTTGATAATCTTCATGTGCCACAAAAAGGCACAGTACGTATAGAACAAGATAATGCTGGACATTATGATATCTGGCAAAATAATTCTTTATGCACAAAAGAAAATCTTCCTGACTTGCAGATGGAATTGGAACCATCATACTGTTACAAGAGAAATCCTGATCCTGGAAAGATAATGCAGAGCCAGGTAACTCTGAAAAGCATGACCTTAAATCCTGATGCAAAAACTACTGCAAATATTGTTACGGTTCCAAACCTGGAGGAGTCAAAACTTGGAGAGAGTATAATTGAGCACTGTTGTGAACATTTTCCAATGTCCAAATCAAAGGGATCTTGTAAAAGAACTAATCATGTTATTTCTGATAATTTACAAACATGGGAAGAGATTAATGTAAATACTCAAGGGGAAGAAAAAGCAGTCTTTGATAAAAATGCATCTTTTGTTTTGAAAAACACGACTTCAATGTCTTCAAGACCTTACTATGAAAATCAATTAACTGTAATGAAAATGTATTCCAACTCTGAACATACAGATACAACAAATATGTTCCCACAATATTTGGAAGAAATTGGATGCGGTAGTTTTGCAGAATTAAATTTGAGACCCAATTCAGCAGATCCAACCTACTCCATTTCAAAACAAGGAGAAAAAGATTTAAGGAGACCAATGAGTGCTTTATTCAGGTATTCTAGACCTTCTGCATCAATTCATAATGAAGCAAATGGCTTGTCATCTAGAATGGTATATTCAGATATATTTATGGGAAGAAAACAAAAAACAGATGTAAACACAAGCTGTTCTGAGATTTGTGAAGCTAGAATGTGTTACTTTTTGGAAAATTTAAACAATGATTCAAAGTATTCACAGAGTTCTGCAATAAGAAATCAGGAATGCATTAGAACTACTGAGGTTGAACTGCCAGCTAATACAGATTCAAATAATTCTTCATCTACCAATGAAGAAGAAAGAGCTTTTTGCAGAACTGATAAGGCAAACCCTGTCATCAATGGTACAGTGACTACATGTTGCAGAATATATGAGGAAAAATCTAGAAACCACGCAAGTGAGAATGCAAAGTTACACCCAGAATACAACAGTTATTCACAGGAAGTTCAACTACTAGACCAGCTTGAAAAAACTGATATTTTGAGTGATAATTGCATTACTCCAAGCAGCAGTCAAGAATCATTAGTGATTGAAGCTGACAAGTATCAGACCACTGATTTTAATCCTGTTGAAAAGTCTAACGAAAGCAAAGTGACATGCCATATTGAAACCAGATGTGAGAGTTTTGCGTCTCACAAGTCAACAAGATTGATACATCCTAAAGAAATCAATTCTAATGTGTTATCAATAATTTGTCCACCAGACAAAAGACCTAGTAGTACAGAATTACTGGACAATAAATTACAAAGATTGGGAGACCAAGACATTAGTACCATCAACAACAATGACAGCTCTGTGACATCCTCCTCTGAAGTAAATTTTTTTCAAGGTATTTTTTCTTCAATAAGACCCTGCAAAAAAGAATTACACCAGTATCACGAAGAAGCCGTTCAGTGTAGTGTAGTTACAACTGGTAAAAATTCTAATTTGCCAGAAAGTTCCTTGCTAAAAGCAAAACTTGACTCTGAATCTCCTTCAGGTGGAAATAAAAAACAAATTATCAATGTCAACAGTAGTTCAACAGAAATCAACATCCAAAGGAGTTGTTCTAATTCTAGCAGAAAGAAATGGAAAAACCAAGCAAAGGAAAAGAGAAAAACATTTCAAAATGAAGATTTTAAATGTGATGTTGAAAGTTCCGTGTCTTTTCCTACTTTGCAACAAAAGGAACAGGAACTACATGATATTTCTCAAGATCAAAATCTTGTACGAAATGGGGAAAGAAGAATGTCACCCACCTCAAACATGGTGCGCTGTGACTTAAATCTTAGGCCTTCTCCACTAACACAATTTGAAGATGAGCAGCCTATTGATGATTTGACCAGTGATTTCAGAGAAGCATTTGAATTGCCTGATAGTGATTCTGATTTTATTAATCAAATCAAAAGATTTAAATCTGAAACAAAGGAACCAGATGAGCACAAATTAATACAACTACCAGCCAAAGCTGTAATTGAGGTGACAAGGGTAAATGAAGTGCTAGATAACTGCAACAATGATCATTCATTGCAATGTCAAGTAAGTGCTGCAAAAGGAGAGATTAAACTTGCACCTATCCCAAATGAGAATCCATGCAGTACCATTATGAAAATGACTGATAGTCAACTTAATTTAATTGACTTTACAAAAGAAAAAAATGACATTGCAATTCAAGCTGTTATTGGACTAGCTTCTGAAATAGCTGAAGAAAAAGGCTGTGATGGTGAACTTGACCTAAGCGAGGTGTTATGCAAGCTGCAATCAATGGTTGATATGATCAAATCTATCTCTCAACAGAGATACAAAACTCATCCAGCTAAGATTTATGAAATACCTGGTATTTCAGAGCATCTTGCTGCTACATTGACCACATCATCAAAAGTTCTCCTTGCTTGGTTTGCAATTATGAATTTGGATGTTAATATTCCAGTTTCACCAGACAGTGAGAAACTGGTGATGAATGATTGTAATTGTTTAGAGGTAATAAGATTTTTGCAGTCTGTAAGACAGATTATCAAGTTTCAAGAAACTGATGATTTAAAGAGAACCATTTCAAGTCTAAAGACATATGACTCTCAGTTGGTAAAGATGTTGAAAAACAAACATGAAGAATTTAGCTATGCATTTGAAAATGACACCAACACAAAAAGCCATTTATGGACTACAGTGTCAGATGCTGAACAAACTGCTTCATTTAATGGTCCACAACAAGTCAATGTTGTTGAAAGTGAAAAATGTTTGCATACACAAAAGTTAATTGCACATCTAGGCCATGTTGAAGAAGTAGCAGCAAAGGGAGACGTTAATTATAGTGCTAATATGTTTTTAAATAAAGGCAAAACGAAAGACACAGATAAAATGCAAGAAACTGGCCACAAGGAATCTGAACTATTCAGTACTAGAGACCATCCAGTTTTTTCCGACATTTTAAAAGATCAGGTAATAATTGATTCCTTGTTTCATAATGAGGGCACATTTGAAGACAAAAAGGATATAAACAAGGAATTGACTGAGAAAGAAATCACTGAGAGAACTAATCTTGCAGATGACTGTGATCCTGTAGAAGAGATTGGAAATTTACAAGATACTGAAGAAATTAAACAAGAAGACATTGCTAAAGAAAAAAAAAAATTCCATGACAGCAACATGAATAACAATGAATTTAAGCACTCAGAAAAGCTGAGGGCTGATGGAACTAACTATCATCTTACATGTGCTAATGATACACAAAATATAGCTGAATTGTTAACAGCTTCCGATACACTGTATCCTCAAAATAAGATCTCTTTTCAAAGCTTAATGTATAAGTCACCTTTGACAGATGATGATTGTGGATTGAAGCACAGAAACCATTTTTGCCAGGAGGAGTATATGAGCAGTAGCAATAGTTGTGAAATACCTGCTTACAGACTGCCAACACCTGCTGCTGTGGTTTCTAACATTGTTTTTAAGAATGGAAGGAAAACTGACAGCAACCAACTGCCGCAGACAAAAGCAATCTGTGATAACCCTTTTATTGAAGGTGAAGTTGATAATAAGGAGTTATTGGCATGTACATTCCCATCAATACCATTAAATCATGATGTCAAAAAGTGTTTAGAAAGACAGCAGACATCTGATTTGTCTGAAGAGAATCTAGAAAGTGCTAATGATTACAATTCCCAGGCATCAAATGAAATGACTACAGAGGGAGAGGAAGACATGTTTTTGAAAACCAAACATTTCTCTGCAACTTTTCTTAGGGAAGCTACTGAGAGAATGTACAGTAAATTACCTGTATCAAAACGCATTTCACATGACCAATCGTCCTATCTCTTTGCAGAGCCAGAAACCATATTCCATTCTGGAAGGATCGATGACAACACACCTTTTAAAATAACCACATTCTATGACAAATCAAGCACTATTCGAATCTCTGGCATTCATAATGAATTGACACATGTTTCTGACTTAGACGAGGATCATACATTTGAAAAATCTCAAAACAGTCGTAAGCAACCTGAAAGTGATGGTGTCTATATTGAAAAGGGGAGATGGCTGCTAAAAGAAAACCATTTAATAAGGAATTCTCCACCTTTAATGTATGGAAATCTGGATTCAACATTTGACAACACAAGTAATGAGTCTGCACATCCACAAGTTAGCACTATGCATTCAGGTTTTCTGCTTACTGAATTATCATCATCAGAGATCGAGAAGATGATCACATCGAAACCTATGTGCAATTATTTTAACATGCTTCATGGGAGTGATTCAGAAACATACCCAGATTTAAACAGTGTTATGTATAGTAATATTTCTGGTGGCTCTCATATTGCCAAAAAGAATGAAAGAATTAAACAATCACCTGAAGTGTGCATTGGACCTACACAAATGTATGGTGAAGTTAGTGACAATGATTCATCTTTTGCATCTGTGGAATTTAGAATGTTTAACAACAAAGTTGGTCCCCTGGCCCTGCCATTATCTCAAGGGACAGTGATGGAGCAGCCATCTAAAGAAACTGCTGGGACTCTTCAAAATCCAGATTCTCTAGATAAAGTTCATCTTTTATGTGGTCAGCACTGCCCAATTCTGACAGCTGTCATTGATTTCACTCGTGAGGAGAGCCGAAGATTTGTGTATCAGAAAAAATCAGATCTCGAGAATCGATGGATACTATATTTGGAAGATGAAAAGGATATTCTTAACATTAAGAAATACAATGATTTAACCCCTGGAAGTGAAAAAGTCTCCATATTAAACAAAAACTTAATTGATATTATCAGTGAAATCACTATGTTCAAAACTCAAAGTATTGAGAATGACATTAAAAGAATTAAATTAAGTCTTCATACAAAGTATTTGAGTGCTAACCTTAACACGTTAAAACTTCCTTTGTACACTGAAGAAACAGAGTTGAAGAACATTGACAAGGCATTATGTTCTAATATTCAAGCTAAGAAATTATATATAAAAAGAATTGTACAACAGTGGTTCATGAAAAGAGCATTAGAAGACAATTTGAATGCCAAAGTAAGGAATAATAGCTAGTCAGTCCAACACAGCAGGTGGAAGATTCATCAGATAAATTGACCGATATCCCTACATTCTTAATACAAGAATAGTATAGCCAATAGTAATGTTACTGTCCCTTTTCTGGAAAATGAGGTTATAGGCCAAATTATGCCTACACGGATTGCCAGTACAAACAAGGCTGCAGTGAGTGCTGAAAAAGAACTATTTTGTGAAAGACATAAAATAATGCTTAAAAAACACACACAATGAATAAAAGATATGCAGTCAGCAAGGTGAAGGAATGTATTCAGAGCAGTTATAATTGTTATAATCCTTATGAATGAAAATTAGGTGAGGCAAAGAATTCAACTATTATAACTTTGCCAAAAAAGCCTTTGAAACACAAAATTAGGTGGAAGAAAAATCTTTCTCATGGGAAATCTATTAACAATGAGCAATTTTAATTTTTTTAAAAAAAACATGGTATTTTTCTGTACATTTATACAGTGTTCAGTGGTATCCGATAAGGTCAGTTTCCACGTTTCTAATGAGATAACAAGGTGTAGAGCTGGATGAACACAGCAGGCCAAGCAGCATCAGAGGATCAGGAAAGCTGACGTTTCGGGTCTGGACCCTTCTTCAGAAATTGGTTTCTCCACATTTCTAATGACTTGTTGCTTTTCAGTTTAAACTAAAGGAAAGTTTAGACCAAAGTTATCCAAATGAGCTGACTGGTAGCAAAAATTAAATGGTTAGGATATTGAGACTGTCATGAGATATAATTTAAACTCTCATTGTTACCGAAGAGTGTTTAATATAATCATGTTGAGGATATTTATATAGTATCATAACTGCACAACATTTTTCTGAGATAACAAGGCGTAGAGCTGGATGAACACAGCAGGCCAAGTAGCATCATAGGAGCAGGAAAGCTGACGTTTCAGGCTCCTGTTTGATTTCTTGAATTCACATATTAAATAGCGATCTCCTGACAGTACACATGGGGGAATTATCTTGGATTTGAAAATTTATCCATTTTGAAAACATCCAATTGCCAGGCACGTTCTTGGACATAACTGCCCAACAAGCTTCAAGGCTATATTATCTGGAATGTGAGTTTTCACAGTCCTAATGTAGCTAATGCTTTGTTATATGCAATGTTGGAGTGTTTTGAGAAATAAAATATTGATGCTGGATGTAACCACACTGGCTGATGGTAAAGTTATATCATTGATCACTTTTGGATAAAGAAAAAAGCTTAAATAAACTGACAGACCCAGTCAATACTTTTACAACAAACTAATACAATGTTCACTCCAAAACAAAAAAATGAGGAGCTGAATTTTGTACAGGATGTTGGGTTTCTGTCGTAGAGTCATAGAGAAATACAGCACAGCAAAAAGCCCTTTGATCAATCACATCCACACTGATCAAGAGCAACCACCTAATTATTCTAATCATATTTTTCAGTACTTGGACCATAGCCTGGTATGCTTTAGCATTGCAAGTGTGCACCTAAATACTTTTTAAAAGTTATGAGGTTTCTGTCTGTTCAGTCTTTTACAGGCACTGTCCCTGGCATAAAAGTCAGAGGCACATCCAACCTCACTTTCCTGATTCAATCTGCAGCCATTTAACAGACATTGAGCCATTCATCAACTTGGGGCAGTCATTCTGTTTCCAATTGGGAGGCAGTGTCATCAGAGGTGGAGGTATGAAAGTTGTGTGTAGAAAACAGGATTGGAAGAATGATCTCAATTCTAGAACTAATTGCACTTGGAGAAATCCAGAAAGATGAGACCAACAGGGATTGAAAACAAAGTTACACATACTTTAAAAAATTGAAGCATTTACATGACCTAGGCCCATGAGTTTTGGGGATGAATGGGTGAAGAAATTAAGATTTGTCAAAATTTTAGAAATAAAATGACTTTTTAAATTTCTTTAAACTTCTATTCAAAGACTGTTATATTCCTCTGATAATGATTTTAAGTTAAATGTGTACAATTAAATAAAAAATTGTTTTTATGGCATTATATTTTTTATCTGTATTCAAATGTAACTGGTCTGATCATGTGAAATAATATGTTCAGCGCAGGTTTATTAAATGGCTGAATGCTGCTATTGCCAATTGCTTAATTGTCGTGTAAAACTATGATGTGTTAATTGAAATAATTAATACTGTAGATGTGAGATTCTGTGTAAATTTAATTACAAGAATTTATCTTCTGAATATTAAAACATATGTGGCCAAGTTACTGGAATGTAACGCATTTTGTCCAAGGTTATAAATATTATGATATTCGTAATAGACCATATTGAACCATGGAAGATAAAACCCCTGTAATTCAAATGTAGTAGCAATGAAGTTGATATAATTTTTTATCATAGAATCCCTACAGTGTATAAATAGGCCATTCAGCCTATTGAATCCACACCAACCCTCTGAAGAGCATCCAACACACAACCCTTATCCCCATAACCCTGCATTTCCCATGGCTGACCCATCTAGCCTGCGCATCCCTGGATACTATGGGCAATTTAGCATGACCCAGTGCACCTAACCTGGAGATCTTTGGACTGTGGGAGGAAGCCCACACAGACACGGGAAGAACGTGCAAACTCCACACAGACAGTCACCTGAGGTTGGAATCAAACCCAGGTCCCTGGTGCTGTGAGGCAGCAGTAGTAGTGACTGAGCCACCGTGCCATTTAGTCAGGTAAGTTGATGACTGAGAAAGATTGCATTGTCAAAAGCTATGCAAGTATCCCAACGCATTTTAATGATTAATCCAGGATCTTCTTTTCATTCATTCATGGGATGTGGGTGTTTCAGGCTGGCCAGCATTTATTGCCCATTTGTAGTTGCCCCTGAAAAGGTGGTGGTTAGATGCTGTCTTGAATCACTGTAGACCACCTGTTATGAGTTAATCCACAATACCATTAAGGAGGAAATTCCAGGATTTTGCCCCAGCAACAGTGAAGGAATGGCAAAATATTTCCAAGTCAGGATGGTGAGTAGCTTGGAGGGGAACTTGCAGGTGGTGGTGTTCCCATGTATCATCTGCTCTTGTCCTTCAAGATGAAAATAGTTGTGGGTTTGAAATGTGCTGTCTGAGGATCTTTTATGAATTTCTACAATATAGCTTGTAGATATCTCAGTAGCAGCAGTGTGCACTTACTTTGGAATACTTTTTGATGTTTACTGCAAAGCAGCACCTCCCTGAACATGACACACCTAACTGATATCTGCAATTCTTGATCTAAAAAAAAATCATTCATGGGAAATGGGCAAAAACAAAGTATTTCTTTGAGTCATAGTTATAGTGTCATACAAAATGGTGGGACAAAGGGCCAATTTCCATGTCAGTGCCTACCGACAAACTCCAAACTGCATGAATCCATTTACATACCTTTGGTCTGTAGCCTTCTATGCCCTGTCATTTTAAGTGCTCATCCAAATGCTGCTTAAATGTTGCAAGAATACCTGCTGCTACCACCATCTCGGGCAGCACATTCCCAGTTTCTGCAATTCATATTTTTATGTACCTAATTGACATAAGGTGGTGGTGAGTGACCTTCTTGAAGTGCTGCAGTAGTCCATGTGGTACAGGTACATCTACAACAAAAGGAATCAAAAGTGATGAAAGAGAAAAGGTGCATGTGTCAAGTATATTACTAAAATTGAGAGATAGTGGTCACAAAATTTGGTTGCACTGTGCCTGAAATTTTAGTTGAGTTATGCGCTAGGATTATGTGGAATATTTGGTATGGAACTAGCTTATGCTGATGTTTATCTGCAACTTGATCTCCCTTCCATTCAGTTTGGAGGAGTGCACTGATTTCATTCTAGTCTTACTTACCCATTAGTCATAAATTTTTAAATTTAACTGAATTGATGATACAGCCTATAATATAGGTTTTAGAGTGTATCTAATTTAATATTGACAATCAGCCAGGTTACTTTTATCACGGAATTATTATTATATTGCATAAAAAACTTGCTCAAGCAAGCAGACAAAATTTATGGACAAAACTAAAACATTTAGTCTGTAAAATTAGACATGACTTGTTTTCTAACATCTAAAACTTAGGCATTAGACAAATACGGGCAACAGACAAATGATGAGTGAGCACCCCATTCAACATGTCAATTAGCAAATGTAGTCAAAACGTATCCAATGGGTTTCTCAGAAACCAGAAACCAACTTCTCTCAGCCTCCCCATCCTAATGTCAATGACACTGGAGTTTACCCTATGAGTGATTTGGAAAAACAGGCAGGGCCAGGTTAATCAATATACTGGTACTGACAGACTGAAGTGTATTTATTTTATTGCAAGGAGTATAACAGATAAGATAGATGAGCTGAGGGCCTGGATTTGATTTGATTTATTGTAGTCACATGTATCTAAGTACAGTGAAAAGCTTTATTTTGCAAGCAGTACAGGCAAATCATAGATTTGTGTATGGAACAACGATGTTGTAGCCATTTATAGAAACTTGGTTGAGAGAAAGGCAGAACTGGCAGCACAATGTTCCATTTGTTTCAGGCAT
Organism: Rhincodon typus; assembly: GCF_021869965.1. Lineage (NCBI taxonomy): Eukaryota > Metazoa > Chordata > Chondrichthyes > Orectolobiformes > Rhincodontidae > Rhincodon > Rhincodon typus. Next base: position 62,260,374 of record NC_063335.1, on the reverse strand, counting down.
GATAGACATGGACGTAAGAGGGCTTGAGGTGTTGCATTACTAATATAAAGAGAACATCATAGCTGCACTAAGAGGGGACATCTTGGAGGGCTTATCCAGTGAAGGCATGTGGGTAAGACACAGGAATAAGAAGGCTGCTTTCACAATAGTGGGGTTACGCTTCTGGCCTCTAATTAGCCAGCAGGAGACAGATGAACAGATATCTAACCAGATCATGGAAAAATGTATAAACAACAGGGTTATTGTAGTTGGTGATTTTAAGTTCTGCAGTATGGACTGGGACTCCCTCAGGGCCAGGGGCTTAGATGGGGTAGAATTTTTACAATGCTTCCAGTATCGGAACAATATTCCAAATAGGGATGGGGGCCTTACTAGACCTTGTATTGGAGAATGAACCTAGTCAGGTGATAGAAGTTTTATTTGGGGGAGCATTTTAGGAATGTTGATCATATTTCTATAAATTTTAAGATAGTAATGGATAAGGATAAGCCTCATCCTCATGTGAGTGTGCTAAACTGGGGGAAAGCTAATTACAACAGTATAGGCAGGAACCGGAAAAATTAGCTTAGGCATGTCTGGTTGAAGGTAATTCCATATCTGACGTAAAATAAAGCAAGGCAGCTGGCTACTCTGCAACAGACCTCCAGGCGGGTACAGAAATACCAAATCCAATTTTTCTGCAAGCAATAATCAAGGGATCAAACACTAAAACATGCTTCTGAAAACTAGTCAAAAGCCTTCGTATCTTCAATGCAAATTCAAAAGTAATTGAAAATATAATTTGTACCTAATTACTCTTTCTTTTCTTGTAAGTTACTTTTATATTGTATTTCGGTGTGGTTCTGTCTGCCTGAATTTAATGTGCAGATTCTGCACAGCCAGCAACAGTTTCAAACTAACCTCAATGGATTTGTTAAAGGTGGTGACTATGTGGTAAAATATCCTGTAACTTTCTTGTATATGTAAAGTTTAAGTAACTGAAATCAGACATGACCCTTGAAGAATATAAAGGAAGCGGGAAAGAATTTATGCAAGGAGGTAGGAGGGCTTAAAAGGGCCATGACCTCTTCATGGCAAGTAGGATTAAGGACGATCTGAGGCATTTTATATGTATGCTAGGAACAAAAGGGTAGCTATGGAAAGGGTGGGTCCACTCGACAAAAGAGGGAGTTTATGTGTGGAGCCACAGAAAGTGGGTGAGGTCCTTAAGGAGTACTTCACATTGGTGCTCACAAAGGAGAAGGATATGATGAGTCTAGAGGCTGGTATGTTGGTATTCTAGGTAAGTCCCCAGGGCTTGATGAGATTGATCCCAGGATACTGAGGGAGACAAGGGAGGAGATTGCTGGAGCCTGGACAGGGACCTTATATCCTCTTTAGCCACAGGCGAGGTCCAGAAGACAGGAGAGTAACCAGTTGTTCTTTTGTTTAAGAAGGGCAAGAGAAATAATCCAGGAAATTGTGGCCAGTGAGTCTTACAGAAGTGGTAGGGACGGAATTTACTTGCATTTGGAAAAGAATAGACTTATTAGTCAGCATGTGGGGGAGGTCTTATCTCACAAAATTGATTGAGTTCTTTGAGGAACTGATGAAGATGATTGAGGATAGGACAGTAGATTTTCCATTTGACAAGGTCCCTCAGTGGGCTGATCCAGCGAATTAGCCACATGAGATCCACAGTGAGTTGGTAAGTTGAATACAAAATTGGCTTGATCGTAGAAGGCAGAGAGGGTAGTTGTGCAGTGATTTTTTTTCTGACTGGAGGTTTGTGACATATTGTGTTCCACAAGAATTAGCACTGGGACCTTTCTTCTTTGCAATATATATATATATATACACACACATACATACACACTACACACTTATATATATATAAATAATATATATTTGAAGATGTAGGTTTGAATCAGTAAATTTTCAGACGACACCAAAATTGGTGGAGTTATGGATCATGAGGAAGGAGGTCAAAGGATACAGCAAGATATATATCAGTTGGAAGGTTGACTGGATGAAGTTTATTCCATTCAAGTGTGAGGTGATGTATTTTCAGAGGTCAAAGGCAAGAGGAGAGTCTACAGTAAATGGCAAGATCCTCAGGAGCATTGATATACAGAGGGATCTTGTGGTGCAAGTCCATAGCTCCCTGAAAGCAGCAACACAAATGGATAAGGTGATAAAGAAGGCATGTATTATGATTGGCTTCATGGACTGGGCATTGAGTATAAGTTTAGGCAAGTCATGTTGCAACTGTATAAAACTTTAGTTAGGCCACATTTAGAGTATTCTGTGCAGTCTCTGTCCATATCTCTGGCTCTCTTTCTTTGACTATTTTGCTGTCTGACTTTGTCTGTCTCTATCCGTCTGTCTCTCTCTCCCTGTCTTTCTTTCTCTCTGTCTGTCTGTCTGTCTCTCTCTCTCTCTCTCTGTCTCTGTCTCCCATTCCCCCCTCTCTGCCTCTTGATTCCTCCCTCCTCTCTGTCTCTCTATGTCTGTGTATCTGTCTCTGTGTCTCTGTATTTGTGTGTCTTTACATGTGTTACACGTGTATGAAAAATAATTATGTTCCTAATTTCACTGTAGGTGGCAAATGGAAGGTAACTGCTGGGAAATACATACAGAGAGGAGGGGTGGGGCTGGGGTAGGTAGGTGGGATCGTTCAGGTGAGTGCAGGTAGGGAGTGGTGGGAATTGGTCAGTGGGATGGGAGGGGTGGATAGGTGGGAGAGAAGATGGACAGGTTGTGTCAGGTCAAGGAGGCAGGGATGAGAAGGAGGCTTGGATGTGGAATGAGGCCAGGGGTAGCAAGATTTTAAAACTGGTGAATTCCATGGTTAGGCCATCGGACTGCAGGCTCCTGAGGCGGAATATGAGGTGTTGCTCCTCCAGTTTGCGGGTGGTGTCATTGGAACACTGGAAGAGGCCCAGGATGGACATGTTCCTCTGATGTTGCCTGGCCTGCTGTGTTCCTCCAGCTCCACACTTTGTTATCTCTGATTCCAGCATCTGCAGTTCTTGCTATCTCAAGAAAAAAGTTGAGTCAAGGTGAGAAGAAATAAATTCCATGGGGTAGGAGCAGGCAGAAATAATGAGACTGCTTGGGGAACCTTGTTTGTGAATTTTGGGAATAGTAGAAGTAGCTGTATAGGGTTGGAAGACTGATCTGGAAACTATAGGGAAGATGCAATGAGATTTGTGAAAGTTATGGATACAATAGGCTGATGTTCAATGGTGGGGTCATGGTCCAGTGGCTATTTAACTACTGTGCCTATAAAAATGAGTCAGAGACTAAGGATCCTGCAACAAATAACTCAGCACCTGACTCCCCAAAGCCATTCCACAAGGTGTAAGTCGGTAGTGTGATGAAATACATTCACCCAGGCAAGTGAAGAATATTTCCAAGAAGCTTGGTACCATGCAGGACAATGCTTATTTGGCATCAGTTCAAAAAACACTCAGTCCTATTACCACCAACTCTCAGTCGAAACAGTGTGTACCATTCATAATGTACACTGCAGAAATTCACTGAAGACTCCTTAAATTGAACCTTCCAGTCAGAAGGTATTGTTGCTAAATTAGCCGATGGCACTAATAAAAATATAGTAAAGTAAGTTGTGAAGGGAATGTCAGGAGACTATAAAAGTATAAAAAAGTCAAGTAAGTCGAGAAAGATCTCGCAAATGGAGCATAATGTGGGTAAGAGTGAAATTGTACATTTTGTTGTGAAGAATAATAAAGTATATTGTCTAAACGCTGAAAGGGTGCAGAGGTATCTGGACGTCCTAATGCACGAATCACAAAAGCATAGATTTTCATACATCTCTCTCGCTTTCACAGAATTAGCTTGCAGCGTTTCTGGCTTCCCTTTAGTTCTGAAGAATAGTGCTATCCCACTCAAACATTAACTCTGTTTCTCTCACCACAGACACTGCCAGACTTGATGAGGTCTTCTAGTACTTTCTGTTTTCATTATCATAGACCTTTTTCTTGTGAAATTATCATATGTTTTTAAAACATTCACTGGATGCAAACATTGCTGCCAATGCTCCACGTTTATTGCTCATTCCTATTTCCCCGTTATGCACTTTGTTGTGATCTACCTTCTTGATTCGCTGCAGTTGTGTGGTGATGATCTAGTGATATACTTTCAAGTGACGATGATCTATGACTTGACAGAAAATCTGTGCACGGTGTCTTGATATTCTTGGTGGCCAAGTTCATAAGTTTGGGAGGTTTTATCAAAGAAGCCTGAGCAACTTCTGACACACTTATGTTGAAACTGCAACATATGGAACATGGTGCATTAGTGGGGTAGGGCGTGAGTGTTCAATGTGTTGGTTGGATGCTGATCAAGCTTTATCCTCAATGTTATTAAGCATCTAAAATTTTATTGGACTTACACTCATCCAGGCCTTATAGCTGCTGTCAAGGCTTTCGGGAATCAAGATAAATCAGCTCTGATTTGCTCTTGCAGCCATTGCATTTACGTGGCCATTCTAATTAATTTTCCTCTCAATAGTAACCTCCAGTCATGCAGTCACAGAGCTGTGCAGGATGGAAACAGACCCTTCGGTCCAACTCGTCCATGCCGACCAGATATCCCAAATTAATCTGGTTCCATTTGCCAGCATTTGGCCACCTCCGCCACTTTCTCTGTCAGTTCATTCCACACACGTACCACCCTCTGCATGAAGAATTTGCCCCTTAGGTCCCTTTTAAATCTTTTCCCTTTCACCTCCAGCTCCACACTGTGTTATCTCAGACTCCAGCATCGGCAGTTCTTACTATATCTGAGTACTTTTGTGTATTTGGACCAAAACTGTTAAGAGGTCAAGAGTCAAGTTGCCATCGTGGGGAACTTCTCTTATGCTCACTTCCAACACGTTTTTTTTAACTTTTTGAAATTGGGATTAGACTGTTGGTTTGATACCCCACTGGATTTGAATTGTCCTGCTTTTTGTGAACAATTTTGCATGTTTAATTTTTCAGGATCATTTTAAAAATATATTTCATTCTGTGAAATGGCAAGGAAATGAGATGATTGAAAAGATATTTATTTATTAGGTATACACAAAGAATATTAGTAAATTGTACAAAACTTGCATTGGCCACAACAATTCTGGTGACTTTCCTGGATGGCATTGTGAATCAGTAAGGATATCGAATAGACAAACTTATTTCATTTGTTTTACAGGCTTGTAGAGTAGAACAAAAAGTGATTTTATTTGAAAAGAACTATATGTATTAATTAAATACATTGAAGAATATTTAAATGATTTTCAATCAATTACTCTTTAATTTGTGGAAATTCTATCCATTGTATATCAGGCATGCTTTCCTCTGATTTCAATTATTAACATAACATATTAAGGCATGTAAGTGGGCAGTGACTGGCCTTCCTTTAGATCAAAGGCATCAATGGCAGAATTTTAACATTTTAGCATGTATTTACAGTGCTTCTATGTTGTATTCTATAGTTTACATTTATTTCATTTATAAATGTAGTCATCTAGAAATGTTACCATTTCATGATAATAATGCTTTAAAGTTGTTTTCTGCTAGGAAAACCCCTGAACAACATAACTGAATAGTATATGTCTTCTTTTGAGTGATTTATTTTGTTTTGATAGTTATTTTAGCTAAGAATGCCCAATACAACACATGGTGCAGCACTTCGACTTGTGCATTGCATCTTCAGAACAAGAAATGTCTAAAGGAACCTAACTCCATGTTTGATAGTTTTCTTTCCTACAGAAATCACTATGATTAAATTCACCATAGTCCTACTGGATGATAGGGCTGGTCTCTCATCAGAGAGAGAGATGACTGGTTTTGAGGTTGGTTGGCTCGCCGAGCTGGTTTGTTATTTCGCAGACGTTTCGTTACCATGCTGGGTAACATGCTCAGTGCAGCCTCCAATGAAGCGTCGGTGTGTTTTCCCGCCTGGATTTTAAAATCTGGCGTCCGTTGAGCTGGATTGCCTCACTTCCGGTTTTCCTTCGTAGTGGAGTGTATATGGGGTCAAGTTCTATGTGTTTATTAATGGCTTTCTTCGTGGACTGCCAGGCTTCTAGGAATTCCTGTGCCTGTCTCTGCTTAGCTTGTCCCAGGATTTTGGTGTTGTCCCAGTCGAATTGGTGGTTCTCCTTATCCATGTGGATTGATATGAGTGAGTATTGGTCGTGTCTTTTTGTAGCCAGTTGATGTTCGTGTACCCTTGTTGTTAGTTTCCTTCCTGTTTGTCCGATGTAGTGTTTCTCACAGTCTCTGCAGGGGATCTTATAGATGAGATTGGTCCTGTCCATGGCGGGGAGTGGGTCTTTAGTTCAGGTGAGCAGTTGTTGTAGGGTTGAGGTGGGCTTGTGTGCCACTCTGATGCCCAGTAGTCGTGGGAATCTTGTGGTTAGTTCCGTTGTGTTCCTGATGTAGGGTAGTGTGATGAGTGTGTCGGGGTGTGTGGTATCTTCCTGATGCTGTTCGTGTAGGCATCTTCTGACCCAGTTTTTTGCATATCCATTATCCTTGAAAACCTGGAAGAGGTATTCTTCTTCCTCTTGGCGTAGTTCTGTGTTGCTGCAGTGTGTTGTTGCCCATTTAAATAATGTTTGCACGCAGCTTCGTTTGTGTGTGTTGGGATGGTTACTGTTGAAGTTCAGTACCTGGTCCGTGTGTGTGACTTTTCTGTGTACTTTCGTTTGCAGTTCCCCATTTGTCTTGCGCTCTACTGTGACGTCCAGGAATGGGAGCTGTTTGTTCTCCCCCTCTCTGATGAATTTTATTCCAGTGAGGGTGTTGTTTATAAGTTTGTGTGTCTCCTCTTGTTTGGTCCGTTTAATGATGACAAAGGTGTCGCCCACCTAGTGTATCCATAGTTTAGGTTCATAGGTCCAGTAGTTTGAGCATGTTGTATGTGGGGATGGTTTCACTGGGGTCTTGCTCTTGTTCCAGTAGTGCTGTCATTGTTGCCCTTGCTAGTGGTATGTCTATTGATGTAAATAGGGCAGTGACATCAACAACAAACCAGCTTGGCGAGCCAACCAACCTCAGCACCCACAACCCAAGCTACAAATCGACTCCAAAACCTTAATGTCTGGTGTTGCTTTAACCTGAGAGTCACCATACCTCATGCGAAGGAAGTGGTTGAGAAGGAAAGTCCTTCATGGTAACCTCAGCCAATGCAAGAATTGAACCCATTCTGTTGGTATCACTTTGTGTCGCAAACCAGTTGTCCAGCCAACTGAGCTAACCAGACACAAAAGTTGAAGTCAAAATTTTCAAGAATGCAACCACAAATTTAAGTAAGGAAACAAAAGCAAGTGATTGAACTTGAAATGATAACTCTGTTTCTCTGTCCACAAATGCTGCCAGACCTACTGAGTTTCCCCAGTGCTTTGATTTTGTTTCAGGTTTCATTCTATAATATTTTGCTTTAACTTAAATAAGGACTTGTGTATTAAACCCTTATTTAGCTCATTATCTAATTAGTGGCAGTGGGGTTACTGCCAACATAAAGACCACAATTGATGTAGAGGTGAAAAGGTTGTCCACAAGACTCTCCCCTGGACCTAATAGGGACAGAGGTAGGAAGGTGGTGGGGTTCCCTTTCAAATCTACTTTTTGGGGAGAGTACTAAATTTTACTCTACACAGAGAGTATTTGGTTAGGTATCCGGAGTTGCATAGAATTTCTTGATACTCTAATAAGTTCAGTGAATTGATACAAACACCTTCTTGAATTTGGTTAGCAGAAGCACAAACATCAAATCCCATTTGTTAAAATCAACAATTCAATGACAGCAGTAAGTAAATCCAAAAAGTTACACTCGCCTCTGCTTTTGTTTGAACTCCTTAACTATCCAAAAATAATTAGGTCAGCTTTTCTGGGAAGTAGCAATGTCATGAAGATCACCACTGCAACCCTTTTTCACAAAAGAATGGAGCTCCACATTTTTGAAAAGACGTTTCTTTCAAGACTCCTTCAAAAATGTGAATTTGTACTTCGATTCTGGCAATTCGTTCATTGTGTGGAATTGTTAAGGGAAGGTAAGCTAGGGCCCCTTTTCAGAGCAGCTACCATATTCTGACATTTGAAATAAGTGCCAGCTGGGATGAGGGTAGAATGCAAGCTTTGTTGGGAGTAGGATACCAGCTGAGGTCTTGGGGTCAGGGTAGGGTGCAAGTGGTAAGGGGGGAGTACAGGTAAGTTGAAAATAGAAATGAAAACAGAAATTTCTGGCAAAACACAACAGGTCTGGCAGCAACTGTAGGAAGAAAGCAGAGTTAATGTTTTGAGTCAGGTAACTCTTCATTTGAATAGTACAGGTTGGGGTTGGCTGGAGAAGTTGGATCTGACTGGGCGGCTGAGAGAAGGTGATTAGGTCTGTTGGGAGAAAGTCCTTCAGGATGTGTGTTCAGATGTCCAGGTTTGGTGGGATGCAAGGTAGGGCAGTTCTGGCAGAGAGGAGGTGTCGGGTTCAGTAGCTATCTGGTCAGGATCCAAAGGTAATGTATTTGTGGGTTGGAGTATGAGGGAAGTAGGAAGTCTGTTTAATAGTTACTCAGGAGTTGAACTATTTATTTGACAGCTTGAGTAACTATTTTACTTAACTTAGTCCAAAACATCTGAAGTCTCTAATTTTTATGGAAACATGCGGGATTCCAAGCATAAAGGAATTGCTGAGGGAAAAGTTTAAATCCCTGTCAATTCTTTGAGTCTGCTATGACGGGGATTCCATGGGATCCCTATCAGCAACTCCTACCTATGCTGGAAAAATGACTGTCTGATCAGCGGAAAATCTGCCACTGTGATAAATGTTCAGTGAAGTTCCAAGATCCTCAGTATGTAGAATAGACAGGTCAGTCAGTGTTTAATAGTACAGAAATGATGGGTTGAATAGCTTGCTACTATAAAATTCTATGATTCTAACACCATTTTGAACTTACATCTCTACTTCTTTAAAGATGAACAGTTGAACGTGTATTCAGCAGCTGAAAAATGCAGACTTTGATAGAGTTTTGGCTGACCCTATGGTGCAAGGTGCCATTGACATGCATGGTTTTATGGTGCCTTATCTCGATGCTAAAAAATACCAAACTGCTAATGTTAGAATTCAATGGTGTATGACTACGTTCAACATATCATTTTGGCAAATGCCCTTTACTATGACTGTCATGATGCATCCACCCTGTATCAGTCCATTGTTCTCTCTGTCTTTAGGTCTCCATGACAAATCAGGAAATGGCTGCTGGGCAACAAAGACCTGGCTCCTGACTCCATTACTCAATCGAACTGTAATTGGCCATCACAAATACTGGGAGGCATATAGCCATGTGAAATCTCAGGCAATTGAAGTGCAGTTATCCCAATAACTGGTGTGCTGCATTCTCCATGACATGGCGTTCATAAAGGCACACCTGTTGTCACCACAGCTTCAACGATCACGGGAGGAAGAAGAGTGGAACAAATGTGCATTCTGGATAGATTATCCATACACACTATATTTGACTGTTTCCTGTGAATACAATCAAGGATCCAGAATGCAAACAGTGCCATGTTGCACTGTTCCAATGTGGTGAGCTGTCATGGCATCATTTGTGGTCGAATTTCTGAAATAACAGCCACAGTGAAACAAACATTCTACACCAACATTGTACAAGGAAACATGCGATAATTCATACCAAACTGAACTAATCATCCTTGTGCGTTTTGTTAGTGCCTGCCTATTAACAATCTGAGCTTGGGCGCTATATGTTGGCCGAGTTGGATCTGCTAGTAATGTGCTCTGGCTTTGAGAAACAGTCACACAGAGGGAGGCCCAGAAAATCAATCTGATTACAGGATGTCCTTGAGCAGCTTGTGCATCAAATGCACACTTTCAGATTGCACCAGCTCAGCATGAGCATGAACAGTCTGGGCTGGCTGACTAATGGTTAACAGCAAGCGCACTGACAGAGTGTGAGGAACGATAGAGAAAAACAGACCATTTCTCCACTGGTCCACTGCCATTCTCCAATTGGAGTAATCTTCTGGAGGGAACTTACTTTGGATTGACCTTATCCTGAAAACCTAATTAAGAACTGGCATCATCAGCCACAATGGCTGTAGTCATGGCAACGAGTAATTTATTTCATGGTCTCAATCTGACCTTCCACTACACTATTCAGATGTTGATAAACTCTACTTATGTTGAAAGCTGAATTCTTGGTAAAAAGACACTGTCTCATGGCCACCTTCCAAAGCAATCTTGTGAAATAGGCAATGCCACCATCCCAGCAAAGTCTTGTGCCAAGCTGGAACCAGATTCCTCCATGTTCCTTAACAGTAACAGCAAAGCTCTCTGACAGGCATGTCAGTTCACAAAACATTTCTATGTGCGTATTTCCAAAGTTCGTGTAGCCCAGTTGCTTGGATGGTCAGTTTGTGATGCAGAGTGATACGAACAGCGTGCTTTCATTCTTGTACCATCTAAGAGTTACTATGAAGGGCTCTCCCTCACCTGTTGTATCCTTCAAGTTAAACCACCACCAGTCACCTCTGTCTAATAAAAGAGCAACCTTTACTTACAATCAGTTTATTTTCCCCTTATAATAAAAGCAAAGTATTGCAAATGCTGGAAATGGAAACAAACACCAAGAATGCTGGAAAAAAAAATAGGTCTGGCAGCATCTGTGAAGCGGGAAGCAGAATTAACATTGTGAATAGTATGACTTGTCTTCAGAACTTTAGGTTATCATTGTGGCTCAGTGGTTAGCACTGCTGCCTTACAGCACCAGGGACCTGGGTTCAATTCCAGCTTCAGGTGACTGTGTGGAGTTTGCACATTCTCCCTGTGTCTGTGTTGATTTCCTCTGTGTGCTCCAGTTTCTTCCAATAGTCCAAAGATCTGCAGGGTAGGTGGATTGGCTATGCTAAATTGTCCATAGTGCCCGGGGATGTTTAGGTTAGGTGGGTTAGACATGGGGAAAGCAGTTGAATGGGTCTGAGTGGGATGCTCATCGGAGGGGCAGTGTGGACTTGTTGGGCCAAATGGCCTGTTTCCACACTGTAGGAGTTCTATGATTCTTAAGTCCTCTGCAGCAGAGTGTGACCTAGTCCTCCAAGCAGCTGGTACCTATACAATCTATTCTTTCCACCCTAGATGTATTTTAATTCCTTCATGCTGACATGCCATTATTTGTTGTCATCCCTAATTGTTCTCAAGAAGATGGCTTGCTAGGCCATTTCAGAGGGTGTGTGCTGTTGTCAGTAGTAGTCAATCATGTTGATGATAATCTGGAATTGTATGTAGGTTTGACTGAGTAAGGATGGCAGATTTACTTCCTTGAAGGACATAGTGAACAAGGTGCTACCATTGTGTCCAATGATGCACCAGGCTGGGTTTTATTAGCCCTCTAGCCGCTGAGGGAGACAGTAGGAGGGTATGTGGTGAGGGAGCAGAATGATGCAGCAGTGATGGGTAGATGCAGCAGTTTGGATGTGTTACCCTTAAAATGCCAAGGGAACAGATGGGGTAGATTGCTGGAGTTCTTCCACCACTTTGGGATTTTACCAGAAGAGGGGAAGATGGATGATGGGTCTCCTGCCCAAAGAAGAACTGAGTCACTTAAGTAGTAAATTAAGTGCCTTTTATATCCTCAAACTACACTTGATTTTAGTGAAGGCATCCTCCTTCCATTCCGCCATCATCGTAGGTGGGTGCGGTTCCAGCTATGGTCACCATTTCTGGAGGCGAGCATCCATCATTTAAAATGACAGGAGTTCCAATATTAACTAATCAATTACAGGATAAATGGGGAATGTAGCCAGGGGACCCCCAACTGTCAGTTAGGCTTTAAGGCCCATTGTTGGGTTCTCTATTGCCTCAATAAAACTCCAGTTACCATGCATAGATCCTGCCCCAAGCCACTCTAAATATGGACAGTATCAGTATCTAAGTTGGTTGCTGTGAATGTTAGATTGAATGACAACATTTCATTTTAACAATCTCAGCTTTTCCTAGACTTTTAAATTCCGGCACCACTTGCTGGCCAGCTGGCAGTTTTTCAGCATCTGAAATTAGAAGAGACAAGGGCAAATTTTGGGTTGAGGCAAGGCAAGAAAGTTATACGTTGCATGCTTACAACTGCAATTTTAAATCACAAGATATTGACAATGGGGTTGAATTGCACTATCAACCTTAGTGGTTTAATTCTGACCACTGACGATTGCCTGCAGTGATGGACACCCCAATGATAGCTTGCACCATCTCCATGGGCTTGAGAAAATGTAAATATTGATTGCTTTCAGCCTGTTAGGCAGTAGCAGCAGCATAACCTATTTTTAACCGCCTTGTTTGCAAGAGAGAGGAAAATATATTAGTGAGTGTGATGCTATGTGTTTGGTGATGTGCCTGAAGAAGTTGAATAGCTGGCAAATTGTACAAGCTGAGAGATGAGTGTTCTGCTGTGTGAGGGTGAGATGTTGTAAATGAGGATAAAGGAGTCAAGGGTGATAAAGATTTTTGGTACATGACTGACCTTGCCCATTCATATGAAGTCTTTAATTTTTTTGAATCGTATCCAGATCTTATGGAATGACCTGGATTTTCTGCAACAGTCACGATACCACTGTCCTCTCAGTAGAAACTGTGTCCTCTGTCTGGAGGTCTATTTCCTCCTGCATCAAGGCCTCCAATGCAGTATCTAAGAACCTTGGGGCATGCTATTTGTGTTGAATGTTTATAGGTTCTGGCTGGTCTTCGACTCTTATTTGACCAGTTTCAACCCCCTCTGCAGCCAGCTTGCATTTAGTCTTTAGGACGTACGGCCTGGATTTTGGTGATTCAGGCTAGTTTTAAATGATGCTGGCCTTGCACAAACCTGGGTTCTGTGAAGTTCTATGGCTACTCATTAATGTGGACCGCATGCTACAATTAATATAATTAGCAAGCAGAAAAGTTTTTGTGTGCTACCTGCACTTGATTTTGGCAGCTATCCAATTTGACCCCCACGTTCTTTGAACAGAAATCTGTGAACGGGCTTGATCTTGTGTTTATAGATACCACCTTGCTATAATTTTGTGTTGGCATGTTTCAGATCCATTTAAAGAATGTGTCTTCTGGTAAAGAGTATCACTTTACTGTTAGTAGCTGGATGGATCACATTCAAGATGATGGAGAAATCAGTCGAGAAGTACCTGTTATGGAAGATGGTAAAGAGGTCTTCCCACCTAAGTGTTTTTTGAGAAGAAGCAGTTTTTGTTTATAAAAGGTATTGTTTATTGTGGAATATTTATCTATGTACAGGATGCAAGTTCTCTTGGTTTATTGGGCCTAGTAGCGAAGATGTTTTACTGAACGTGAACTAAAAGGATTTATTTCCCTTATTTTCAAAGTACATTTAACTTTCTAAGTGTGCTTAGATGTTATAACTGCATTTAATGCCCTGTTTATAATGTATATCTCTTCATTATATTCATAATATTGAACATCTTATTTGCATAATTTGAAATTGACTTGAAAACCATCTCAAAGACAAGGCTGATTAAATGTCTCAGCCGAGAAATTCATCCCTCTTCTTTTGTCCTATCATCATGTAATCACAATCCCTTTTTACACTTCTATTCATTGAATTTGAATGTCACTAGCAAAGTCAGTATTTATGAACTGCTCCTAATTGTTGTTAAGATAATTGAATGCCTAACTAGACCATTTAGGCAATCAGTTAAAGCAATGACATTGCTATGAATTTGAAGTCTCATATCAGCCAGACTGGTAAGGTCAAAAGATTTTCTTTCCTAAGGGACATTAGTGAACCAGATGTAAGGTAATGAACATGTTAAGCATGGGCCTGTGTTTAAAAAAAACTGGACAGCAAAGATATTCACCAAGCAGAACAGCCCAGATTTTGGTGGCACCCTGCTGTTTGCAGAGGGATTCAACAGGATTACCTGACCAAGGAGGAAAAGTAAGAAAATGTACTGAGAGAACAAGGTGCAGGGCTGGATGAACACAGCAGGCCAAGCAGCATCATA
>NC_063335.1:62179138-62226368 GCF_021869965.1 Rhincodon typus | reverse complement strand
AACAAGGTGCAGGGCTGGATGAACACAGCAGGCCAAGCAGCATCATAGGAGCAGAGAGGCTGACGTTTCGGGCCTAGACCCTTCATCAGAAAAGGGGGAGGGGAAGGGGGTTTTGAAATAAATAGGGAGAGAGTGGGAGGCGGATAGAAGATGGATAGAGGAGAGGATAGGTGGAGAGGAAACAAACAGGTCGAAGAGGCGGGGATGGGGCCAGGAAAGGTGAGTGTAGGTAGGGAGTTAGGAAGGGGATAGGTCAGTCCAGGGAGGACGGACAGGTCAAGGGGGCGGGATGAGGTTGGTCGGTAGGAGATGGAGGTGCGGCTTGAGGTGGGAGGAGGGGATAGGTGGGAGGAAGAACAGGTTAGGGAGGCAGGGACGAGCTGGACTGGTTTTGGGATGCGGGAGGGGGAGGGGAGATTTTGAAACTTGTGAAATCCACATTGATACCATTGGGCTGCAGGGTTCCCAAGCGGAATATGAGTTGCTGTTCCTGCAACCTTCGGGTGGCATCGTTGTGGCACTACAGGAGGCCCAGGATGGACATGTCGTCTGAGGAATGGGAGGGGGAGTTGAAATGGTTCGCGACCGGGAGGTGCAGTTGTTTGTTGCGAACCGAGCGTAAGTGTTCTGCAAAGCGGTCCCCGAGTCTCCGCTTGGTTTCCCCGATGTAGAGGAAGCCACACCGGGTACAGCGGATGCAGTATACCACATTGGCAGATGTGCAGGTGAACATCTGCTTGATGTGGAAAGTCTTCTTGGGGCCTGGGATGGGGGTGAGGGAGGAGGTATAGGGGCAGGTGTAGCACTTCCTGCGGTTGCAGGGAAAAGTGCCGGGTGTGGTGGAGCTGGAGGGGAGTGTGGAGCGGACAAGGGAGTCACGGAGAGAGTTGTCCCTCCGGAAAGCAGATAAGGGTGGGGAGGGAAAGATGTCTTTGGTGGTGGGGTCGGATTGCAGATGGCGGAAGTGTCGGAGGATGATGCGTTGGATCCGGAGGTTGGTGGGGTGGTACGTGAGGACGAGGGGGATTCTTTTTTGGTTTTTATTGCGTGGACGGGGTGTGAGGGATGAGGTGCGGGAGATGTGGGAGACACGGTTGAGGGCGTTCTCGACCACCGAGGAGGGGAAGTTACGGTCCTTGAAAAACGAGGACAACTGAGATGTACGGGAGTGGAATGCCTCATCCTGGGAGCAGATGCGGTGGAGGCGAAGGAATTGGGAATAGGGGATAGCATTTTTGCAGGAAGGTGGGTGGGAGGAGGAGTATTCTAGGTAGCTGTGGGAGTCGGTGGGCTTGAAATGAATATCGGTTTCGAGGTGGTTGCCCGATATGGAGACAGAGAGGTCCAGGAAGGGGAGAGAGGTGTTAGAGATGGTCCAGGTAAATTTAAGGTTGGGGTGGAAGGTGTTAGTGAAGTGTATGAACTGTTCGAGCTCCTCGTGGGAGCACGAGGCGGCACCGATACAGTCATCAATGTAACGGAGGAAGAGGTGGGGTTTAGGGCCGGTGTAGGTACGGAAGAGGGATTGTTCCACATAACCTACAAAGAGGCAGGCGTAGCTTGGGCCCATGCGGGTACCCATGGCTACCCCCTTTGTCTGTAGGAAGTGGGAGGAATTGAAAGAGAAGTTGTTGAGTGTGAGGACGAGTTCGGCTAAGCGGATGAGGGTGTCAGTGGAGGGGGACTGGTCGGGCCTGCGGGACAGGAAGAAGCGGAGGGCCTTAAGGCCATCTGCATGGGGAATGCAGGTGTAGAGGGACTGGACGTCCATGGTAAAGATTTGTTTGTTTGCTCTCCACCTATCCTCTCCTCTATCCCTCTTCTATCCGCCTCCCACTCTCTCCCTATTTATTTCAAAACCCCCTTCCCCTCCCCCTTTTCTGATGAAGGGTCTAGGCCCGAAACGTCAGCCTCTCTGCTCCTATGATGCTGCTTGGCCTGCTGTGTTCATCCAGCCCTGCACCTTGTTGTCACAATATGGTATCTGTTGAATTTTTGGTGCCAGCTTAGCCAATACACAGGCTGATCAGGGCTTCCATATTTTCTGATATTGATCATTGAAGTATTTGCGGCACGGACCAGGACAATTGACTTAGTCCTATCTATCTTGCCTTTTTCCTAGTATTGCACAGATATACTCCCTTAACCTTTCTTTTAATGTTTAACCCTTCCTATAGGCTTCAGATTTGTGGAAACGTATTTAATCCCTGTGACCCCTCAATTTCTTCCTGTTGATGACTGCATATATTTTTGTAGGCATTCTCTTGGTCCTTCATCATCAGTTTTGCAGGTTTTTCTGTTCCACAGTGTAGTGCATGGGTATAACTCAAAATCAGTGGCTAACCAGCCCTAAACACCACAGAGATTCACTTCTGGTATTATTTCCAACATTAACTTTGGGTCATGGCACAGATTTTGTGTTTTACCATCACCAGTCTTCATTTCAGTGTCTTACTGGCTTGTGTTTGGTTCCAATGAGAGATATTGTGTACCTAATCAAAAAGAAAAAGGAGGCATTTATCAAGGCTAGGAGGCTGGGAACACACAAAGCAAGGGTGGAATATAAGGAAAGTCAAAAGAAACTTAAGCAAGGAGTCAGGAGGGCAAAAAGTGGTCGTGAAAAGTTATTGGCCAACAGGATTAAAGAAAATCCCAAGGCTTTTTATACATATAAAAAGAGCAAGAGGGTAGCCAGGCAGAGGGTTGGCCCACTCAAGGACAGGGAAGGGAATTTACGTGTGGAGCCAGAAGAAATAGGTGAGGTATTAAATGAGTACTTTGTGTAGTATTCACATAGAAAAGGACTTGGTTGATGATGAGTCTGGGGAAGGGTGTGTAGGTAGTTTGGATCATGTTGAGATCAAAAGGGAGGTCTTGAAAAACATTAAGGTAAACAAGTTCCCAGGGCGTAATGGGATATACCTCAGAATACTGAGGGAGGCAAGGGAGGAAATTGCTGCGGCCTTGAGGGAATTCTTTGTATTCTCACTGGCTACAGGGGAGGTCCCAGAGGATTGGAGAATAGCCAATGTTGTTCCTCTGTTTAAAAAGGGTGGCAAGGATAATCCAGCTAATTACAGGCTGGTGAGCCTTACGTCGGTGGTAGGGAAATTATTGGAGAGGATTCTTCGAGACAGGATTTAGTCCCACTTGGAAATCAGAGGGTGTATTAATGAGAGGCACATGGTTTTGTGAAGGGGAGGTCATTTCTCACTAACTTGGTTGAGTTTTTTGAGGAAGTGACCAAGATGATCGATGAGGGTAGGGCAGTGGATGTTGTCTATATGGACTTCAGTAAGGCCTTTGACAAAGTCCCTCTTGGCAGGCTGATACAGAAGGTAAAGTCACACGGGGTCAGAGGTGAGCTTGCAAGATGGATAAAAAACTGGCTCGGTCATAGAAGACAGAGGGTAGCAGTGGAAGGGTGTTTGTGAATGGAGGGATGTGACTAGTGACGTTCCTCAGGGCTCAGTGTTGGAACCTTTGCTGTTTGTAATATATATAAATGATTTGGAGGCAAATGTATCTGGTCTGATTAGTAAGTTTGCCGATAACACAAAGGTTTGGTGGAATTGCGGATAGCAAAGAGGACCATCAGGGGCTACAGCAGGATATAGATCTGTTGGTGACTTGGGTAGAGAGATGACAGATGGAGTTTAATCTGGAAAAATGTGATGTAATGCATTTTGGAAGGGCTTATCCAGATGGAAAATATACAGTAAATGGCAGAACCCTTAAGAGTACTGATAGGCAGAGGGATCTAGGTGTACAGGTACACAGGTCACTGAAAGTGGCAACACAAGTGGAAAAGGTCATCAACAAGGCATATGGCATGCTTGCCTTCATCAGCCAGGGCATTGAATTTAAAACTCGGCAGGTAATGTTGCAGCTTTATAGAACCTTAGTTCGGCTACATTTGGAATATTATGTTCAATTCTGGTCGCCACACTATCAGAAGGATGTGGTGGCTTTGGAGAGGGTACAGAAAAGATTTACCAGGATGTTGCCTGGTATGGAGGGCATTAGCTTTGAGGAGAGGTTGGAAAAACTTGGGTTGTTCTCACTGGAACAACGGAGGTTGATGGGGGACCTGATAGAGGTCTACGAGATTATGAAGGGCGTGGACAGTCAGAAGCTTTTTCCCAGGGTGGAAGATTCAGTTACCAGGGGCCATTGGTTTACGTGTGAGGGGCAAGGTTTAAAGGTGATATATGAGGCAAGTTTTTTACACAGAGGGTGTTGGGTGCCTGGAACTTGCTGCTGGGGGAGGTAGTGGAAGCAGATACAATAGTGACTTTTAAAGGGCATCTTGACAAATACATGAATAGGATAGGAATCGAGTAATACGGTTCCCAGAAGCGTTGGGAGTTTTAGTTGTGACGGACAGCATGTCAGTGCAGGTTTGGAGGGCCGAAGGGCCTGTTCCTGTGCTATAATTTTCTTTGTTCTTTGCTCTATTTGAGTCTGGTTACTGTTGCCACCAAAGGGCTGTTGTCTGGATGTACATTCAGTTGAGGTAGTCTTTAAAAGGGTACTCTAAGGCCTGGATTGTAGCTCCTGAGTCAGGCCTGCAGAGTTGGGACATTATTCAGCTCCACAAACATAATGCAGGAGGAAAGTGAACCGGAAGTTGGGATTTTCATTCTGCCAGAACTGTGAGGCTGCCCTGGTGAGCCTAGTCTGAGTGTGGGAAGCCTGCCTCTGTGCATTGATGCTTTGGCTGTTTTAGTTACTTTTTAAAAACAATTAACTCTCACCCCCACATACTCCCCAAATCCCATTCCTGCCAACTGTGCCATTTCAGACACTGCCATCCCCTCCCCCACACTTCCAACTGCTGTTTCTACATCAAATTAATTGCAGCAATTCAAGAAGGCAGCTTACTACCATCTTCTCGAGGGCAATTTGGAAAGAGCAGTAAATACCGGCCTAGCCAGCAAAGTCCTCATTCCCCAAATTAAGCAAAAAGAAATACTCTCTGCCAACATATGCCGTTGTAGCCAGCTATACAGTCCCTCATAAGCTAGCTCATGACAACCTATGCCTCCCATCCACCGCCTTTTGCACTTCTATTTCCATTACCCAATCTCACCCACTATACACCCTGGGCAGACCTCTGAACTTGTAGAATCATAGTCATACAGCGCAGAAACCGACCCTTCAGACCAACTAGTTTATGCTAAACATAATCCAAAATTAAAATAGTCTCCACTACGTACTCCTGCCCATATCCCTCCAAACCTTTCCTATTCATGTATTTATCCAAATGTCTTTTAAATGTTTTAACTGTGCCCACGTTCACTACTTTCTCAGGAAGTTCATTCACATGCGAAACACCATCTGTGTGTAAAAAAAAAGTGCCTCAATTTTTAAAAATTTTTTTCTTCTCGCCTTAAAAATATGCCCCCTAGTCTTGAAATCCCCCATCCTTGGAAAAAGATACATACCATTAACCCTATCTATACCCCTCAGGACTTTATAAACCTCTATTAGGTCACCTCTCAATTTCCTACGCTCCAGTGAAATAAGTCCCAGCCTTTCTTTATAACTCAAACCTTCCATACCCGGCAACATCCTGGCATATCTCTACTGAAGCCTCTCCAGCTTAATAAGATCCTTCCTATAACTGGGTGACAGTACTCCAGAAGAGGACTCACCAATGTCTTGTACATCAACATGACTTCCCAACTCCTAAACTCAAAGGACTGAGCAATAAAAGAAAGTGTGCTAAATGCCTTTTTAACCACCCTGTCTATATGTGACTCAAACTTCAAAGAATTATGTACCTGAACCCTATGTCCTGCTGTTCTGCAACACTACCCAAGGCACCACCATTAATTGTGTAAGCCCTGTCTTGTTTGTTTTACCAAAATGCAATACCTTATCCAGATTGAAATGGATCTGCCATTTTTCAGCCGATTGACCCATTTGATCAAGATCCCTTTGTAATCTTAGAAAGCCTTCATTGTCTAATATGGCACACATTTTAGTGTCATCCACAAATTTACTAACCATGCTTTCTATAGTCTCACCCAAATTATTTATATAAATGACAAATGGAAGAGGACCCAGAACATGTCCCTGTGGAACATGGCTTGGGATAGGCCTCCAGTCCGAAAAGCAACCATCCACCACCATTTTCTTTTCCTCCTGCCATCAAGCCAATTATGTACCCAATTGACAAGCTCACCCTGAATCCCCTGTGACCTAAATACTGATTAGCCTTTGACTGTGCAACCTTAACAAAGGTTTTACTAAAGTCCAAGCAAACAACACTCAATAAAAGTTTGTGAGACCTGACTTTCCTCGCACAGAACTATGCTGACTATCCCTAATCAATTTTTGTCTCTCTAAATGTCTATAAATTCTATTTTAAAATCATCTCCAACAATTTTTCCACAACTGAAGCCAGACTTGCAGGTCTATAGTTCCCAGGTTTCTCCTGAAAAACTTTCCTACACAAAGGCATAACATTAGCCACCCTCCAGTCATCAAGTACCTCATCCATATTTATAGATGATGCAAATATTTCTCCAAGGAGCCTTGCAATTTCCTCCCTGACAACTGGGATACATTAGATCATGTTCCGTACATTTATCCACCTTCATATTCTTGAGGATCTCCAGAGCTTCCTCTTCTACAATGTGAACTGTTTTTAAAACATCAATATTTATTTCCCTGAATTCTCTCACCTCCATTGCATTCTCCACAGTTAAAGCTGACTCAAAATATTCATTTAGTATCTCTCCCATCTCCTGGGTTTCAGCAAAAAGATGACCTCCTTGATCTTTTAGGGGCCCTACCCTCCCTTTAGTTATCCTCTTACTCTTAAATTACTTGTATAATCTCTTTGGATTATCCTTAAATTTATCTGCCAATGTTATCTCATATCCCCTCTTTGATTTCCTGATTTCTTTCTTGAGAATGTCCCTACACTCTTTATATTGATTAAGAGATTCATTTGAACTCATTTGCCTATATCTAAAATAAAATTCTCTTTTATTCTTGGTTAGAACATCAATTTCTTTATCCATCCATTGTTCCCTAATATTACCAGCCTTACTCTTCACTCTACCAGCAATATAATGACTCTGAACTCGCATTATCACACTCTTGAAAGCCTCCCACTTGTCAGACATCCTTTTATCTGCGAACAATCTACTCCAATTAACTTTTGAAAGTGAAGAGATGAAAGAAAATAAAGTTCTAAGTTTCAGTTGCTGAATTCATTATATAGAAATAAAGCACATGCTTTCATACAAACTCATTCACTACATTTTCAGTCCTCTGACAACATATTGCCTTTTTAACATTTCATTCAAAAGTATGACACCAATTAGAATTTATAGTTCCACTTTTAAGTCTATTATCCTTGTAGCTCCAATCAAGCTGTTAAGTGGCAACTGACATCCACTAAAGGTGTTGCAGGCCCTACCTAAAGGGTTACACTGTCTCTTCGAAAAGATTCCTTGGCTATCCAAACATGTCCATAAAGCTCACATCTGCTGTTCTTAGGTATAAACTGCACACTGTGTTTCAGACACCCAAGTCACCAAAATCTCAGTGGAGGCAGCTGTTGGTTTCTTTGTGCAGCTCCCTCCATGGCAAATGCACATACAGACCTTAACCCTACCATGATGTGTGGTGGGGCTTTTGATTTCCAACCTACTTTCCCATTTTCACTATGGTAAAACAAAAACATCAGCCTCCATCCCGTGAATTGAGTTTCAGATGTCCGGTAACAAAAGATGGATCAATATGAAGATAGAGATAGTAGGAACTGCAGATGCTGGAGAATCCGATATGAAGATAGTTGCTTCCGTGAAATATAAATGAAAATTCAGAGTTCATGGTACAGAGTGAGACCTCCACAACTGGGCCTCAGACACCATTTTGCTAACACCCCTTCTGTTATTGTGTAAATCTGACCCTTAATTTGTTTATGCATTTGAAAGCTGCATAGGATAGATATTAATGTTAGTGGTAGGATCAAGCAAATTTCTCTGTCTAGAGGCGCTTCATTGTTCCTGTAAGTTCACCCATCAACACAAGTAATGGGTATCCCACACTTCCTCTGAAACTTCGAGGTAGATACGGTTTGTGCAACTGAGTTGTCATCATTAATGACCCCCAATTGAAGATTGTGGATTGAATGATTGGGTAGTGTTGAATTCAAGATGAAGAAACCTGGAGAAGTTGGTCATTGTTTACCAGTGATATAGAATGAATGTTAAATGGCACTATACAGTACTGCTGAATTTTATCCAAATTTTGCAGGTGGTTGGCATAGATTGTTGGAGTTTTGAATGAAATCCTGTAGAATTTTCAGTAACCAATTGCAAACTGTAATGGATAGGGTGTCACTGTGAAGTAGATAAAATTAGACTGAGGAAACTTTCTTGTGGGACAAACAATGATGTGCTGGATTGTAATGGACTGATCTGTAACAGCCATAAGCACTCATCTTTTATATCAGGTACGACTCAAACCACTGGAAGTGTTTCCTCTTGATTTATGTCAGTTTTGTCTGTGGATCTCATGCCAAATGGTATCAGTTACATTTTCTGTCTGCATTGGTCAGCTTATGCATCAAATAAATAATTAAACATGACTTCTGAATATCCGCAAGTCTGCAATTATGTTCAAGACAGGTTGAGTTTTCTATTCACTAGTCTTCTTAAATTGGTGATATATGGAATATGTACTGACACTATGTGGCTAGTTTCTTCCTTCAGTAACAGGGCATATAGGGAACCTATTGTGGGAGTTCGTGGTAGGGGAAGTTTAACTGTATACAATTAAGGATGTAAAAGCTTCTCTTTGAAAGAAATTGTCTTCTTTCTGATAGAAATTGGTTGCTTTGAGATTGACTAGTATCCACACCTCAGTAAATCACACCACAGCAGCTATATAAGGAAACCAGCCATTCAAAATATGAAGGAGCGTGCTTCCACCAAATTATAGTCCTGGCAAGTAACTTCTGTTAGTTCCATGCAGAGATATGTTACACATAGGCCTGGCTAGCTCAGTTAGCTAGATGGCCGGTTTACCACGTAGAGTGATGCCAAGAATATGGGTTCAGTTGCTGCACTGGCTGATGTTGCTGTGAAGGTCCCACCTTCTCAATCTCATTCCTCACCTGAGGCATGGTGGTCCTCAAGTTAAACTACCTCCAGTCATTGCTGTCTCACAAGAAAGCAGCTCTGTTGTCCGTTAGGACTACGGCAACTTTACCTTGTTATTACACTTGGGCAAAAGATACAGAAGTGGCAGGAATTCTGATGGATGCTGTTTTCCTGCCAGCTTTGTCCTTTTCTTTACAATATTAATAACCAGATTTGAAACAACTGCCTGAGGAAAATAACACCAAATTCAGCTGGGTGGAACTCTGGTGCAATAAGTCCCTTCCTAAAATCTGCTGCCTTTCAGATCAGGAAAGAGATGGTGGATTTCCTTTCTTTCCTTTCCTTTATGATCTGTAAAACACTATTTGAATACTTTCCGTACTGGTGAGAAAGTTACCTGGTCATAATTTTAATAGGTGACAGTCACAGCATTTTTAAACACTGGGGGCTGATTTTTTTCCTTATAGTTAGGACCCCAATGTTGCAGTATTTTTGAGTCCTGACCCTGCCCCTGGAATGACGTCCACCTGGTAAGAACCAAGAAGGTTTTTTTAAAATCTGAATTTCAGCCTTAGGGCACAACCTGCAGACCAGCTGAAAATAACTTTGTTGGGTCCACTATGGCAACTTGATTGGCCTTTAAATAGCTTGATTGATTACCGAGAGCCTGTATTACACCCTTTGAATGAAAATGCGTAAAAGTGGAAATATGTCAGCGCACCTCTCTTCGATGATAAATTGTCTGCACACTGCCTCTAATCCCTCCACCTTTTGGCACCATGAAAATTCACTCAAACATGTATATTAAGCACTTAATCCAAAATGAACTGTCTTAATTTGTCAAAGTTACAGGAATGTCACCTGAACCTCTACCAATTTAATTACCTATCTCAAAGATACAAGGTCATAAATTATCCCTATTTTAACTGTCTTGAAACATTTTTAAGAATGTTATGTTCTGTTTGTGTATTATTCAGTTCTTCCTGTTACTCCTGGAAGACTGATACCAATAATGCATCAGGAAAAATAATGACTGTAGTGTTCATTCTTGGATTTGTGATATTGACTATGATTTTTAAGTGAATTTTTTTCTTTTATCATCTGTTATGATTCTATATGGGAAGTTATTTGCAATTTCTGATATTTGAAATAGTAAATTAAATTCTCTCATCTTTTCCCGCTTGTTTCTGCTTATCTTCATAATTTAACCAATGCTTCTATTTTTACGTTTTCACATTTCTACTGAACAAGATGTCAAAATTGATTAATTTTGATAGTCATCTCAACAATAGTGTCTTACATACTTTTCATTTTTCTAGTGTATCACTGTCATCATATTTTACAACTTGCTTTTTTAACAGTCACTTTTGCATTCTCAATTTTGTTCTTTTCAAAACAATATTTTTCCGTCATTCGTGTATTTGAGTATGAATATTAGTATCACAGTAATAACTACTTTTCTGTTTCTAACATACCTGTCATTACTGGAAAATTGCTAGAGATTAGATCTATAAATCTGAATATTAAAATTTTGAAAAGTTTTTTGGGAGAAGAGGAATGATTTATACTTTTTCTGCTTTTAAAAATTTTGTCTACCAATTTATTTGCATTATAATGTTTTAGTGTTGCAGGAGGCAAATTAAGTAAAATAATGTAAAACAGATGTTACTTGTTTGCCCCTTTTTTCCAAAAGTTCTAAATTACAAGCTGACTTTTGCTTAACTATCCTTCTAATGGGCATTCATTTCAACACATTACACATGGTGCATAGTTCATGATTCTCTTTTGGCAGATGGCTGGATCAGGGAGAAAATGATGACAAAATTGCACAGGAACTGAACATTACAGAAAACTTCACCTTTCCAGAAAGTACGTGTCTCCTGGTACCAACTTTACCAGATGGCTTCTGTTATGAATAAGAAGTTCTCTGTTATCATTATTAACAGACAGTTCTGCATTTTGCTTGTGGAAACTGATGTAATTTTTATCTTTTCAGGACATGAACTGGAAGTCAGAAGAAAGGAAATCGTAAGGAGCGCTTTATTTTCTTTTTCATGAATCAATTTTGTTTAAACATGTTGAAAGCCCATTAGATTTTGAAAACAAATCAAGCAGTTAGACATTGTTGTTGTATTTTTTAAAGTCAGTGTTTGGTGACTTAAATCATACTTCCTATCAGCCAATAAGTTAGTGCTGCTTTTATCTCTCTAATCAGTGGGCTTCTGAGAAGTCAAAGTTCAAGGCGGGGAGAATTCTACAGCTTTACTGCAAACCAACAGGAAAATTCATATGTCTGATACCAGATGGTACAGTGGATGCTACTGCAGAGAAAGATGATCTCTGGTATGAAAAATTAGAATTATGATTTGGAGTGGAGATTGCTGACTTTTTATTAATGTTTTAATAATTTTTATATTTTATGAGTGGCATGGAGTTCTGGGAATGAAGTTTCTTAATAAATCAGAAAATGTCATGTACTATTTGCACTCGCTAGTAGTTACATTAAATTTATATTGCAAACTGGTTTAAATAGTTTTGGAAAAATTACATTTAATCATTCACAGTAAAAGACATCTGAAACTCTGAGCACTCATTTTATGATTCTGAAGATGGCAGCGGTGGATGAGGCAGCATCTGGGCTCCTCAGCCTTGGGCTAGTCTACTCTGTCCGTTTTTTTCTATTTTTGTTTTCTTTTTCTTCTCTGTTTCCTTTTTGAAAACAACTTTATCTTGGAGCAGCAGTGACATTATCAGAGCAGCTGATGGCCAGAGCATTGCTGGCTGGAGGCCCAAGTGGAGTGAGATGGCCAGTGGGATGGAGGCTTGAGGTTAGTGGGGATGGGTAGTAGGCTGGAGCGGAGTGGACTGGAGGCATGAAGTGGAGCAGGCTGGAGGCCAAACAAAGTGGGGACAACCAGCGTGCCTGGAGCAGACCAGAACAAGGACAATTGTTGGACTGGGGAAGGTGAGGGTTGGTGCTGGTGGTCAGTGGCTTGTGGACCCAGTTGGACCATGTGTGGAAGCCCGCTGGATTGATCTACTGCAGGCCCTTTATAGAAAGTTTTGTTTATCTTTTTAACTTTATTTGTTATCTTTCTAATTTATGCTATGAATAACTGTAAGGGAAGGTAACTTTTTTATTCTTTATTTCTCTGTTTCATATCTAAGATTTGTACCTAAGATCGCACCATGTGGGTCGATACTGTAAACTTTTCACTGTACTCCTGTACTTCTGTACTTGTGTACATGTGACAATAAACCTAATTCTAATTCTTCTGTATTATAAACTTTAAAAGTCATTTTGAAAGCAGAGACTATTAAAAGCAAAGTTGCTTATTTATCTTTTAAAAAAATGATTTCCAAAGCAGAATAAAATACTTTAAAAATGATGCATTCCCACTGCCGTGGTATTGTAAGTGCAGCAGAAAATTGTATATTTAGCAATTATTTAACAATAATACTTGTGATGAAGCATGAACTGCTTAGATTTTAAACATTTGTAAATTAAACAAGTTATTTTGTCCGTTTTGTTCAAGATTTATATGTTGTATCTCTCCTTGATGCTGAACAATGTGCAGCTTATCATAATCGAAATTTCAGTAATATTATTTCATGGCATTCTATAGCACTACATTACATGTATGGCAAAACAGTTTCCTCAAGATTTGGTGCAGCGTGCTAATAGGAAACATTGCACACAGATGGCTGAGGTTAGCAAGTGAGTGGATCTTAGATAAATCTAAATTTGGAAATTAAACTTGAGGGAGCAGGGATGGGTGGAATTAAGATTTAGAACATAAAACTGTACGGCACAGGAATGGGCCTTTGGGCTATGATGTTGTGTTGAACATGACGCCAAATTAAACTAATCTCTTATACCTGCCTTTGGTCCATATCCCTCCAATCTTTGCATATTCAAGTACTTATCTAAAGGTCTCTTAAATGCCCCTATCGTATCTGCCTCCACCAACATGCCTGACCATGCGTTCCAGACTCCTACCACACTCTATGTAAAAAAAAAGTGCCCCTCACATCTACTTTGAACTTTCCCTCTCTCATCTTAAATGCATGTTCCCTACTTTTAGACATTTCAACTCTGGGAAGAAGATTCTGACCGTCATCCCTATCTATGCATATCATAATTTTATAGACTTCTATCAAGTCTCCCCTCAGCCTCCACCGCTCCAGAGATGATAACCTGAGTTTTTCTAGCCTCTCCTTACAGTTCTTACTGTCTAATCCAGCCAGGATCCTGGTAAATCTCGCCTGCACAAGCCTTCAAATCCTTTCTGTAATGTGGTGACCAGAATTGAATGTAGTACTCTAATGTGGCCTAACCAAAGTCTTCTAAAGTTGCAACGTGACATTCTGACTCTTGTACTCATTTCCCCAACCAATAAAGATAAGCATGTCATATGTCTTGTCCACCACCCTCTCTACTTGTGTGATGACTTTCAGGGAGCTATAGACTTGAACCGCAAGATCACTCTGCACACCAATGCTGTTCAGGACCCTGCCATTAACTTTATACTTTTCCCTAATATTTGATCTTCCAAAGTGCAGCACATCACCCTTACTTGGATAACTCCACCTGCCATTTCTCCACCCATATCTGCAACTGATCTATATCCCACTGTATCCTTTGACAACCTTTTACACTATCCACAACTCCACCTATCTTTGTATCATCTGCAAACTTACTAACCCATCCACATTTTCATCAAAGTCATTTCTAGATATCACAAACAGCAGAGGTCCCAGTATGGATCTCTGCGGAACACTATTAATCACGGACCTCCAGCCTGAGAAAACAAACTTCCACCACTACCCTATGCCTTCTATGGGCAAGCCAGTTCTGAATCCATGCAGCCAAGTCACCATGGATCCCATGCATCGTAATCTTCTGGATGAGCCTACCATGAGAGACGTTATTGAAAGCCTTACTAAAATCCGTGTATACAACATCCAGTGCTGTACCCTCAATCGATCACCTTTGTCACCTTAATGAAAAATTCAATCAAGTTAGTAAGACATAACCTGCCCTGCACAAAGCCATGCTGATTTTCCCTTATTAGGCCAAGCTTTTCCAAATGCATGTAAATCCTATCCTTAAAAATTCTCCCCAATAGCTTCCCAACCACCGATGCGAGACTCACTGATCTGTAGTTTCCTGGATTATCCCTATTTCCCTTCTTGAATAGAAGAACAGTATTAGCTACTCGGCAATCCTCCAGGACCTCTCCAGTGGCTAATGAGGATACAAAGATCTTGGTCAATGCCCCAGAAATCTCCTGTCTCACCTCTCTCAATTACCTGGGGTAGATACAATTGGTCCCTGGGGTCTTATCCATCTTAATGCATTTCAAGAGACCAACACCACTTCTTTCTTGATCTCCAAATGCCCTGGTATATTAGCATGCTCCATATGTATCACACTGTCTTCCATATCATCCTCCTGGGTGAACACTGATACAAATTACTCATTTAGCATTTCATCCACATCCTCTGCCTCCAAGCATAGGTTCCCTCCTTTATACTTGAGTGGTCCTACCTTCTCCCTGGTTATCCTCTTGTCTTTAATGTATGTATAGAATGCTTTGGAATTCTCTTTAACCCTACTTGCCAAGGTCATTTCATGGCCCCTACTTGCTCTCTTAATTCCCTGCTCGAGTTCCTTCCTGTTTTCTTTATATTCCTCACAGACCCTGTCTGATTTTAGCTTCCTAAACCTTACATATATTTTTTTCCCTTTTGACTAAATTCACAACCTCCCTTGCTATCCAAGAGTTCCTTACCTTGTCTTCTTCATAACTGGAACATGCTGATCCTGTACTCTCATCAGCAGGTCTTTAAACAAGCCCCACATGTCAAATGTGGACTTGCCTGATAACAGCTCCTGCCTAATACTGACTTAATTTGTCCTCCCCCAATTTAGTACCTTGCCCCAATGTCCTGACATATCCTTATTCATATCTATTGTAAAACTTAAGGAGTTGTGATCAATGTTTCCAAAATGTTCTCCCACTGAAAGATCAGTCACCTGGCCAGGCTCATTAGCCAATACAACATCCAGTGTGGCTCCTCCTCTAGTTGGACTATCCACATACTGTTCCAAGAAACCTTCCTGGTGCACTTAACAAATTCTGCCCCATCTAAGCCTCTTGCTCTAAGAGAGTCCCAGTCAATATTAGGGAAGTTAAAGTCACCCACTATGACCACTGTGTTCTTATTGTATCTTTCCATAATTTGCCTTTGTATTTGTTCCTCAATGTCTCGGTGACTATTTGGAGGCCTGTAGTATAATCCTATCAGTTTGACTACACCCATCTTATTTTTGAGCTCTATCCATATTGCCTCAGTGGAACAGTGCAGCTGTAATGTTCTCCCGGGTTAGTAATGCAACTGCTCCACCTCTTTTACCTTACTTTCTATCCCTGAAACGTTGAGCAGATAGACCTGTCCCTCTCTCAACCAAGTAAAGGCTGCAACATCATAGTCCCACGTACTGATCCACACTCTAAGCTCATCTGCCTTACCTATAATACTCCTTGAGTTGAAATAAACACACTCCAGCCCATTAGTGCTGACATGCTCATTTACATATCTTGGCCTGTCCTTTCTTTCTAGTTTACTGGTCCTAATATGTAATTTGCCTCAATCCCTCCATTTGCTGACCTGCTGCTCTGGTTCCCAACCCCCAGCCATTCTAGTTTAAATCCTCCCAAGTAGCGAACCTCCCTGCGTGAATATTTGTTTCCCTCCAGTTTAGGTGTAACCTGACCCTCACCCATGTCCCAGAAGAGGCCCCAATGATCCTGCACCAGCTCCTTAGCCACGCATTCATCTCTCTTATCTTTCTATTCCTTGCGTCACTAGCATGTGGCACTGGTAGAAACCCAGAGATTACTACGTTCAAGGTCCTGCTTTTCAGCCTCTTTCCTAACTCCCTGTACTTACTCCACAGGACTTCATTCTTGTTTCTACCTATGTCGTTGGTACCAATGTGCACAATGACCTCTGGCTGCTTACCCTCCCTCTTAAGAATTTTGTGCAAGGAATTTTGTGCAACCACACAATGACGTCCTTGACCCAAGTACCAGGGAGGCAACACGCCATCCTGGAGTGTCAAGTGCAGCCCCAGAAGTGCCTGTCTGTGTACCTAACTAGTGAGCCTCCTACCACTATCGCTCACTTGGATCTTGCCGGACCCTGCCCTACAGCAGAGCCAGTTGTGTTGCCACAGGACTGGCTGCCGCTGTTATACTCCCCTGAGAGGCTATCCCCCCCAACAGTATCCAAAACAG
Organism: Rhincodon typus; assembly: GCF_021869965.1. NCBI lineage: Eukaryota > Metazoa > Chordata > Chondrichthyes > Orectolobiformes > Rhincodontidae > Rhincodon > Rhincodon typus. Next base: position 62,209,939 of record NC_063335.1, on the reverse strand, counting down.
TGGACCTATTAGAGAGGGTAGTAGTCACAGGGGACTCCTGCATTACTTGTCTGCTTTTTCTGGTGGTCTATTTAATTGAACCAGTTGCGTGATCACCTCCCTGTTACTAGTGTCTATCACACTCTGAACCCCCTTCGGTTCCTTCATCCAGGTCTTTTATATAGATTGTAAACAGTTAAGCCCTGTCTGGCATATCATTGATTACACTCTTTGCCCCCTGTTTGCATGTTTGAAAACTGATGTGTTAAAAGAAGGCAGAAGAAGGTGCAAAAAGGCCTATAAGGCCCATTTTCTTTGGTATAATGGATCAGTCCCATCATTTGTAGCCATTAAAACCTTCATATTACAACCTTCTGATGAAATTGAAGATTCATACCCGTACAATCTTGGGATCGTACTGACTTTGGCTTGTTCTATATTGTCTACTCACTGACATACAGGGATACACACAATGACAAAAAGCGCCACATGGTATTATCATTTCATTGTATAGACCAATTGTACCAAGGTTTGAAGTCAATAATTTTCAATCTCTGGTGACATGGGCAGTTGACTTGTAACCAGCCATTTCACTCTACGCCACAAAGTTAACATTACCTCTTGAGTTAAAATACTAAAAGGATAAGCATAATGGACTAAATTATCCTTTTTCATCACTGAATTTCTGGGGTTTTTTCCCCATTTTCTTGATTTACTCATTGGAAATGTGCTTCACCAAAATCTATTTCTCATCCCTAACTGCTTTGATCAAAATTAGAGTGATACAGAAGGCAGGAATCTAGAGCCACTTAGCATAACAGCTGTCATAAGGATGATGCTAGGAGCTATATATCACATTGGGTGGCACAGTGGTTAGCACTGCTGCCTCACAGTGCCAGGGTTCTAGGTTCAATTCCAGCCTTGGGCAACTGTCTGTGTTGAATTTATGGGCGGCATGGTGGCTCAGTGATTAGTACAGCTGCCTCACAGCGTCAGGGGCCTGGGTTTGATTCCACCCTCAGGCGATTATCTGTATGGAGTTTGCACATTCTCCCCGTGTCTGTGTGGGTTTCCTCCGGGTGCTCCAGCTTCCTCCTACAATCCAAAGCTGTGCAGGCTAGGTGGATTGGCCATGCTAAATTGCCCATCGTGTTCAGGGATGTGTAGATTAAGTGGGTTATAGGGGGTTTGGTCTGGGTGGGATGCTCCGAGTGTCGATGTAGACTTGTTGGGCCAAAGGGCCTGTTTCCACACTGTAGGGATTCTATGCTGAAGGTATTGTAGCGGGGCACTTGAAAACATAAAGGTAATCAGATATGGTCAATATAGTTTTGTGACAAGAAAATCAAACTTCAAGAATTTATTAGAACTCTTTGAAGAAGTAAAATGCACTCTGGATGAAGAAAAGCTAATGGATGTATTGTACTTTGATTCCCAAAGGCACTTGATCACATCAAAGGTTATTGTGAAAAATAAAAGCTCAATGTAAAGGGGATAGCATATTGCATGGGTAGACAATTGGATAGCAAACGTGAAATGGTGAGTAATGATAAATCAGTAATTTGCCGGTGGATAGTATGCAATGATTGACATGCCACACAGGGCTTAACTGTTTACAATCTGTATAAAAGACCTAGAAGAAGGAACCAAAATTTTGGTTGTTAAATTTGCTGCTGACAAAGTATGAGTAGGAGAGTAAATTATGAAGATGCCATAGGGAGGCTGCAAAGAGAAATACATACATGCAGGATAAATAAATGGGTATGATGTGGGAAAATGGGAAATTTTCTACTTTGGCATGAATAATAAAAAAATATTTACATGGTGAAAGGTTTCAGAGCTCAGGTGAATTCATAATGGACAACAAAGAGATGGCAGTCCAGTTGAACAAGTATCTTGGATCTCTCTTCACTAATGTTATAAAGTGGAGGTTGACGCCCCTGTGATAACTAAAACCGAAACACCCTGAGAGGCTCGCCTCATCCTGTAATCTGTTAAAGGAAGTATGAAAACTGGTATAACCTCTCTCATCCCAAATCTGTTATCAAGGAGTGGTTAAATGAAATAAACTCCTGACACACTCTCTATAATCAATAACTAACAGTGAACAAATTAACTGAACTATTAACAAACTGTACAATTCCCCTCTAAGTATTAACTGTTTCTGTATAAAACAGAATTCTAATGGTATACTGTTCTAATAAATACAAGTCCCATTTATATAAATCAAAAAAATTAGAACTTAGTTTCTCGAGATTTCAACCAGATTACATCTTCAGAATGTTCAGTATCTTCTCCATTGATCTTCTGTTAGGAATGTCTTCTCAGTCAAATTCTTTTGTCAGGAATATTAGCAAAGAGTGCTGCAGTGCCTTTATTTAGATGATGCTTCCTGTAAGAGCTGAGAGACCTGATCTCTTAGCAGATGGCAGTTTGCTCTTTGCCAATTTTGCAGCTGTCCTTGTCTTTTATACCCTTGATGGCATATCAATTTCTTACAATAGGATTGGTCCTATGTTGTCAAAATAATCAAATTTAAATTTAACTGGTTTTTAGTATCTAAGTGCCTGATTTAAAATAATTGGCTTAAGTCAAACTTGTCTTGATAACAAACCAAAACTGCGACTTGGACTTCTAACTGTGCAGCCTTTGATACAAATGTTGCAATTCAGATGCTCTGTGCACCAGCAAACCCACAAGCTGCCCACAGACAGTTTGTTTTTCCCTCCAAGCCTAGAAAAAGCACATTGTTTATTAAAGGAATGACACACTGCCCTCCTCCTTATCATTTTACAAACATCAATATTTTAAAAACACCAAATTCTAACATCCTGCCTTCCAATCCAAAAGTACTCTACCAACTTCGCTACAACTAAGAACGACACAAATAACCTTCAGGAAATGCTAGGGGACAGAGGGTCAAGCATGAAGGAGGAACTGAAGGAAATCCTTGCTTGTCAGAATATGGTTTTGATGGGACTGAAACCCAATAATTCCCCAGGGCCTGACGCTCTGCATCCCAAAGTACTTAAGAAAGTGGTCCCAGAAATAACATATGGATTGACAATTATCTTCCAGACTCTGAAAGAGTTCCAATGGCCTGAAGGGTAACTAATGTCTTTAAAAATGGAGGTAGAGACAAATTAGGAAATTATAGGCTGCTTAAGCTGACATTGGTGTTGGGGAAAATGCTGGAGTCAATTGTTAAGGATGTAATAGCTGAAGAGTTGGAAAGCGGTGACAGAATTGACCCTAGTCAGCATGGATTCATTAAAGGGAAATCATGCTTGACAAACCTTCTGGAATTTTTTGAGGATGTGACCAGTGGAGTGGACAAGGGTGCATCAGTGGATGTGAATCTGGAGTTTCAAAAGGCTTTTGGCAAGGTTCTGCACAAGAGATTAGTAAGGAAAATTAAAGCTCATGGTATCGGATGTAATGTATTGACATGGATAGAGAACTGGTTGGCAGACAGGAAGCAGAGAGTTGGAATAAACAGGTCCTTTTCAAAGCGGCAGGCAGTGATGAGTGGGGTGCTTCAGGATTCAGTGCTGGGACCTCAGCTGTTCACAATATACATTAACGATTTGGTTGAAGGAATTGAATTCAATATTTCCAAGTTTGTAGATGACACTAAGCTGCGTAGCAGTGTGTGCTGTGAGGAGGATGCTAAGAGATTGCCGTGACTTGGACAGACTGGCTGAGTGGCAAATTCTTGGCAAATGCAATATAATGTGGATAATTGGGATGTTATCCGCTTTGGTTGCAAAAACAAGAAGGCAGATTATTATCTGAATGGTGAAAGTTTAGGAAAAGGTGAGGTGCAATGAGACCTGGGTATCATAGTGGAACAGTCACTGAAGGTTCTCATGCAGATGCAGCAGGCAGTGAGGAAAGTTAATGGCACGTTGGCCTTCACAGTGAGAGGATTTCAGTATCGGAGTAAGGATGCCTTGCGGCAGTTATACAGGGCTTTTGTGAGGCCACACCTTGAGTATTGTGTGCAGTTTTGGTCTCTTAGTCTGAGGAAGGACATTTTTGTTATTGAGAGAGTCCAGTGAAGGTTCATCAGACTGATTCCCCGGATGGCAGGACTGACAAAAGAAGAAAGACTGGATCGACTGGGCTTGTACTAACTGGAATTTAGAAGAATAAAGGGGGATCTCATAAAACATATAAAACCCTGATGGGATTGAACAGGTTACATGCAGGAAGAATGTTCCTGATGTTGGGGAATTCCAGAATTAGAGGTCAAAGTTTAAGAATAAGGGGTAAACTCTACAGGACTGAGATGGGGAAGAATTTCTTCACTCAGAGAGTTGTGAACCTGTGGAATTCTCTCCCACAGGAAGCTATTGGGGCCAGTTATTAGACATATTCAAGAGGGAGCTGGACATAGCCTTTGCCACTAAAGGGAGCTATGGAGAGAAAGCAGGAATGTGATACTGAGATTGCATGATCAGCCATAATCATATTGAATGATCGTGCAAGCTCAAAGGGCTGAATGCCCTACTGCTGTACCTATTTTCTATGTTTCTATGTTTCTATACAGACAAAATAATACACTGCCTTTTTACATATCAGCATTTTAATCAGTTAAATATTAGTTCCATTAACACCAATTACTATTCTAAGTCAAATTTCCTAGATTAGATAAAATCAGAAAGAACTCCAGATGCTATAAATCAGAAATGAAAATAGAAATTGCTGGAAAAGCTCAGTAGGTCTGCCAGCATCTGTAGAAAGAAATCAAAGTTAATATTCGGGTCCAGTGACCCTCCATCAGAACAGTTCTGGGGAAGAACAGAACACTGGACCTGAAATGTTAAAAACCGAAAGAACTGTGGATGCTGTAAATCGGGAACAAAAACAAAGTTGCTGGAAAAAGTTCAGCAGGTCTGGCAGCATCTGTGAAGGAAAAAATAAAGTTAACGTTTTGGGTCCAGTCACCCTTCCTCAGAACTGATGATGGCTGGGAAAACATCAGTTTATATGCAGAAACAAGGGGACGGGGGATGGGATAGGGAATAAAGGATAGGATAGAGCCTAAAGAGAGAGAAGAGCAGTTGGATAGACAAAGAGTTGCTAACAGTCAGGCTGGGAGGGTGAATAGTTGTTAATGGGGACTATTAGTGACTAATAACAGGTAGCGTGTAACGGCAGGCTATGTGGTAACAAGGCCTGGTATGTGGGGTAGGGGGCTGGGACATGGGAGAGTTTAGGCCCTAAAATCATTGAACTCGATATTGAGTCCGGAGGGCTGGAGGGTCCCCAAGCGGAAAACGAGGTGTTGTTCTTCTAGCTTGCGTTGAGCGTCGCTAGAACACTGCAGCAAGCCAGAGACAGACATGTTGGTCAGGGAACAGGGTGATGCATTAAAGTGGCATGCAATGGGTAGTTCAGGATCTGTTTTACTAGCAGAATGTAGATGTTCTGCGAAGCAGTCACCTAGGCTACGCTTCATTTCCCCATGAGGAGACCACATTGTGAGCAGCGAATGCAGTGGACTAGATTCTGGGAAGTGCAGATGAAGTGTTCACCTGCAGTGAAGTGTTCCAGCTTCACCTGGAAGGTATGTTTGGGCCCTTGGATACTGGGGAGGGAGGACGTAAATGGACAAGTATTGCACCTTCGCCGGTTACAGGGGGAGGTGCCGTAGGGCTGTGGGGGGTTGTTGGGGGTGAAGGAAGTGTGGACCAGGGTATCCTGGAGGGAACAGTCCCTGCGGAAGGCGGGTAAGAGAGGGGAGGGGAATATGTGTCTGGTGGTGGCAACTTGCTGGAGGTGGCGGAAATGGCGCCTGATGACCTTCTGGATGTGGCTGCTGGTGGGATGGTAGGAAAGGACAAGGGGAACACTATCGATGTTTCATCCCTCACGTTTTGAATCCTCCCAGGAACACAGATATCTCCGTGGTGTTCAACGTTCCATGGACAGCTGCTCTTGCCGCATCCTGAGATCTACACTCAGTACCATGCGGCGCCACGTGCACACTTTTATCGTTTCTCTCCAACAGAATCGCAACATACTGGCTCAGGATTTCACCACTCTGCAGTTACACTTCATTCTCTGGCTTATTCATCGTGCTAACAAGAAACTTTTTCTTTTCCTTTTCCTTTCAGGCATCAAGGCCCATAAGCTTCAACAACTCAAAGATACCCATGGCCCTCTGGAACTTTCATCTTGTCCCCTTCCCTCTGACTCCACCCCTCCCTCACATCCCCCGCCCCCCCACCCCTACTTCCTTCGGGTATTTACCATCCCTCCTAACCTTCCGCTCTCCAATGCTGAACATTCTGTACTCAGCAAAGGCCTCAGCTTTGTTCCTTTGCGCTCACACCTGAACGAATTTCAGACACGACATGATGCCGAACTCTTCTTCTGCCGTCTTCGCCTCCCTGCTCATTTCTTTGGACAAGAGTCCTCTCTCCGTCCCACAGACCCTTTCACCCAGTTCCAACACTCTCCCTCCACCTGGACCCCTCCCTCCGGCCTTTTACCTGCACTCGATCTGTTCATTGAGAACTGTCGATGTGATATTAATCACCTCAATTTCTCTGCCCCTCTCACCAAATCCAACCTATCTCCCTCTGAACTGACTGCACTCTGTGCACTCAGATCTAACCCTGACTTTGTTATTAAGTCTGCCAGTAAGGGTGGTGCTGTTGTAGTCTGGCTTACTGACCTCTACCTTGCAGAGGCTGAGTACCAACACTCAGATACCTCCTCATACCTTCCCTTGGACCATGACCCCGCCATGACACATCAGGCCATTGTATTTACTATGGTGACTGATCTCATTTCATCCGGTGATCTCCCCACCTCTGCTTCCAATCTGATAGTCCCCCAGCCCCACACAGATCACTTCTACCTCCTCCCAAAAATCCACAAACAGGACTTCTGGGCAGACCCATTGTTTCAGCCTGCTCCTACCCCACAGAACTCATGTTTTCATACCTTGACTCAGTCTCCTCTCCCCTGGTCCAATCCCTGCCCACACACATCCATGATTCCTCTGATGCCTTACGCCGGTTTCAAAACTTCCAGTTTGCCGGTTCTGGCCACCTCCTCTTTACCACGGACATGCAATCCCTTTACACGTCCATTCCCCACCAGGAGGGTCTTTGGGTTCTCTGCTTCATCCTGGAGCAAAGACCTGAACCATCCCCACCCACCACCACCCTCCTCCACTTGGCTGAGCTTGTCCTCACCCTCAACAACTTCTCTTTCAACTCCTCTCATTTTCTTCAGGTAAGAGGGGTGGCCATGGGTACCCACATGGGCCCTAGTTATGCCTGTCTTTTCATGGGGTACGTGGAACATTCCTTGTTCCAGTCCTATTCCGGGCCCCACCCACAACTCTTTCTCCGATACATCGATGATATCATCGGTGCTGCTTCCCTCCCTTGCCCAGAATTGGAAAATTTCATCAATTTCGCCCCCAATTTCCACCCTGTCCTCACTTTCACCTGGTCTATCTCTGACTCCTCCCTTCCCTTCCTTGACATCTCTGTTTCCATTTCTGGGGATAGATTGGCCACTAATATCCACTACAAACCCACTGACTCCCATAGCTACATGGACTATAAATCCTCACACCCCACTTCCTGTAAAGACTCCATCCCATTCTCTCAGTTCCTCCGTCTCCATGATATATGTTCAGATGAGGTCAACTTTGACAAGGGACCCTCTGAAATGTCCGCCTTCTTCCTCAACCAAAGACTCCCCAGATCCGTGGTTGACAGGGCCCTCAACCGGGTCCAACCTATCTCCCGCACTTCTGCCCTCACCCCTTCTCTTCCCTCCCACAACAACGATAGGGTTCCCCTTGTCCTTATCTATCATCCCACGTAGGGACGTAGCCAAGGCAAGAACGTAGCTAGGAAGTTCCAGTTCTGAGTCCGGCAGAGGGACTGTCGTGCTCAGCTCCTGATTCGGAGAATTGCTGCTCCCGGTCGCCCGGAGCTGATGTGTGGTGGGTACTCCATGGTTCCCAATGGCTAGAGGTTGAGCTTCACCAGACCCATCAGGATGTCCAGTTTTTCCAGATTGGGGTTGTTCCTGCCCTTTTCCTCATTGGTGCTGCACCTCTTATTCTACTGATCACCATCCCTCTGCACGTCTTCACCGTCAGAGGAGCTGCTGGATTGTCCATCATGTCCGTTTTGTTGTGGGCCTGTGGGGGGCCGGATGAGTTTTCCTTTTCCAGTTGTTTCTCAACAGTATCCACTCATCCTGAATCATTTGTTTCCTTCTCCTCCATGACTATGTCTGTTCACTTGGAGGTTGAGTCAGTTGTTATACTTCTGCGCAGGTTTCTTTTTTCTCCTAATCAGTCTGTCCCTCCTTCTGGGTGCCTCTCATTTCAGTTTTCTAACTGGGGGTCGGCATTTTATTGTCCTTTGGAGGAGCATTGCCACTTCCCCCACACTGGTCTTGGGCAGGCCTTATATAAGTGATAACACAGTGTGGAGCTGGAGGAGCACAGCAGGCCAGGCAGCATCAGAGGACCAGGAAAGTTGACGTTTCAGGTCGGGACCCTTCTTCAGAAATGGGACCAGGACATGGGTGTTGTACACGTGGACTGTGACAACCTGGCTCCTCTGTTCAGGGAGAACGAACAATGGTGCCGCAGATAGGATGGAGAGGGGTCCTTCACCTCCTCACTCCTCGAATACCTTCAGGAAATGTTCACATTGCTTCATGCTCCTGAAGGTTGTGTCAAAGTAGCCTCTGCTGGGGAAGTCCTGCAGACAGAAAATATCTGCTGTTTGGAATCCGCAACAATCCAGGAGGTTTCCCTTCACAAAAAACGTCCGGTCAACCTACGATCCTTCCTTCACTTCTTCGCAGTCACCCTGAATGTTTTGTGGACACCAGGCCCGGGGCACTGGCATCAGCAGAGGCCATAGCTCTGGTTGGCTGGTCACTGAATTGGCGTTAGGCAGCATAAAGCTCCACCAACAGCAGCTTCTCGCAACTGACAATTCTCCAAATTCTTCTCTCAATCTAGCAATGATCTCAAGATCTTCCAATGATGAAGAGACTCAGCTCACACCCTGGATTAAAGTGTCCCCCCATTTCCTGGGGCAATGGGTTTCACCATGGAGAAGGGTCCCTCTACCTATTGTGTACAACAGGTGAGCTCAGTAAAATACCACAGAAGGAGAAGAATGTACCAATATTAGGTGTGGGTGACAGCTGGAAAAATTGTATGTAGCTTGTTGATCATTATACTTAGCAGACAACATGAGAGATTGGCAACACATGCTTGCAGGGTCATTGATATTCAAGTAGTGTGCTGATATTGACAGTCATGCAGCATTGTATGAACATTGCAAGTGAGCATGAAGTGTGGTTCCAGCAGGTGGCACCAGGACTTCTAAGCTGACGTGCAGTCTCCTTAAACAAGGTCCTGGAATCGTTTGTAGGTGTGAGTAGCAATGTCTGTCCACTTTGATTGACACTGATGGGTGGACTTTACTCTCCTGTTTTAGAATTAGCCTAGCTTTCCTGTATTTGTCCTCATCATCTTCCTCTAAATAATTGAAAAGCATGGAAATTGTACCTCTCAGATTGGACTTGAGTCAAAATTTGAAGATCCATAAATATTTTCTCCAACGCAAAAACTGGACTAAAATGCAGTTTCATTAAGCAGTGATAAGTGTACCTATTTGATCCATAAAGGTGCCATAAAGGTCCCTTAATAAGCTAACTCTGGCAAGTGAAAATGCCTGCATATTAGAAAAATGCATAGCATTGAATGAAGCGAAGTAGAAACTAAATACGGATTTCATTTGACTGAATATTGAATACTAATAATAACTTCAAAGTTGCAAATCTGAGGTTCGTCTGGCAGGATTATAACATGGCCAAAATTAAGTTAGGACACGGTGCAACTGTGGCCTGACCTTACTTGCAAGTTTCGATAGAGCCTTCCAAACATACTTATCCATGTGAGAAGGTCTCTATTAGGTGAAAAGACTTTTTGGCCTTCAAATAAGTCACAGACTCCTAACCAGTAAAAATGGAACAGGTCGCTGAAGTAACTCCACAGAGGCTGGGGTATCCCGGTGACATCTTTATTTACACATGGAGAGTCCTTAACACTGATCCAGCTCCATCAGAGTCAGCTCTCAGAGTTAACTGGATGCCAGACACTCCTGTTCTTTCAGTCAGGACTCCCTGATTGAACCAGATTAACAGCCCCAATCAGGGAACTCATACTCTGTGAGTTCCATCTGGCTGACCTCGTTGCAATCAAGACATCCCTACCCTTCCAAGGACATAGGCCCTTTTTTATTTTGTAGCTCCACCTGGGATGTTGTAGCACCAGGTCAGGTTCCCCCAACTCTGCCTCTGATGTGGGCAGCATGTAACACACAGTAGCTTACCTCTTGCACCCAGAGTGACTTGGAAAAACTTTATTCTCTCCTTAAGGCGTCAAGGCAGCGATATCTGCTGTGTCCACCTCAGATTCTGAGGTATCTTCAATGCTTGATGGAGAGGGCGAACCCGCGAGTTCTGGAACAGTCAGAGAGACTGTCAAGGATCCGGCACATTTTGCACCCACATCATTTGCAGCTTTCATATGGACCATGTGCTTGGTCAAGACTGTTGCACCTACCTGAACTTTATCCATCACTGTACCTGGCTTCGCGTCAACCATGCTTCTTACCCATGCAGGGCTATTCCTGTGGTTTCTACACCAAACTTTGGCCACTGAAATAAACTGTCTGTCTCACCTAGCAGAGTCTTGGGCCCAGCATTGGTGTTCCTGATGCAGATTTACTCTCTATCCCCACCAATTGCAGCCCCACCAATTTCATTTTAGAGACCCCTGGATGAACCTAGAGAAGTTCAGCCAATCTCGGGACAATCACTCTTGCTCCCCATAATAATATGCCATCCTCTACTGTTCAATTCTAGTTGTGATAGCCCTTTGGTTTCTGCCATCACCACCAGCTGTTTCAGTTTTCACTTAGAATTAAAGCCCACCGCTGAATTCGGTCTGAAGCTATGGGTGCCACTGCCTTGTCCTCTTTATGTAGACCAGGGCAGGAGTTGGTGGTTTCTTATTATTAATTTCGTGAAAGTATTGATAGAACTTCCAAATCTGAACACCAAACCTTCCTCTGTATCTGGGCATATTTATGCTCTGCATTAGCCAAAGTTCTGGATGCATATGCTTTTAGGCATTCCTCTCCATGGGCCACCTATGAGCTAATACTACTCCGTTGCATTAAGGGTAGACGTAGCATGTCAATATCAGATCTCGCTTGGGATCTTAGTGTGCCAACACCATACAGCATGATAGCTGTTTCCTCACTTCCCAGAAAGCTATGGGCTTGGCTACATGACAGTTTCCAAGGCTGACCCTTTCTTAGGAGTTGATGCAAAGGTGCCAGGATGGGGGCCAGGTTTTGATTGAACTTTCCATGGTAGTTCACCATCCCAAGAAAAGACCTAAGCTCCGATACGGATATGGGAGCCAGGGTACCTTTGATTGCCCTCACTTTATCTTCTAAAACATGTAACCTGGTGTTGTTGACTCAGTAGCCCAAGTAGATCAGTTGGGTAGCCTGGAGCACAAATTTTTTCCTTGTGAGGCATACACCTGCCTGAGAGAAACGTCTAAGGACTATGTCCAAGTTCGTAACAATACCCTAGTGCCGCGGATCACTGGTTGGCCTGGGATAACCAACCCCGGTTGGTGTGTAGTGCTCTATTCAGGGCAGGAGCGTGGCCGTATGGGCGCCGCCTCTCTCCTTTAAATGCATAGCATGTCCATGGGGAACCTGGTGCTAAGTCATTTGTAGACGACCTGGTCTTCCCTGTTATTAGCACATCATCCCAGTAAATGGTGACCTGGGGTTGACCTTGTAAAATGTTCTCCATCATCCGCTGAAAAATTGCACAGACTGACGATACCCCAACTGGCAGTCTTGCATAGTGGTGCAAACCCTTATAAGTATTAATCGTAGCATACTTCTGGGAATCCTCATCTAACAGCAATTGCAAGTACGCAGGCTCATGTCCAGCTTTGTGAAGGACAGTGCCCTCCTTTCCAGCTTTGCATTAAAATCCTTTATGTGAGGGAGTAGATATTTATCCCCAGCTGTGAAAAGTGGTTTACCAATTTGTTTAAAATCCCCACAAAGGTGAACTGACCCGTCAGGCTTCATAATCGGTACGACCAGTGCTTCTCATTCTGCAGACGGTACTGGTTTGATGATTCCTTCACTTTCCAACCTTCTGATTTCTGCTTCTACTTTTTCCTGTAAGGCAAATAGCACTGGGTGGGCCTTGCAGAATTGTAGAATTGCTTCCTGGTCAACATGCAAGATGGCCTTGGCTCCTTTGATAGTCCCTAGACCTTCCTGAAAAATTTCCCAGTATTTAATTAGGACTTCACTCAGGCAGCCATTTTCTAAGCAAAAAAACCAATTTCTCTCCATCAAGCTTGGGCCAAGATTCTTAGTACAGTCAGTGGTAACTGAACCAGCTGCTTCTCATAACAGATCAGAACCGAGTTTGTACAATTAATCTGTAAACGTTCCCCAGTACAGGTTCTCGGTCAAGCTGAGATCTTGCGCAAACTTAAGGATTGGAGTCCAAAGCGAATTTTGTTCAAGACTGATTCTGCAATCACTGCAATGCTGCGCTGATATCGACCTCCATTGGAATCGGGTGATCATTTAACCAGATGTTTTTGTTTCTTTATTCATTCATGGGATGAGGGCGTCGCTGGCCAAGCAGCATTTATTGTCCATCCCTAATTGCCCAGAGGGCAGTTAAGAGTCAATCACATTGCTGTGGGTCTGGAGTCACATGTAGGCCAGACCAGGTGAGGATGGCAGTTTCCTTTCCTAAAGGACATTAGTGAGCCAGATGGATTTTTCCCTCTGACAACCAGCAATGGTTATCATTAGATTCTTAATTCCGGATATTTATTGAACTCAAATTCCACCATCTGTCGTGGCATGAATTGAACCCGCATGTTATCTGGGTCTCTGGATTAACAGTCCAACAATAATACCACTAGGCCTCGCCTCCCGATTATTTTGATTGGTTCTGATTTGGATGTTGCTAAGCAATTTGACTGCTCCAAATGAGATGGAGATGGATTTTCCAGGGTCTGTACTTTCCTGGATACCGGCCTTTGAGTTCTGTTACTCAATTTAGATCTAGTGAGACTCTTTTTCTGTCTCAAGCCCACATACCAGCAGCAACTACAATGGCTTGCTGGCCCAGATCCTGAAGAAAATATTAACGGCTTGGCTGAAGCTTGGCTTTGATTTGCGGTTTTGCTGGGGGTTGGCGTGGAGTCCCTCTGTTCAGGATATGTCATGAGTGAGGCTATGCAATTGTCTTCACTCAAGTGGTGCTCCCTAATCAGAGAACTCATATTTTAGGAAGTCCACTTGTCTGACCTCATTACAATCATTACAGACTCCACCAGTGCACTGAGCTGGGAAAAAAAAAACTTTCCTGCTTGTTACAACTCATTTTAGGGAGCTATTAGGACTGAATCAAGATAGAAGTTTGTGCTAAGATTCTCAGAACCCTACCCCTCTCATCACCTGCCAGATGCTTAGAAGGTGTCACATAGAATTCATTTTTAAATGGGGAAAGCACTTCTGAACTATAGAAAGCCAAGCAGGATAAGGAATGAAGGCTTTTGGGCCAACATTGGTGATTACAACCAAAGGCCTGATGAATAACCTGATGCATTTTTCCTAAAAAACATTAGCATCAAGTTACGCTAGCCATCATACATGATGAAGTGGACACTTTAATAATTATTATACTATAGCTTTGGGGTAGCTACAGATTGCCAACTGTTTCCAATAATTAATTAACAGTGAACTTCATATCTTATGCAATGAAAAAGGAGAATCTTTCAAAAAGTATAAGTTTACCGAACTTTCTCGAGCAGATTAAGGAAGGACCAAAAGTAAAGAAAGAGTTCCGCAGTCAAAAGTTTTACATAATACAGAAAGTAATATTAATGCTCAGTATATATTGATTTTCATGGAAGTTCAAAAAAAGTGTGGGAGAGCCTCAGAAAATTAGAGCTCTTCACAAATGCTGCCAGACCTGCTGGATTTCTCTACAACTTTTCAGATTTCCAGAATCTGCAGCATTTTGCTTTTATTTTAGATTTTCATGGATTAATACTAATTTTCATACAAAAATGTAAAATTATGCTCTTTAGTGCCATTATTAAGGGACACTGAGTGTCAACTGACATGAAATGTGCAAACAGACATTTTTGCCGTAATTTGTGCTGGAAATCACTTGGTATGGGCATTGGTATGCATTCAGCTAACATCTGCCAAAAATATGCGGAGAAGGCAAATCATCACTTCAGTCAGACTACAATGCTCATTTGATGTCAGTGGTGCCACCTTCGAGTCCAGTATACTAGGCAATGCTCTCCTTTAACCTCACACAATTAAATATGCACTTTTTAAAAATTTAAACCTATTTTTCCTAATCAGTTTATTGAAAGATGTTATTACACATGTCAAGAGTAGCTGGGACTTGAGCCCACATTTCCCAGACCAGGGGTAAGGACTCTACCTCTGCACTACAAAAGAATCCTTTTAAATAGATATTAAGTAGCAAGAATGATTCTCTCCCACAGTGCTATTTAAGGAAATCATTAACTACTTACAGGATTAATTAATGGCTGATTAATTCTGATTACTTCTACCAATGTAGAAACATTTGGTCTATCCCATTGTGCTTTTAAGTTGCAAGACCTTTTATGTACTGAAAGATTTCTTGCAAGCTTTTTGCCAGACCAGTTGACCTCAGACTTTGGTACAATAGTTTCATTCTTTGGAATATAACATGATGAGGAAAATGCACAGAAGCAGTACAGAGCAGGATAAAGTGCTTGAAGAGGTTAGATGAGGAGGGAGAGAAAGGGGCTTTAATGGGAGGCAATATCTCTTCAGGGTGCTGAGGGAGTACTTTCCTGACCAGAACCTATGTTCCAAACATACCATCTATATTTCCATAAGGTCATCCTCTCCAAAACCTACCATTTTTGTATTTCATGTAGCGTGTATATAGGTTATATTAGAAGCAGGACAATGGCACACTGGTTAGCACCCACTTCAGATTTCTCCCTTGGGTGGCTTTGTGTGGAATTTGCACATCTCCACTGGGTGCTTCAATTTCGTTCCACAGTCCAAAGATGTGTAGGTTAGATGAATCGGGCATGCTAAATTCTCCTGTAGTGTCCTGGTATGCTCAGGCTACATGGACTAGCTGTGCCAAATGTGGGGTTATGCTGATAGCGTTGGCGGTGAATGGGTGGGATGCTGTTTGGAGGATTGGTGCAGATCCGATAGGCCGATTGGCCTCCACATGCACTGTAGAGATTCTATGCTTCTATGATTCAGGCACAGCCCATGTTTTGTCATTTGAAAGGATTGCTAATTCATTTTTTGAATACACTCTTCAGCCCCATGCTCCAAATTTTTGGCCAGCAGTGTGGTGTGCTGTGGGCAATTTTGTGGACCTTCTCGTGGGTCTGCATCTGGGCTTGTTCAAATAGACCAATAACTGGTTCAGGCAATGGGCCATGAAGGGGGATCATTAGACCCAACTGCCTGCCTCTCTTTCATGCATACATTCTTTGGCTGGATGCCTTTGAAGAGAAAGAGAGTAATGTCCCATTGCATGCATGAGGTCTCTTACAACAGGTGACAGTTCAGGGGTAAGCGTACATCATTTCCCTCATAACCAAATTTTGATATACATTTGCTAAGTTTCCTTTCACAACCTGATCCTTGTTATGATGTTTCTTTAATTGACCATCCTTTTGTTAAATTGATTAATTCGATTTAATGGGTTAATGAAAAGAACACAAAGAGAATCAGCCAGGACAATGAGTTGATAATTAGGCAAAGTCTAGTAATGTTCCTTCCTGTAAATAAACTTACCAACAAGGAAGAGATTGAAAACATACAACCATAGAGCAGGGCAAAGCAAGGGCGGTGTTGGTGTGACAGGGACAATGAGCTGTTGAATGCATTTGATTCATCCAGACTTCTACAGAAGAGGCTTGCAAGCCCTTCTGATTTGCCATCTACTGTTGCACAAAAGTACCTACTAAGGCATTCAATTTAGAGAGTTAACTTCTTTTATGTTCTCTTGCCAAACCAGCAGGGGAAGTAAGCATGTAGCCTTGTTTGAGTTGTAGACTTTGTTATGGTGTATGTTTTGCAAGTGTTGTTCATTGACTATGCTCTATGCTGGAACAAAAAAAAACGAGTTTCCAATGCCTCAATATCCAAATGGTATGCTATCATAGGCAGTGTATCATGCAGGTCAATGTCCTATATCCTGGCAGCTAGTATGATGTCTTCATTTTTTGGCAGTCTGCTATGGAAGTTGCATTTGAACAATTAATGCAAACCATAGACTGACTACTGGGGGACAATGTTCGGCTGATGCTTTTGGTGTCAAACTATCACTCACGTGTGCAGCATGAATACAATTAAAGCCATGCTGCCAAATGAAATCAAGTAGAGAAAATCATTGATGAGATTAAAATTAAACTCTCCCAGAACATTGACCTCTCAGGAGAAATCCCAGTGTATTCAGCACAGTTAGATAACCAGGTATATGGTGAACTATTGTAAATTGAACAACCTTGCCATTTGGACGTGACAGCCCTTGTCAGCAGTTATGTAGCAAGTCATTGAGGAGAAGGAAGAGAAACAGGAAGATAAAACTGGTGAATGACCTAAATAACTGAGTTTTTCACCAGCTGTCCTGAGGAACTAATTCAAATTTGATAGTTGTAACCACAATCCTAATGGCTGATTCATCAATGTCTCGGTGAGGTTTTGTGGAAGTATCAGGGATTTCATCTGCCAATTGCAGATCTAGCGGGTGATGCACATTGCCTCCTCAGGGAGGACCCGACAGTAAAAGCATCTTGCTACTGTTTCCCTGGAGATGGCGTGGTTTGAAAATGGGAAAGCATTCCAGTTGGGTGGCTCTGTGACATGTTCCAGTGTCCTGTCCTGCAGGCTGACATCAGGATTGGAATACCCAACTGGTCACAGTGATTAACCCGTTAACTCCCTTGAGAACTTAATTAATGGTGCCTCCTGATGTCCAGATTCCCCACCTTCTACCCGTGCTGTACTCATTGAAATAGGAGGCCATTGGTGAAATGATGGTTGGTTCTGTGGCAGACTGGATAGGCATCAGATCTGGAGGTAATGTACCGGGCAAGATTCCACACTCGTTGATAAACAAAAACAGGCACAAGCACAGCAGGATTGATTGTTGTGGAAGGATCTGCCTCCTTCTGTACTGAATCCCGATCCCGATTGTTTCTTTTGATAGCTCCAATTTGTGGTCAGCACCTGGGCTTAGAAGTGCCCTCACGGTCCAGGGGGCAGAAAGTGTGATAGACACTAGTTACAGGGAGGTGCTTATGGGGAAAGTGCATGATGACTGTGGGCTGGCTAATGTTGTACCTTTATTTAAGAACGGTTGTAAGGAGAAACCGTGAGCTGTAGACCTATGAGTCTGACTTCAGTTGTGAGGTGATTATAAAAGATAGGATTTATGGACAATTAGAAAGGCAAAAATAGATTAGCATTAGTCAGCATGGTCTTGTGTAACGAAAATAATGTCTCACAAACTTGATTGAGTTTTTTGAGAAAGTTACCCAAAAGGTTGATGACGGCAGTAGAAGTTGTTTATTTGGATTTTAGTAAAGCCTTTGACAAGGTTCCGCATCGTGGACTAATTAGTGGAGTTAGGTCACATGGGATTCAGGTTGAGCTTGCCAATTGGATACATAATTGGTTTGCGGCAGGAGACACAGAGTAATGGTGGGAGTTGCTATTCAGACTGGAGGCCTGTGACCAATAGTGTTCCACAGGGATCAGTTCTGGGTCCTGTTTTGTTTGTCATCTATATAAGTTATTTGGATGAGAATATAGAAGGCATGGTTAGTAAGTTTGCGGATGACACCAAAATTGGTGGAGTTGTAGACAGTGAAGGTTTTCTAAGATTCAAAGGGATCATGATCAACTGGGTCAATGGGCTGAAAAATGGCAAATGGAGTTCACTCTGGATAAATGCGAGGTACTGCATTTTGGTACAACAAATAAGGGTAGGACTTGTACAATTAATGGTAGGGCCTTGGGTAGTCTGTTCCCGACGTGGCCGCTGCAGGGCCATTGCTGCTGCTGAAACTGTCACTTCTCCGATCTCCCCCATGCCTCGGAAACATGCACAGGCAGAATCCTCTTGCACGCTGAGCTGAGACACTCTCATGAGCCCCCAAGAGACCAGCCAATATACCACCTAGAGACCAGGCCAGGACCCACCATGAGCCGCTGAGACACCAGGTTGGAACCTGCCACAAGTCGCTGAAAGACCAGGCTGAGAACTGTCTCGGGAGAGATGAGCACCAAGAGGGGAAAACACCAAAAAGGGGGAAAAAGAGAAAAAAAGCAGGGAGAAAGGAGAAGGAAATGAGAAATAAACAGAAGGAGCAGAAGCGGCACGGTGGTTCAGTGGTTAATACTGCTGCCTCAAAGTGCCATGGACCCAGGTTCAATTCCACCCTTGGACGACTGTGTGGAGTTTGCACATTCTGCGTGTCTGCATGGGTTTCCTCTGGGTGTTCTGGTTTCCTCCCATAGTCCAAAGATGTGCAGGCTGGGTAGATTGGCCATGCTAAATTGTCCCTAGTGTAGATTAGAGATAACAAGGTGTAGAACTGGATGAACACAGCAGGCTAAGCAGCATCATAGGAGCAGGAAGGCTGATGTTTCGGGCCTAGACCCTTCATCAGAAATGGGGGATGGGAAGGGGGTTCTGAAATAAATAGGGAGAGGGGGGAGGCGGATAGAAGATGGATAGAGGAGAAGATAGTTGGTGAGGAGACAGACCGGTCAAAGAGGCGGGGATGGAACCGGTGAAGGTGAGTGTAGGTGGGAAGGTAGGGAGGAGATAGGTCAGTCCAGGGAGGACGGACAGGTCAAGGGGGCGGGATGAGGTTAGTAGGTAGGAAATGGGGGTGCGGCTTGAGGTGGGAGGAGGGGATAGGTGGGAGGAAGAACAGGTTAGGGAGGTGGGGACAAGCTGGGCTGGTTTTGGGATGCGGTAGCGGGAGGGGAGATTTTGAAGCTTGTGAAATTAGGTGGGTTATGTGGGATGGGTCTGGGTGGGATACTCTGAGGGTCATTGTAGACTTGTTGGGCCGAAGGGCTTGTTTCCACACTGTAGGGATTCTATGACGGACTCTGGTTGGAGTGACTTACTCTGCCACTATTCAGAATTAGAATGGCAGATGGATTTTGATTCGGGTAAATGTGAGGTACTGCACTTTGGGAGATCAAATGTTAAGGAAAAGTATACAGTTAAAGGCAAGACCCTGGACAGAATTGATGTACAGAGGGAACTTGGGGTACATAGCTCCCTGAAAGTGGCCCTGCAAGTAGGAAGGGTGGTAGAGAAGGCATATAGCATGCTTGCCTTTATTGGTTGGGGAATTGAGTACAAGAGTCAAGATCTCATGTTGCAGCTTAACTTTGGTCTTAACTTTGGTTAGGCTACTGGTTAGAGTATTGTGTTCAGTTCTGGTCACCACATTACAGGAAGTACGTGGAGGCTTTGGAGAAGATGCAGAAGAGGTTTACCAGGATGCTGCCTGGATTCGAGGGTACGAGCAATAAGGAGAGGTTGGAAAAGCTCAGGTTTTCTTTGGACTGGCAGAGGCTGGGAGCAGACTTGACAGAAAATAAAATTAAGATGCATAGATAGAGTTGAAATATCTAAGACTAGGAGCATGCATTTAAGGTGAGAGGGGTGAATTCAAATGAGATGTGAGGGACAAGTTTTTTAGACAGAGAGTGGGAGGGATGTGGAACACATTGCCAGCGGTGGTGGTGGTAGCAGATATAATAGGGGCATTTAAGGAATTTTTAGATAAGCACATGTATATGCAAAGAATAGAAGATATAGGCCAAGAGCATGCAGAAGGGATCAGTTTAATTTGGCATCATGTTCGGCACAACATCTTGGGCTAAAGGGCCCGTTCCTGTGCTGTACTGTTCGATATTCTATTCTTTGCACTGGATGAATGCTGAAAACAGCATATTAAGCAGATAGCGTGAAGTTGTCACGAATTCTGCCAGAGGACCTAGGTTAATTGTGCATCATGATCCCAGTGTCCAAACTAGCCAGTTTTAAACCCATCATGCCCTCTTTAGAATTAACAACAGATGATGGGAGAATTTCAAACTCGGTCACTCCCCTTACAACAATCAAGCAGCAATGTGGAAAAACAAGATCTGCATTTACCAGCCTAGGCCTGAGCTAAATTTGGTCCCCTTTTAATGGAATTAGTGAGCTTTGGGTAATAACATGCTTTTTGATACAGGGTTTGGTGATTTTTTTTTGTCCAGCTCCAGTAATAAGGCAGCAAGCTTGTTGGCCCTTGAATTCAGGCGGGTGAACGCAAGGAGTGAATTTGGGCCAGAAAACTCTATGGTGGTTTTAGACTGATGAATGGACTTTCTAACTTCAAATAATGTTGATCATGTTAATGTTGATCCTGCTACACTCACCTCCTGTGCAGTGTATGCCTCACTCTGTCTAAGCACCCTATAATCTGTATATCCTTTCTTGCTATGATCTGCTTGTACTGCTCGCAAACAAAGCTTTTCACTGTACTTAGGTACATGTGACAACAATAAATCAAATGAAATCACAATATGATTTGTAACCTGGTTTCACACATATAATTTTTGGAAGTTTCGTGATCATATTCTTAAGTGGTGTCTAGTATTCACTGTATGGACATTTGGTTAGTCTGTTTAACGGCTGTAACAACTATGTAAAGCTTTACTGCAGACACCTTTATTTACTCTAATGTTGCAAAAGTGCCCTGCTGTAATTTGTGTCCAACACCAGCTTCCAGAGTAAAGGCAGCCTTTTGCCTGTTTCAGTTTGGACTGATTGAACCTGGAAATATGTCAGTGTTTTTACCCTTTGATTTCAATAACTGCAGGCGTAAAACATTCTATTTGGGACCAGTAGGATAAAACACCTAAAGGTATCAAAGAAAGTTCAAACAGACTGGAATGTGATTTCTCTTAACTACAAGGGTTAACGAGGGCATATGAGCACCCTGATCAACAACAAACCTCCCACTGTGGATAATGTCCCAAACTACAGGCATATTTTATGTTTTTCATATTGAAGAATATACTGACAGGAGTTTAAAAGCTAGTTTCCACTTTCCTGGTGTGCATTAGGATACTGAACATTCTTCTGCGTGCCAATCTGCACACAAGTGATAGCATGGGAGTGAAGGTCACGGTCGAAAAAATACTTGTTGGATATCCCTGTTATAAGTAAAAGTTTGTTCTCTCTTTCAGTGCTACATACCAGATTTAAAATAAAAAACAGGACAGGAACTTCAAACAGCTGACAAAACCAAAAATCTCAAATTTTGTCTGTTCAACTATCGATGTCAATTCTGCTGGTAGCCTTCACTGCAACAGCTGCAACATTCAACTATCTGCTCCTCGCAAATAATTCAAAGATTAATCCTCTTTCTTTTTACTTTGATTCTTTTGGGCTCACCTTTTATTTCCAATCCGTATGTCTATGTTGCATTTTGCTCATGTTTAAGAATTAACAAACACACTTTCCCGTTAATTGAAGAAATCCTGGTTAAAAAGTTGCTTTTTCATAAATTCCTTTTGGGTCTGAGAGGGAAGAGATCATTTCTAGATTAATCTTGTTGCAACAAACCAAGGGGATGGATAAGTAAAGAAGGAACACCAGTTCATCTTCCTTCACCCAGAAGCTTAACAGTTTAGGATATCCCATCTTGAATTGTAATGAATTAGAGAACATTAGTTGGATTTGGTCATAACAAGCTATTTCTCAGGATCAAAATGAAATGCATGTCAATGTGATGTCATACCAAAAAAAATCAAAACTATTCATGTTAAATACAGCCAAAAATGCTTGAAGATTTTGGTAGTAGACAATTAAAAATTCATGAATAACAGACAGAGAGAGTTTCTGTTCTAAACAAGAACAATAACCTGAAGGGTATGGCTAAGGGAGTAGATTATATTGCTCAAACTTTCCCGGTTCTTTGCTGAAGAGATAGAAGAGTTGAGGACCTGCAAACCAAGTAAGAATAAATGTACCGGTCTATCAGCTAAGCTTCAAGCTAAATTTAAGACCTAGACCCCCACAGATTGCTGTGAATGGCAACCTTTGCTAAATCTTCCAATGGTATGGATACCATTCTCAAAATAATGAAAACATTTAGTTGACCACGATTCTGAGTACCTCCATGGTCTAAGTGCCATGGGGTGGGCAGACTGATAAATTATCATGGAATTTTTAGAATCTGTTGCTGCTTTGCACCTTTTTACTTCCAAGTTAAAATGCCATCTCTGCTCTCTTTTGGTGGCAGTTTAACAGTTAATGACTCATTGGGGTTGTGCACTGGAAATCAAGCTGCACTATTTTCAGAATCATCACAAATGTAAACCAATGCATTACACAATTTTACCTAACTCTCTAAATCAGATTAGAAGAAAATGCATGTGTGGTTTTTGTATTTTTAACAAAAAAAACACTTTTTTGTAACTGAACAGTTTTTAACCAAGAACATGAATTGTTGACTTTATAACCTTATCACTTAACCACTACTCCTTTTTGAAATTCCCATACATATCCAAGCAGCCACATTGAGTCAATACAAAAATATTACAGGTAAGGAAAGACCAGAAACGTCAGCAAAACACAGTTCTGTCAACAGTCCAGATTACAAGTGTTGATGAGTTATTTTCTTTCAGTTTCTTTTGATTTTTGATGAGATAAGCTTGTTGACCCACTTATTCTTAATTATTCATGAGTTAAAGGTTTACACTTAGTATCTCTGAAGTTTTGTTTTTCCTCTTATTCTCCGATCAGTAAACAAATTTGGAGAGAGCGTTGTTTATAAGAAAAATATGTGAGAACAGCTGCAAGAAGATTTTGTGTTACTGCATTGCACAGTCAAGATGCTATTACTATGAAAAGCTCTCCTGAACCAATATAACTGGTCCCGACTTAAAAGCCAATCAAAAAACTGTCTCTGAGCAAAATTGCCCTCAATGCGCACCAACCAAGCTAGTGTCCCTAGCTTTCCCTCCCCACTGCCTCCCCACCTCACTCCCCCAATCAATGCTTGAAAAGGGCAACATTTCTGATACAAATCACGATGCGTTTCAGTCACTCATTTCTAAAATTGTGACATGCTTTCCCAGTTTTAGCCCACAGTCCAAGAAAAGTAGTCTTCAGGCAGATGTGTAGGGTTTTCTCTTATAAGTGATCCTAATCAGCAAGTGAAAAATCAGGCAAGATTCTAGAATGCATTGTAAATAGACTATGTAATTTTATTTGCATTGGAACATAACTGTCTCTCCAAGTAACAAAATTATCATGAAGCAAAACTCACTATCAAGGATGATCAGACCATTGCTCTGCACAAGTTAAACGGGTTACTTCTTTGTCATCTTGTTTGAAATCTGCCGGGTTTCCTGAAAATCATTTGCACTTTGTCATAATGTGTACCTTTACTTTGAGTCTGTTGCTGGTAGATTAAGCTTGTTCTTTTTTCTTCATTTCTCAAAATGTAGCAAAGCAATTTTCTTGGTTCTTCCTTTGTTATTTTTCCTTATTTTTCATTGCCAACAGAATGAATAAGTGTATTTGAATAATTCCAGTCAGTCGACCATACCTCATTTTGCAATGTAGCTTGAGCAGTAAGCAATTACAGCTCAGGGGCCTTTGTTCTATTGGCTTTTCATTACGAATGACCTGCTCCTCATTACGCTATCAAATTAATTTCCCTGTAATTTTGCTTTTATTGTCTTGGCTTCATGTACATTGTTCTTCTTTTTCTCTCATATTTTAACTTGTTATGCTCTTTACTAAGCATTAACCTGTAAATCCAAGATTTTAAGTCCCATTCCTTTATTCATTTCATGGTTCACGAATGATTGTTGCCGCAATAATGATCACGCTGTAAACCTAATCTAGCCCTCAGCAAGAGCAGGCACCAAGAAAACAATGTGAAGTCCTTCAGCTGGAAGATTTGAAAGTGCATTTCACAGTCTACTAAGGAATAATACTTTTTGTTTTTTCAATAATGAGAATACAAAATTAAACCATACTGGACTCATCACATAAACACAGTGGCTACAACAGCAGGTCAGAGGTTAGAAAAATTCAGTGAGTAACTCACTTCCTGACTTCCCAAAGCCTGTGCACCACCTTCAAGGCACAAGTCAGGACTGTGATGGAATGCTCTCTACTTGCCTGGATGAGTGCGGCTCCAATAACACACAAGAACCTTGACGCTACCCAGAACAAAACAACCCGCTTGATTGGCATACACCCAAAAGCATCCACTCCCTCCACACAGGCCCTCAGTACAGCAGTATGTACTGTCCTCTAGATGCACTGCAGGAATTCACCAAAGATTTTGAATGGCACCTTCCAAACCCATGACCACTCCATCGAGAAGGACAAGGTCAGCAGATCTGAGGGAACAACCGCCACATTTAAGTTCCCGTCCAAGATAATCACCATACTGACTTGGAAATATATCACAGTTTCTTCACTATTGCTTAGGCAAAATCCTTGAATTCCCTCCCTAGTGGCATTGTGGGTCAACCCACAGCGGGTGGACTGCAACAGTTCAAGAAGGCAGCTTACCACCACCTACAGAAAGGCATTTTAGGGATGGGCAATAAATGCTGGCCAGACAGTGATGCCCACATCCCACAAATGAATAAATAAAGAAAAAATTAAATCAGTTAACTCTAAAGTGCAATTACTTGCAGTTTCCTGATAATGGCTATTTCTATACATTAGTTTTTCTATTGACCATGCAATAATATGTATGTCAATGGTTTATTTGAAGTATTAATTGGAGAAAATGGACAACTGTGATGAAAGCAAGATGGAGACTATTGGGCTCAAGCATCAGAGGAATGTGAGAGCAGGATAGACTATTCAGCCCAACAAGCTTTCTCAAGTATTCATTTCGATCATGATGGATCTGTTTGTTGACCCCATCCACTTGCTCTGGTTCTATAACGTTCAATAGACTTTCATAACCAAATCTATCAATTTCAATTTTGAAGTTTTCATTTAACCTGGCCCCAGCAGTTTCTCATTGGTGAGACATGTCCATATTTCTACTAAGCCCAACAAAGACTGAAATCTAAGTTTGCGTGTTCAAGATAAACATATACCCATAGATTGGTCTTAATATCATAGGATAAATCTATGTTAATACATGTGCAGGAATAATGATAATCTTATAGGGGGTATGCCACTAAATTGAAAGTAATGTAACAGTACCCTTGTTCAAAGTAAAGGGTCATAATAAGTCTGGGAACTAAAAACTCATTCATCCAACATTGAAGCTCTGATGAAGTGTTATTGATCAGAAACTTAATTCTGCAGATGATGACACCTTAGCATTTTTTAGCATTTAATTTTTTTCCAGGTTTATATAATCTGAGCAGACTTTGATGTTGCATTTGTTTAATTCACTGCTACTTTTCATCCAGAAATGCCCACTTTGAAGGAGTTCTACGTCTAATGAAATTTCCATTTGTTCCTTCTACTGTATTTATCTTAACAGCTTTGTATTTCACTTTTTGTGATTGATCAAATGTCGACAAAAGAACACTTTAACAGGCACAACTCCTTTCTTAGCAACTGTCTCTTGCTTCATATTATTCTCTCTGGACTCATCCATGATTAGAGGTGATTCCTAGTGATACAGCGGAACATGAGTTACTGTTGTCATCACATCAAAGATGCAGGATCCCTTTCAGGTGTTATGCATTATGAGCTGCAACTACTTGTGCCTCTCCAAATCATTCTTCATGTTCACTTTTCTCTGATTTCATCCTTTCTTTTACTTGCACTCCTTACCATGTTTACATCATTCTTCTTCTGACCTTTCCCTTTCTGATGCTGGAGCATCAGTCATTTGCAAATGACTCAGCATTTTATCTTACACCTCCATCTCAATGAATTTTAGCCTAGCAGGACGATTTCTTCTTCTATGAGTCCAGAATGACTTTAAATGA
This sequence comes from Rhincodon typus, assembly GCF_021869965.1. Classification (NCBI taxonomy): domain Eukaryota; kingdom Metazoa; phylum Chordata; class Chondrichthyes; order Orectolobiformes; family Rhincodontidae; genus Rhincodon; species Rhincodon typus. Next base: position 62,183,789 of record NC_063335.1, on the reverse strand, counting down.
AGCGGCCACCTTTTATATTGGAATATCATGTCACGTGTCATAGTGTCATAGTGTCATAAAGGTGTGGCATGTCTGGTCAGGATTCTGCCATAATACAATATCCCTCCTTTTTCCTTAATGAACTTGAGCTCTTTTCTGATGACATGTATACGGATATAAATACATAATTGTATCTCTACATTCAGATGCTATCTTGGTGTACATACAATGTGACCAGACCTAGATTTATACAGTTATCTTAATATCATAATATGGCAGTGTATCAAGATTTTTGAGTGCTTTTTTTGTCATTGATGGAAATATATCATATGTCATAGATGTGTGGTTGTTATCTGGCATGACGTCTTTTGTAGTTGCTGCGTGATGGGTGGTTGATGCTATTCAGTTTGGCTATGCTAATTCTTTCTTTATATGACTTGACTATTATTCATTACAGCATCATATGACCTACGTTGGACACAATGACAAAGCACCTTTTTGTATACCCATGTGTTTGTGTGAAAATCTCAAACTCCTTTTCTTGCTGCAATTCAAGATGGCATAACTGTCTGTACCATTTTCTCCCTCCTTTCTGACAATGTCCCATGTGTAGTTAGATAGTGAGAGTCTGGGAGGGGAGAACTGTATGGATTTATCCCCCAAACATCAGAACTGTTGATAAGGGTAAACTATTCCCATGGAGCAGCACACAAATTTGACATTAATTTTACACAAGTCTTGGCAGGTCTCTTTAAATTTAATGATTGTGGATTTTAAAGTGCAAAGCATGTATTCTGTGAGAATATTCAAATAAGGATAGTGAGAGATGAGGCAATACATTGAGTAGTCCTTTTCCTTTGAAATCTGTACTGTGGACTGTAGTTGGTCACAATTTGTTGAGATGCAAAACATTGAATGTGATGGCCAATGTGTTAACAATGGTTGTACTAGTAGCATTGTTAATTTGTCTCACAAAAGAATATTTGATGAAAGAATCAGTCATTTGGAATATAATCGTTCTTTGGACATGGAAAATATTGATCGTCATGTTGCGCTATGGCTCACATGTGGAGGTGCTGGTGTTGGACTGGGGAGGAAAAGTCAGAAGTCACACAACACCAGGTTTATAGTCCAACAGGTTTATTTGAAATCACAAGCTCGCAGAGCGCTGCTTCTTTGTAAGGTGAATCTCAGAAGGTATCTTGTGTGAAGGGAAAGTTTGCGTCAGTTGTTAAGGTTAGTGGAATTGGCATGTTTCACGTGACTTGAATCATTGATGAAATGTCCAGATATTAGTATTGCATTAATGCTGGGGAATTATAATGATTTATACACCATTTCTTTTTCTGTGCCCATCTGACCTATATTGGAGATGATGTTGATGTCAGTCTTGCAGAATTATAACATATTTGCCATTGAAGATTACATTCTTGGAGAGTCCTAGTTCATCTCTGAATCACCAGAACAAACATACTAGCTTGGCGTCCTGTTGGATTATTCCAGGCCACCAATCTTTTTAAGCTGTTGCAGATGACCATCTTGTGACATAACTTGCTGAACCTGCCTTACTCGTTGGTAACCAAAATACGCAAGATTGAAGTAGCAGTTGAAATCTTTGGTGTTGCAACTGATGGGATGGTTAAGCCTATGGAATGTAAGAATTTGTAAATTAATGCTTAATGATGGATCAATAATAGGAGGCCAATCTGTTTCAACAACATAGAAAGTTTCAGGTTTCCACCTGAGGAGCTGTATTAACATTTAAGACCAATCACACAAATGCTTAGAGATAGCAAGAACTACAGATGCTGGAGTCAGAGACAACACAATATGAAGCTGGAGGAACACAGCAGGCCAGGCAGCAATCAGACAAGTGGGGAAGTTGAAGTTTCAGGTCGGGACTCTTCTTCAGAAATGGGGAGGAGGAGGACAGGAGCTGGGAAATAAATAGAGAGGAGGGATGGGGCTGGGGAGGGTAGGTGGGATGGTGATAGGTGCATGCAGGTAGGGATAGTGGTGGGGATTGGTCAGTGGGATGGGTGGGATGAATAGGTGGGAGAGAAGATGGACAGATTGTGTCAGGTCAAGGAGGCGGGGATGAGAGGGAGAGTTGGACCTGTGATAAGGCTGGTGGGGGGTGGGGTAGATTTTAAACCTGGTCAATTCCATGTTTAGGCCTTTGGGCTGTAGGCTCCCAAGACAAAATATGAAGTGCTGCTCATCCAGTTTGTGGTGGTGTCATTGTGACACTGGAGGAGGGCCAGGAAGGACATGTCATCCAGGGAGTGAGGGGGGAGTTAAAATGGTTGGTGACTGGAAGGTGTTGTCATTTGTCGTGCACAGAGCACAAATACTGTATGAAACAGTCTCCGAGTCTACGCTTGGACTCACCAACGTAGAGGAGGCTGCATCGGGAGTGGATACAGTAGACCAAGTTGACGGACATGCAGGTGAACCCCTGTCTAATATGAAAGGTTTGTTTTGGGCCTTGAATGGAGATGAGGGGAGACATGTAGGGGCAGGTGTAGCACTTCCTTCCATTGGAGGGAAAGGTGCTGGGTGTGGTGGGGTTAGTGGGTAGTGTGGAGCGGACGAGGAGTCACGGAGGGAGCAGTCCCTACGAAAGGCAGATGAGGGTGTGGAGGGAAATATCTCTTTGGTTGTGGGGTCGGAGTGTAGGTGGTGGAAGTGGCAGAGAATGATACGTTGGATGTGGAGGTTGGTGGGGTGATATGTGAGGACAAGGGGAATTCTGTTTTTATTTTTGTTGGGGACAGGGGGTGTGAGGGCAGAAGTGCGCAAAATGTAAGAGATGTAGTTGAGGGTAATTTCGATCATTGGAGAGGCAAGTTACTGTCCTTGAAATAGGAGGACATCTGGGATGTTCAGGAGTGGAATGCCCCATCTTGGGAGTAGACGTGGTGGAGGCAGAGGAATTGAGTGAGTATGGGATCACATTCTTGCAGGAGGGCGGGTGAGAGGAAATGTAGTCCAGGTAGCTGTGGGAGTCGGTGGGCTTGAAATAGATGTCAGTTTTGAGGCGGTCACCAGAGATGGAAACAGAGAGGTCCAGGAAGGAGAGGAAGGTATCGGAGATGGGCCAGGTGAATTTAAGGTTAGGGTCAAAAGTGTTAATAAAGTTGATGAACTGTTCAAGCTCATCGTGGGAGCACGAGGCAGCATCAATACAGTCATTGATGTAGCGGAGGAAGAGGTGGGGGGTAGTGCCAGTGTAACAGCAGAAACAAAACTGTTTTACGTATCCTGCAAAAAGGCAGATATAACCTGGGCCCATGTGGGTGCCCATGGCCATCCCCTTAGTCTGTAGGAAGCGGGAGGAGTTAAAGGAGTTGTTCAGGTTAATTCGAATTCTGTTAAATGGATGAGTTGCATAAGTTGTTGAACCCATTGTAAACAGTTAGATTATCTTGTGTGAACTACACCACACAGATTCCTAAGTACATCTCATGTAAAATACGCACGAGGATAATATTTGCAGATGCACCAGTGTTGAATTTGTCTATTTCTTTTGGGGTATATCACTTGGATGGAGGTGAGGACTTCAAATTTTCTGATGGCATCAATGCAGTGTGCGAAATTGTACTACCTGACTGAGGTTCGTAAGCTGTAACGATAGAGTCGTCTCTCGAACTTTGTTGAGCACATATACTTCTGTGCCTTGGATGGAACTTTGGAAGCTTTTTTGGCATTGTACCTTGGTTGGGAGCTCTTCCCACATTGTTGTGGAGCATTCTGTTGTACTTTGTGTTTCTGTGGGTGATTAGAGTTGTTCATATTTTAGCCTAATGTCCCGTTGTAGAACATATATATGTTACAAAGCACTGAACTCAGTCTTGGTAAGTAAGACAAATCACACAAGATTTGGCAGTTTCACTGAACCTGTTGATGGCTGCAATGATTGTTCCATGTTAAAGTAATTACAGATACTGCAATTGCATCAAACTTGCATCTTCCAGCAGAGTGCCAATGGGTTTGTCCAGAAATGCTTTCCTGAAGGATGGGTATAGAAGTAATGGTCACTCTGTAAGTCTTTCAGCTAAGTTAGCATCAGTGAAATTGCACTCCATACCTATTATACTGACATTTGCCAACAAACTGTCAATCATCTTTCATTGCTATTATTAATATGGCATAAACTCAAACATGTGTATTCTGAAATTCAAAGTTTAAGTTGATCATCCGTAATCTGAACTAATGTGTTACATCTTGGTCCACTCCTCCACACACCTCACCTATCTCTATCTACTGGCACTCCACTCCCTCCCGGAGGCTGGATGTGCAAATCCACATTTGCTGGCATATTCTATTGCATCTCCAAAACCTAAACATTTCATAAGAATATTAAGAGTAAGAGGATTCTAGGGAAAAGGAGAGACTCTATTAGAGAACAAAGGGCTAACCTGTGTGTGGATCCAGTGGAGGTGGGTGAGGTCTTAAATGAATACTTCTCATCTATATTCACAAAGGAGAAAGAATTTGTGCCTGGGGATTTCAGTTGGGATGGTGAGATTCTGGAATACTTTAAGATTAATGAGGAGGAAATATTAGATGTTTTAACAAGCATACAGGTGCACAAATCCTCAGAGCCTGATGTATCCAGGCTGCTATGGGAGGCAAGGGAGGAGATTTCTGGGGCTTTAGTAGAGCTATT
>NC_063335.1:62155337-62179128 GCF_021869965.1 Rhincodon typus | reverse complement strand
CTATGGGAGGCAAGGGAGGAGATTTCTGGGGCTTTAGTAGAGCTATTTAATACCTTAATTCTTGCAGGTGAAGTGCCAGATGACTGGAGGCAAGTTAATATGATTCCTTTGTTAAAGAAGGGCAGCAGGGATAGCCAAGAGATTACAGACCAAAGAAAAACAAAGTACTACAGATGCTGGAAATCAAAAGCAAAATCAGAAGTTGCTAGAAAAACTCAGCAGGTCAGGCAGCATCTGTGGATAGAAAGCAAAATTAATGTTTTGAATCCAGTGACCCTTCTTCAAAACTGATTGTAACTCGGAAAAGTGTGGTATATATGCAAGAGAAGGGGTGGGGGAGGGGGAAGGAGTAAGCAATAGGTGGAGATGGAGCCAAGAGACAGAAAAAAACAGTTGGGCAGACAAAGGAGCAGGTAATGGTCAGCCTGGGAGAATGAATAGCTGCTAATGGGTTGATGGTGAAATAAGAAAATGATTAGAATGGAAATTCTGTTGGAGAGAGGAACAGAACTTCTTCAAGCTGGGCATACCTGGAAGAGATGTGATGGTGAGTTAAACACCAAACCAAAAACCAAAGAACTACAGATGCTGGGAATTACAGAACAGTTCGTTTGATATCAGTAATAGGGAAATTATTGGAAAAAATCTAAAGGACAGGATTCATCAATACTTGGAAAGGCAAGTATTGATCAGGATTTGTTAGAAGGAGATCCTGTCTGATTGATCAATTGAGTTTTTTTGAAAAGGTGACTAAGTATATTAAGGATAGTGCAGATGGTGTGGTTTACGTGAACTTCAATAACGCCTTTGACAAGATTCCACATGGAAGGTTGTTCCAAAAGGTAAGAGCCTATGGGATCCAGGTTGGCAAATGGGATCTAAAATTGCCTTATAAATAGGAAGTAAAGAACGATTTTGGTGGGTTATTCATAATTGGAAACTTTTGACCAATGGTGCACCGCAGGGATCTGTGCTGGGATCCTTACTGCTTGTTATGTATATTAATGATTTGGATGTGAATGTAGAGGTATAATTTGTAAGTTTGAAGGTGATACAAAAATTGGTGGTGGTGTTGATAGTGAGGAGGATGGTCTCAGGCTAGAGGTCAATATTGATTAGCTGGTAAATTGGGCAAAGAAATGGGAGATGGAATTTAACTCTGATAAATGTGAGGTAATCTATTTTTATAGGTTTAATAAGGGAGGGAAATACACAAAAAATGGTAAGACCCTGTGGAGTACTGAAGCACAAGAGCACTTTGGTTCACAAGTCCATAGATCCCTGAAGGTGACAGCTTAGGTACATAGTGTGGTGAACAAGGCATATGGGATGCTTGCCTTCATTAGCTGGAGTGTAGAGTATACGAGCAAGGAAGTCTTGTTACAACTTTATAAAACATTGGTATGGCCATAGATGGAATACTGTGTGAAGTTCTGGTTGCCATATTATCAAAAGAGTGTAATTGTACTCCGGAGGGTGCAGAGGAGATTCACCAGGAAGTTTCCTGGGATAAAAGTTATGAGGAGAGATTGAATGGACTGGTTTTGTTTTCTTTGAAGCAGAGGAGGTTGAGAGGGAATCTGATTGAGGTATACAAAATTATGAGGCATATAGACAGAGTAGATCATGAGACTCTCTTCCCTATGACAGACGTGTCTGAAACCAGAGGGCATAAGTTTAAGGCAAGAAGCAAGTCATTTATAACAGATATGTGAGAAAATTCTTTTCATCCAGAGAATAGTAGAAATATGGAAGGTGCTGTCTGAGAGGGTAGCGGAAGCAGATACTTTTATGACATTTGAGAAGTATCTGGATGAGCACTTAAAATGCCAGGGCATGGTAGGCTATGGACCAAGTACAGCTTAATGGGACTGGTGTAGTTTGGTGTTTGGTGATTGGCATAGACATGGTGAGCCGAAGGGCCTGTTTTCTATGCTGTGTGACTCTATTTTCAGGCTCTCTCCTTTTAGCCATATGTAGTGACACTTTATTCCCAACCATAATGGAGGAGGATGGGAAAATTGCCCTGATAATTTTGTATAATGACTGTAATACTGAAAGTGCTTGGGATTTATACTATGCATGTAGTTTGTAATGTATAACTATAGATTGTGAACAGGTTTCTCCTTGAATACATTCTCAAGTTAATTTGTATATGAGTCAGAAGACTATGCAAGATAATGTAAAATACTTGCTCATAAGTGCAGGAAACTTGTATGTTGGATTTTTAAAATTACTTCCCAAAGGGGATCATCTATTTGTAAGTATGAACATTGTAAATACAAATCAGACATTCATTAATCAGGAACCCCCTGTATCCACTTTCCGCAACATTTGCTAGAGAAATCGCTCTGGTTTAGGTCATGCATAACCTCTCTTTGCTGAAAATTATATAGTTTTTGAATGGTGTCTCCAAGCAAACTTGTTTGCTTTGCTGCCTGCTGAAAAATTTGCATGTTTGTTCCTGCTACATCCCACCATCACCCCATTGGCTGACGGTGTTGATGCACAACGGCAGTGGCAATAACAGTCTGATTTTTGGATATTATAATGTTTTCATCAACTGCATAAAAATTATGAATGTATAATAATTAAATCAGTTAATCTTGCAGTATAACTCAGACACTGAAAATTCAACTTATTGCAATTACAGTGCTTCGAAGTGTAAAATATCTAGGGTAACAATGCAAGGCATCAAATTTAGACAGAAACCTTAAGCTTAATTGAGCTCTCTTCAAGTAATCACGTTTCTCCGTGTATACTTATCACATCTTCTGCCATTTCTTCTATAGGTACCTGTTGAGAATTCTTTGTGGTTGTTGAACACAGGGAATGGGTTAGGAAGATTTATTTTACTCCAAGTTGAATTATTTCTTTCTATGGCTTACAAGAGTTATTTCAGTATCCTATACCTCACAGAAATAAATTCAATGCAGAAGATTGTGCACAGATATGTTTAATTTCCTTGCTCTCCCAGACTTCTTCATTGAGATCAGAGATTTGAATATGGGTTGTAATCCTTAACTTGAAGTATGAAAATAAACTTTTCTAAGTACTAGTTTCAGATACATAAACAAGTTACCTTTCAAATATTGTAATCCTCCCTGTTTGCTTGTGCTTTCTGGAGCTTTATTACTGAAAATCCCTCAGATCATCAAATCTAGATATTAAAACCAATCCATATGGTGCTTCCCTGCATGCAGCATTGCACTTTGTGTTCTTGTCATTTACCCACTCGATTTCTTCAACTTAGAATATATTACTATAGATATATGATAAATATTTATTTAAGATTCTAGATATTTTTGTGGATGGAAAGGCAAGTTGCAAGAGGACAGTTATATTAAAAGATATTGATAGGTTAAGTAAGCACGCAAAAAGTTGGCAAATGGAGTATAATATTGGAAAATGTGAAATTGTTTATTTTGAAAGGCAAACAAATATTTATCTGGAGAAAAACTGCAGAAAGCTGCAATACAAAGGGACTTAGGGATACTTGTGCATGAAACAGAAACAGCTAGCACGTAGGTCCTGCAAGTTATCAGGAAGGCTAATGGAATATTAGCCCTTTATTTCAAAGGGTTTGAATAAAAGTAGGAAAGTCTTACTGCAAATGTACAAGGTGCTGATGAGATCACATCTGGAGTACTATGAGCAGTTTGGTCCCCTTATTTAAGGAAATAAATATTTTCATTGGAGGCAGTTTAGAGAACGTTCATTAGCACAACCCCTGGTATGGAGGAATTGTCTTATGAGCAAAGGCTAAACAGGTCCATAGAATTATAGACTTTTACTGGACAGAAGGAGGCCCTTTGACTCATTGTGTCTGTACAGGCTCCCAAAAGAACGACCCAGCTGGTCCTATTCTCCAGCACTTTCTCTGCAGCCCTCGAAATACATCACTTTTAAATATATATCCAGCTGTCTTTTGAAACCTTCTAAGAATCTGTCTCCTCCACTCTCCCAGGCAGCGCATTCCAAATCCTAACAACTTTCTGAGTGAAGAAGTTTCTCTTCATCTCACTCCTAGCTCTCTTACTGACAGTCTTGAAATTGTGAAACCTTATTACTGACATATCAACCAGTGCAAACAAAATATCTTCTTTACCCTGCCAAAATTGCTCCTAATTTTGAACACCTCAATAAGGTGGGATTCTACTCACTGGAGTTTAGAAGAATAAGAAGTGATCTCATTGAATCATATTGGGTTTTTAGGCTGATAGGGTAATTACTGAGTGGATGTTTCCCTCATGGTCTTAGATTCAGAATTTTATACTGACATGAGATGAATTTCTTTATTCAGAGGGTTGGGAGCCTTTGGAACTCCTTGCCACAGAGAACTGAGAGTCAGAGTCCTTGTGTATATTTAAGGCTAGGATTGACCCTTGATCAGTACAGAAATCCTGGGTTATGGGAAACGACAGGAAAGTGAACGTGGGGAATGTGATCCAACTGAATGGCAGAGCAAGCTCAGGCTAAACGGCTTACTTCTGTTCCTATTTGTAATGGTCTTATGATCTTGCTAGGCCATATCAGCTGAGAGTCAACCATAGCTCTGGATCTGGAGTTGCTTGTCAGCTAGACCAGATAAGAATGACAGATTACCTTTTCTAAAGGATTTTTGTGAACAGGACTTTTCTTTTACAATTGATCATTACAATTTCACACTTATTAATTGAATTTAAATTCCTCCAATTGTTGAGGTGGGATTTGAACTCATGTTCCAGCCCATTAGTCTGAGCCTCTGGGGTGGTAGTTCAGTGATATTGTGAAAATGTGACCCTATGTATTCCATATAAAAATGTTACTTTTTGTTTTGTAGGCTTTTTTCGTCCCCCACAAGATTTTCTTTTTTTTACTTGCTGTTTATTTTTGATATTTCTCTTGATAGGAATCTCTAAATTGAATACTGCTTCTGAGAAGTGGACAGTGGTGATGAAGACGGGTGATTTGGGTACAAATGCCAAAGTTTCCATGTGGGTATTTGGTGATAAAGGTATAGCAGGACCATTGAGGCTTTTGAAAAGCAAAAACACCAATACCTTTCTCCCAAATCAAAGTGATGATTTCAAGTAACCCAGCATAACTCTTCTTCAGTTTCTTGCTCAAACTTCCAATATTAGTAGTTGCTCAGAGTACTTAATGATTTATTTAGAGATGATCAAAATTCATTTCAAATCATTTTCTTAATAAAGAAATACATTTTACTAGTTAAGGAGCTTGTACAGTGCTATGGTCTGTGGTTTATCAGCTTAAAGAAAATCAAATAATATACTTTCAATCTTTAGGTTAGTCTGGAGGATGTTGGGAATATCTACAAGATTCACATTGCATATGATAATACAAGCAAACAACCACACTGGAAGTTGAATAAGGTACATTATGCACGACTAAAACTGGATCTGGGAATGGTTTTTACAATTTTCTTGGTTATTAAGATAATTGTTCAGATAAAAGCTAGTATTTCTAAATAAGTTATTGGTAACATACCTGGTAGAGACAAATACAGCAAACTGTCTGTTAAAAGATCTGCCACTTCCTGGAATGAGCCTGTGGCATAACATTTGAGAACTAGATTCACCTGCTGTGCGACATGCTATAGATTTTGATTGCAGATCTGACTGTTTCAGCAGACAGAACTCCTTTAAAGCTTTGTAACTTTAAAAAGTGTATCCTTGTGAGACTAATCCAAAGGAAACTTGGAAAATGCCCTTGTCTACAAATCTTGCTAGTAAAGCTGGGATAGTCTGCCTCTCCTCTTTTGCCATTTAATTAATCTCACTTCCATTTACCTCCTGCTATGCTTGTATCTCCTGCTAAGCTTGTACCAGAATGTATATTATGTAAAGATGCATTGCTGTGGAGTCTTCAAATCCCAGTTCAGTAAGTATTTTTCTTAAAATAAGATGTTTTCTCAGGCTGTTGCAGAACTGAACAGTGCCCCTAGCAACTAGAATGAGCAGTTCTGCTTTAGTCCTCCCTCCTACCTTCTACAAATCTTTTCATTGTGACTTGTTGCATTACAACAGCTATTGCAGATTTTGCACTTCTCTCACGTACTATAATCTAGCATGCTGGTATTTTCATGGAATAACCATCAAATCTGCTCATGTTTTATGCAAAAGGATCTGTGAATTTTTGAGGCTGAATGTTAACTCTCTAACAACTTTTACAGTATCCCACTGTAGATATCCTCATTATCAAACATCAGCCCATTTCCCAGCATATGACTAATTCTGGCTTATCTTGTCTGCCAGTGTCTCCAAACTCATAGTCTTCCAAACAGCAAACATCACAGTCCCTAAACATTTTCATTCTTGATATTGGGTGAGAGTGATAGGTCTTTGGAAGAGTGCAGCAAGATCCAAGCCATTGCTGCAAGGGTGGCCTAGCTGGAAATAAAGAAAAGAAGAAAAGTGGAAGGGCAGCACTGATAGGAAATTCTTTAGGGGAACAGAAAGTTGTTTCTGTGGCAGTCGATATAACTTCAGGATGGTTTGTTGTCTCCCTGGTACTCAGTTTAAGGGTGCCACAGAATGACTTATGGTGAATGGCCTAAGGTTATGGTTCACTTGGTGCTAATGACATAGGTGGCCTTGCATAAGAATTTTGGAAGCTAGATTGAAAATTAGCAAGCAGGATCTCTAAACAAAAAATCTCTTGATTGCTCCTAGTGCCATGTATATGTGAGTATAGAAATAAGAAGACTTCACAGATGAATGCATGGCTGGAAAGTTGTGCAGGCACATTGGAGATTTGGGGAACATATAGGTAAAGGAATCAAAAACACAATTACAACATGGATGCAAAATTCACTGAGGGGTTTGAAAAAGAGTGTAATAGTTAATGGGTATTTTTTAAGCTGGAGGATGGTTTGTAATGGATTTTCAGTATTAGGATCCATGTTTTCCTGTATCTATACATATATAAATGATCTAGATCTTGTTATGCAGGTGACAATTTCAAAGTTGACTGATGATACATAACGAGACAATTGGAATCTGTGGGGAAGGAAGTGCAGAACCTCAAAACGATGCTGATTAGTAGGTGGAGTGGGTAGAAAAGTGGCGGATAGAGTTAATTGTCGAGAAGTGTGAAGCAATACACTTTTGCATAAAGAAAATGGAGACCGCATAAAAAGAAGCATATTATTTTATAGGGTATACAGGAGCAGAGAGATAGGTATCTATGTATTAAGTCACTAAAGATGGCAGGACAAGCAGAGAGAACTGTTAATAAAATATACAGTGTAGGAGCATTTTTCCTGACCCTACACTGTAAAAAGACTCAGGAGGCAGGCAGAATTCAGGCAAGTGAAAAATGTTTATTCAAGCAGAAACCCCTGGCTTATGCAGGGAGAGGGCCAAAAAATCTTTACGGAATCTGGCTTCGGAAGATAGATCAATGACAGACCCTCAGCTTTTACGAAGAAATACAGCATTTTTATAAATTTTGTTTTACAGTAATCAAATACAATGTAGTCATCATCCTTCCCCTTAATTCAAACACTCAATCCTGTGGAACACCTAATCAGTGATGGGCACGTCCATGGACAGCCCCAAGTTCCCATGATCTTATAGTATTAACCAGACATTGTAACCTCTAGGCCTTGGGATCTTCCTATGCGTCCTATCCATTCGCATTCCAAAAGTTTAATGGCTATTCTCCTTCGGGTTTTTCTCAGGCTTGTTTATCTGTAAGGACTGCTCAACTTTTATTATCCATTGTGTTTTGGTGCTGTCTTTTATCACATTCAGTTACTCCTTTTATTTTCCCACTGTCCCAATAACATCATGTAAAATTTGTGATCAATCCATCTTTGCTCAGGGCATAAGAGAAGGTGTCTTTTAAGGCAACTTAATCTTTACATCTAAGCTTAAATGGTTTTTTTTAAGGCTTGTATTATATCCTGCTTATGTATTGAAGCCAACTGCTTTGATTAGAGCATTTTTAGCTAGAAACTATTGAATATTGCTGGTAGCTTCAAAGAGGCAAATACTTACTGCAAAATAACTTTAGCTGTTATCCTTGCAGCTGCTTGAGGACCTAATCTAGCACCTGACATTATTCATTTACTGGAAAAATCACCCTTTCATTAATAAAGCTGGAATTGGGTCATTTATCTATCCTAAGGCATCCTTTTATCAGAACTGTCTTGGATAGGAGCATACAATGTTCTTTTACTGACCTTCTATCAGTTCTATTCAAAGGTTTTAGGGCAGTATGGTGGCTCAGTGGTTAGCACTGCTGCCTCACAGCGTAATGGACCTGGGTTCAATTCCACCCTCAGGCGACTGTCTGTGTGGAGTTTGCACATTCTCCCCATGTCTGCATGGGTTTCCTCTGGATGCTCCGGTTTTCTCCCACAGTCCAAAGGTGTGCAGGCTAGGTGGATTGGCCATGCTAAATTGTCCATAGTGTTCAGGGATGTGTAGGTTAGGACGGTTATAGAGGGATGGATTTGGGTGGGATGCTCTGAGGGTCGGTGTGGACTTGTTGGGCCGAAGGGCCTGTTTCCACGCTGTAGGGAATCTATGACTGGTACCATTGTATTTCACTGTGTGAGCAGGCTGCTTAGCTTCTGTCTGCCATCTTGTAAGCAGGTATGGGCAGCTTAGTGTGTTCAGGTACAGGTCACCCTACATGGCCAGGTACAGGTCACCCCTACATACAGTATTCTAGGCTCCATTAATAGGGACATCAAATACAAGATTAGGGAGATTTTGAGGAATGTATAGGACATCGGTTAGACCCAACCTGGAGTATTGTATACAGTTCTTCTGGGTGCTGCTCTGTAAGAAGAATGTGAATATATTGGAGAGAGTGCAGAAGACATTTACAAGACTAAGAGGAGATTTGATATATGGTTTCAAATCATGATGGGCTTGGACAGAATAGTTTGGACGAAAATGTTCCTGGTTGTAAAAGTATCAAGAGCAGAAGGCATGATTTTTGTGATTTGCAAAATAAACAACATGATGTGAGGAAAATCAAAATCACACAGTGAATGATCAGGGTTTGGACTGCACAGTTGAGTTGTATGGTCGAGGCATGTTCAATCAAGGATACATTAGATGATTATTTAAATAGAAATAATGTGCAGGGTTAGGAGGAAATGGGATTAAGACATAATGCTTGATGCAAACATGATGGGCAAATTGATCTCCTTCTATACCATACAAGTGTTACAAGAATACCTTATTCTGTTTCATTTCTTCTGTGCTTGGGTAATATATTTTACATTTTTGACCTTACAAAAAATGTTACATTTAGGTTCTAAATCAGCTCAAAATTTACAAATTCTTTTTGTGCATGCACATTAACTTTTTTTTGTGTTGCTTTTTCGCCATATTTTAATGATACTTCTTCAGATATTGTCTGTGTAACAGGCATGGACAGAGGGATGAGTCCAAGTTGCAAAAAAACTTGGCTAACTACTTATCAATGCATAAAAACAATTTTAACTAAACAAATCAGTTTCATGAATCACCAAGAAAATGAATTTTCATTCAATCAATCATTTGTCTTTTTTGGTGTAAGTAAGATGAAATAATTATTTCACTGCCAGTCTTGAAGTGCATAAACGGGTTTGAAGATCTTCAGGCTGTGTTGGATATATTTGGGTAAAATGTATGGAAAGAATGATCATGTTTGAAGCTTGAATAGTTTGACTGTCTCTGTTAGAGACCATAATAGGATATAAACATACTTGCAAGTCAAAAACAGCTGCTATGAAATAACATTAGAACCAAGGGCATTGGTTAGAGAAATATAAATATGTTAAATAAGATATGTGACACCATTGGAGGAATTGTAATTCCCTCACCCCCAACCCTTGCACACACTACCATCCTGCCCAGGATGGATGGAAGAGAGATGGGCTGCAATGTGTGAAATGGGACAATTTGCAATATCGAATCCTAATCCACACAAAACTGAATTTCTTTCTTTCTTTTAACATGCCAGGTTAGGTATGCCGAAACAATCCACTCTGGAAAGGTAGTTCCATAATTGAAACACATAAATATGGCAGTTACCTAAATATGATGCTTGCCAGTTGTGTTTCCCAGCAACTGAGAGGTGTGGAAACAGCCAGATTCAATAGGTGGAGTGCTATTTATAGCATGCTTGTTCATCAACAATTGGTAAATCCACTTATTTGAAAAATAAGATGCTTCCATATTCCCCTCTCTTCAATTGCTGATCTCCTTCACCAGCCTACAATGATCCAAACAGTCTCCAGCAATGATCTTTCATTACGTTCACACTTTCATGCAGCTCTCTGTGAACCTGGCCAGCTGCGGGATGCAAAATTGAGCAAGAATTTAAAAACAAATCTTAATGTTAAATTTGGTAAGATGTCAACTTATTCAACATTTCCACTTTGTCTCCACAAACAAAGTTCATCTTTGTCCTTTGTCCTTCCCCACCCCTAAATATTTGGGGCCTATGTTACTACTTAGAAACATAAGTCTTGGTAGAAACACCATTTCTGTAGTCTATAATTTCATTTACACGAATGATGAAGAAATCATAACTGGTGAGCACTGGAATAGAATTCCACAGCTACGAATTGGTACTGTATTGGAAAAGTAATGTTATATTTTTAATTACAGGACAAATTTTAGATAAAAATGCATCTGTTGATGTGAATTTTTATTCCAGGTATTGATGAAATGTGTAAATACTGGGCAGATTTTGAACTTTAATGCAGATCGATGGTTATTGACAGAACATGATGATGGAGATGTTGTGCGTGAATTTCCCCTTGCAAGACAAAAGGATGGGCAGCCAGTCTATCCATGTATCAAAATTTCCAATGAAAAGGTGAACTACTCCTCAGTGTTTTGCCAGCTAGGGTAAATAATGAAAATATTAGCCCTTTGAGAATTTCAATGTTTGAAATTTCACACAACTAATGAGAATTCAAGCTTAGAATTATAACCATTTTTATTCATGAAATGCATGATCAGACAGACAAATATGAGTTTATTATATGTTTGTTACTAACCAGCTACTTAATAATATTAAGCCATGATGCAAATTCTCTCCTACTAGTGTCATTATTCTTTTCTGTACAACGATGGGCTGAAATGAAACATAGTACAATATGTGGTTGTGCATGACTATCAGATCAAATTTGGGAAAACTGGAGGTATTTCGGGAAGCTGGTTCCTACCCATTGACTGCTAAGTTTCTGTCCACATTAGGCTGCATGTACCATAAACACTTGGGAGAGATTGGTTGTTGAATGCCATATATTAATTATTGAATAAGTTATTTTTTATTATTCCATATTCTCAGTGTACTGTTGGAACACGCTGTCATTGGAGAGATATTAGTGGTGGTGATTTCACCTGACGGTCACCATGCCTCAGGCGAAGGGTGAGATTGAGTATGAAGTGCCTTCATGATGACCTAGCTAGTACAAGAATTGAACATGCGCTGTTAGCATCACTTTATGTTGTAAATCAGCCATCCAGTCTAATGAGCTAACCTATTCCCAAGAACTATGTTACCATTATGATGGAATCTGCAATTTTAAACTGATATTTTCTTTGAATCGGGCTGTGCCTGAAAGAGAAACAAAAACTTAAGGTTCTTAGGAGAACTAAAGCCAAAACAAAATATAAAAAGAAAGCTTTGGATTTTTAGGTAAACTGAAGCAATTTGGGATCATTTAAAGACACAGAGCAATTTGAGTTCAGAACAACAGTGGAAAGAGGCAACACAAAGGTTGGATCAAGAAATGGAAATAAAGGAAAATAAGGTTATTGTCGCTGCTTTAGTTGTTTTTTTAGAAATATGCTTATGTAGCTTAAATTTTACTTGCCAATTATTATTCTAAACCTGGATATTGCCCTGATCTTGCTTCATTTTGAAATGGACTGCTTCAGTGTTTAAAGAATGGTGAATGATGCTAAACATTGTACTATCAATGAACATTTCTACTTCTGATCTTATGACAGTGAGTTGGCTATTGATGAAGCAGCTAAAGATGGTTGGGCCTAGAACATTACCCTGAGGGACTCCTGCAATGATGTCCTGGTGCTGAGAGGACTGACCTCCAATCACAACCAACTTCCTTTGTGCCAGGAGAGTTTTCCCCCTGATTCCCATTGACTATAGTTTTTCTAGGTATCCTTTATGTATAGAGCATTCACTCACCACTGGAATTCAACTATTTTGTCCATGTTTGAACCAAGGCCAGGGGTTATAACTTGAGCATAACCCAAACTGAGCATCATTGCACAGCTTATTGCTGAGCAAGTGCTGCTTGATAGCACTGTTGATGACCCCTTCCATCACTTTACTGATGCTCAAGAGTAGACTGCTGGGGTGGTATTTTGCTGGTTTGGATTTGTCACACTTTTTGTATACGGACATACCTGGGCAATTTTCCACATTGTCAGGTATATGCCAGTGTTGTATCTGTGCTGGAACAGCTTGGCTAGGGGTGCTGTAAGTTCTAGAGCATGAGTCTTCAGTAATATTGTCAAATATTGTCTGGGTCCACAACTTCTTTAGTATCCATTACCTCCAGCCATTTATTAATATCACATGGAGTGAATAGAGTTGACTGAAAACTCGCACCTGTGATGTAGGGGACCTCAGGAGGAGGCAGAAATGGATCATCACTCAACTAGTTCAGTCAGCAGTGGTTCTATCCAGCCATCATTAGTGGTGGGCATCCATTCTGCGCACTTGCTACCCCTGTTTCCTCCAAGTGCTCCTCAGCATAGAGGAGTACTGATTTATCAGTGGAGGGATGGGATTTTTTTGGAAGATAGGAAAATAGTATGTGACATTAAGGAGGAGGTTTCCTTTCCCAAGTTTAACCTGATACCATGAGACTTTGGGGCAGCACAGTGGTTAACATTGCTGCATCACAGCGCCAGGGACCTGGGTTCGATTCCACCCTCGGGTGACTGTGTGGAGTTTGCACATTCTCCCTGTGTCTGCGTGGGTTTCCTCCGGGTGCTCCGGTTTCCTCCAAAGTCCAAAGATGTGCAGGCTAGGTGGATCGGCCATGCTAAATTGCCTGTAGTTTTCAGGGATGTGTAGATTAGGTGGGCTTATAGGGGGATGGGTCTGGATGGGTGCTCTGAAAATCGGTGTGGACTTGTTGGGCCAAAGGGCCTGTTTCCACACTGTAGCGTTTCTATGATTCTATGACTTCAGATTTAATGTTAAGATAATTCCCTCCTGACTGAACACCAGTGTGCTGCCACCTTTGCTGGATCTGTACTTGTGGTGGGACAGGATAAGCAGGACATGTACCACTATACATCACCAAGGAGGCAATGGCCTAGTGGTATTATCGCTGGACTGTTAATACAGAGACCCAGAAAATGTTCTGGCGACCCAGGTTTAAACCACCCCACAGCAGGTGGAATTTGAATTCAATAAAAAAATCTGGAATTAAGAATCTAATGGTGACCATGCATCCATTGTTGATTGTTGGAAAAACCCATCTGCTTCACTAATGTCCGTTAGGGAAGGAAACTGCAATCTTTACCTGGTCTGGCCAATATGTAACTGCAGACCCACATAAATGTGTTGACTGTTAACTGCCCTCTGGGCAAAGAAGGATGATCAGTAAATGCCCTCATCCTGTGAACGAATTAAAAATAAAACTCTCTTTACAGTCACGGTGACAGTGTTGAAAGCTTTTGGTATATCTTGCACTATTTGTTGATGCACTTTCTACTTCATCGTTCTTATTCTCCTTTTTAAGAGATGGGGTCTTAGCTGAGATAAGCTTGGAGAAATCTGCGTAATCCAACATAGACTCTTATCTCCTGGGCTTGTAACTGACATCTGCTCTTGCTCACTGGTGAAGTCTGAAGTACTTGATAACTCAACTATCTGACTAATGGGCTCACTGACTTGAGATTATCTGACCTGGAGTGTGATCTGTAGCAGTTCTGTTGCAGTGCACCCTGTGAAGAACTGTGTTCATCTGAGGATTTGTCATTCGTCATCTCCACCAACTTCAGCTGCACATGTGAAAGCCTGGAAAGACAGAATAAATGCAAGTTAGTCCTAGCAAGATATAATAATAACTTGCAACTGTTCTTTTTTGTTTATGATAATTTGATAGTTGCTGTAGCTGTTAACATGTGGATGGCTTTTATTTAGTTGTGTCACAGGTAGTAAGAAATTTCCCATCTACCCATTTGTGATAGCCAAGAATGGCAAACTTTCATTGACTTCCAAGGCCAGCACTTTAATTAATTAATAAAAGTGAAATTTGTGCAAAGCAAGGATTATGTTTTCTGGCACAAATGCATATCAACCAAATGTAATAGTCATGAAAAGGATCCGTATTTAGTTCAGAAATCCTGCATTTTTATCCTTAATGTTTATTTACCAAGTGGTCAGCTCTGGTGTACAATTTACTGTATCTCTTCATGTCCCTAAGTAAAATCTGAAGAAAGAAAAGTGAGCTGGTCGCATATAAACATAATAGTCTGCAGCTATTAACTGTCCAGTCTGTGTGGAGGCTTCCACTGGTTCTCTCCCTTTCCCACATGTTGTCTAGTGAATTCTGTAAACAAAAGGTCCTTGTATCCATTCAACCAGTAGTTAGCTGAGGATGATAATCATGGGGAAGAAGCATGAAACTGTGCAAAGATAATGATGATGAATGCTAGTGTTGGATTGCTAGATTGCAGTGTGAGGAAGTGTATAGAAAGAGAAGGATTGATGGCCATGCAAGGTAAGTAGGCATGAGAAGTGATGCGTTATTGAGTTGAAAAGGCAGAGCAAGGAAGTAGGATGATGAGCACTGAAAGTGATGTGTCATTATATTCATCTTTCCTGACCTGGATAGTTGAATGAAATGCATCCTGTAAATAATTCAGAAGCACTGTGTTACACTGCTGCTTCTGGCCTTCTCTGTAACATCCTCACCATCTGTGTTTCAACTTACAGTTTCTTCCTATATTTGCTTTGGAAAAATATTTTTCTCCTCAGTAGCACATCCACGGCAGTGTTAATGGCCTGATCAGCAGCCTGAAAGTTTGTGGACTCTATTTTGACACTTCCAACTTTCTTTTTGCTAACTCCAACCCCTTCAATGAGCAACATTGTTCCTTTATCTACTGGATTTGAAATTCGATCATTCAGGCCTAAATCACATCTGCAAGCTTTGTTGGTTAGGAAATCAGGAAGAATTATTTTAATGAGATGGCAGCAATTGCTTTAAAATCTATTTTAAAATTTTCTGGACTGCCTACAGCTATGTGTCTGTGAAATATGAGTTTAAAGTTGAGCATTGTATAACAGTTTAAAAACTCGCACCTGGAACTTATAATGCCATCACATACATCTGGTCAGATCTTCTCCATTAAATGAAAAACTAAAATTTTTTATTGTTAAACAGCGTTCTTGAAAGATGTACGTGTATTGAGTTAGGTCTTCATCAGCCATGATCTGATTGAATTGTGGAATAGGTTTGAGGGGCTAAATCCTGCTCCTATGTCTTGTCTTGATAAAAGGTATTTTATGTCCTACACTGTGGGAACTATTGATAGAAGGATCTTTAAGGGAAATCAAAAGATAACAGTAGAAAAAGCTGAACCATCATTAAAGGGAATGCTTAAGAGACCAATTGCAGGTGGAGCAACCACGCCAATCCACAGGAAACACGTCTCAGTCATAGCAGCAGTGTACCACAAAATAAACCATTAGGCTTGGTGTATAGACTTTGGTAAACATGTTGGGGTATAGACTTTGATAAACATTTCCAATAACTGAAATCTCTGATGGAAACACTAATTTTTAACATGTTTGATGAATAGGAACTGATCATTTAAAAATTGTATTGACCCAGATGACTGCAACAAAATGAAGGCATAATAATTACTGCTGTGGTATCTCACATACACTACATTAATCTGACCTGTGGCCCAGCATGGTCTGTGCTGTGGTGCAATGAACGGCTCACCTAATGCATATATTTCACCAAGTTACTCGTGATTGCTTGATTGCTAGATGTCTATGATCAATGAAACCTTGTCACAATTAAACCTAAATTATGATACTCTTTCATTCTGTTAGATCATTTGATGTTCTCAAAACAGCTCTAGCACATTTTCTCATACCATAGGACTTGTTTTCCATTGCTATATGACGCTATGAATGTAGCCACATCTGTTAATATATTCTTCTATCTTCTCTCATGCACACTGTATATTGAACTAAATAAGAGTTCCTCTCAGCCCATGTAATGGTTGATTCCTTTTGCTGCATCTTCTCCAGCTGCACATCCAGACTTACTTTAGTGAAGGACAACCCTACCATTTGCAACTGTAAAATAATTTCTAATCAGGAAATTGTGATTTGAGTAACAGACTTCCTAAAATACTGTTGGTTTCCGGACTTAGCATTACCATAGTTTCTTCTTGCAGTTTGTGTCTGGACTATTTTTGTTCTAAAATATTTTCATTAGGCTATTTCATTTAATAAGCCAGCTGTACAGGATATTCTTCAACATGGAAATACAAGTAAACTGCATCTGAGAAGTTGACCATTCTGCAGTGTCCAGTTTTACAAAAAGAAGGTAAAGCATTCTTCAGGTATAATTTCAGTTGTAATATGCAAATTTGTGTTGAACCTTTTGAGATTTCTAGACTGCTATTAATCAAGTACATTTTCTATTAATGATGGAATAGTTGTAACTGGCTTTATACCTTACTTACAAACATGGAAATTTGGAGCAGGAGTGGGACCTTGGCTCTTCGAGCCTGCTCTGCAACTTAATAAGGTCATGCATGATTTGATTGCGACCACAAATTCATTCCTGCCTATCTACAGGAGCATTTCACTCCTTCGCTTACCAAGAATCTATCCACCTCTGCCTTAAAAATTTTCAAAGACTCAGTTTCCGCCACTTTTTCAAGTTCATGACCCTGTGAAAATAAAAATTCTTCTTATTGCTATCTTAAATAGGTGAGCCCTTATTTTTTAAACAGAATTCCTAGCTCTAGTTTCTCCCGTACAAGGAAACATCTACCCCCATATAAACGTTATCAAGATCTCTCAAGATTTTGCAGGTTTCAATCAAGTCACCTCTTATTCTTCTAAATTCCAATAGATACAAGCCTAGCTTGTCTAACCTATCCTCAGCGGGTGATTCCAGGTATAAATTGGGTACATCTTCTTGCAATTGTTTTGGAAGCAGTTCAAACCTTAGATAAGGGGGCCAGTACTATGCACAGTACTTCAGATGTGATCTCACCAGTGCCCTGATAATTAGAACACAGGAACAACAGACCATTCAACACAATCATTGATGATCAAACTTGTCAATGCCTTTTAACCCACACTATCCTATTAAGCCTTTACACCATTAATAATAAAAAAGTTACCAATCTCTATTTTATGTATTCTCAAAGCCTGCACTTCCACAGCCCTCTAGGATAGAGATTTCCAACAATTTACAACTTGGGCACTCAGGTCAGACAAACAAGGTTAGAGAATACATGTTGAACGGTAGGACCCTGGGAGGCACCGAGGATCAGAGGGACCTTAGTGTGCAAGTACACTTGAGGTATCAGGACAAGTGGATAGAATGATTAAGAAGGCATATGGTTTACTTGCCCTTATTAGTCAAGGCACAGAGTTTATGAGCGGGGTGTTATATTGGAGCTCTGTAAAATGTTGGTTAGGCCACAGCTAGAGTATTGTGTGCAGTTCTGGAATCCACATTACAGGAGGGAAATGATAGCACTGGAAAGAGCACAGAGGAGGTTTTCACTTATAACAAGTGATTGGACAGACTGAGATTGTTTTCCTTTGAACAAAGGATACATTGAAAGGGAACAGGATTGAGATGTATAAAATTATGACAGGTATAGGTGGGGTAGACAGGAATAGGCTTTTCTCTTTGATGAAGGGACCAATAATCAGGGGCATAGGTTTAAGGGAAGGGCAGAAGGTCTAGAGGAATGTGAGGACATTTTTTTTCACCCATAAGTGGTGGGAATCGGGAACTACTGCATGTAAGGGTGGTAGAACCTGAAACTCTTATAACATTTAATAAGTATTTAGATGTGCACTTGTGATGTAAGAGCATACAAGGCTATGAGACAAGTCCAGTAAAATAACATTAAAATAGTTTGGTGGTTGTTTATGATTGGCACGGACATAATGAGCTAAAGTGCCTTTTTCTCTGCTATAGATCTTTATAACAATTTGAGTGAAATTCTCTTCATCTCAGTCCTAAATAGCATTTCCTTTATTTTTAAATTGTATCTCCTAGTTTAGACTTCCCAATCAGGGGAACGATCTCACCTACATCTAACCTGTCTATCTGTTTAAGAATTTTGTAGGTTGCAATGAGATCACCTCTCATTCTTCAAAACTCTCAAGGGAATATAGACCCAGTATTAGATCTTCATAGGACAATCTTGTGAACAAGTCTGGTGAACATTTATTGCACTCTCTCCGTGGCAATGATATCTTTCCTGAGGTAAGGAGACCAAAACCATGCACGGTACTCCAGGTGCAGTCTATCCAAGTTTTTATGCAATTGAAACAAGACTTTACTATTCCTGCCCTCAAATTATCTTATGATAAAGTTTAACATTCCATTAACTCTCCTAATAACTTGATGACCTGCTTGTTGACCTTCAGTGACTTATTGACAAGGATACTCCAGTCTATTTGCAATCTACACCTTCCATCTTCTCACCTCTTAAGAAATACTCTGCATATCTGTTATTCTGCCAAGATAGATAATCTCTAATTTTTCAAAATTATATTCCATCAGTCATGTTCTTGATTAAAACTAAGCCTGTCTATAGCATATTCTCCTTACCTATTACATTCAATTCTCCATGCAATAAATTATATCATTGAATTAGCTGTGGCTGCATGTTGGCCTTTTGTGGTTCATATACTAGATCACAGAGTGCGCTGCAATCTCTCACCATCTAGCTAATATGCTTGTTTTTTTTATAATTCTTCCTTTCACAATGGGCAATTTAATATTTTCGCACATTATGCTGTATTCATCAGATCTTTGCTTCTTCACTTAACATATTGCTATCTTTTTGTAGCCTTCTTCTTTCCTTTATGCAACTTTCTTACTTGGCTTTGTGTCATCACCAAATTTGACAACTATACTTTCCATCCATCCTTTCAGCCAAGTCATTAATACAAATTATAAACAGTTGAGGCCCCAGCACTGTACCCTGTAGCATGCCACTTGTTACATCTTGCCAATCTGAAAATGTTCCATTTTATGTCTATTCTCTGCATCCTGTTAGCCAGTCAATCTACTACCACTGAGATACAAACATTAAAAAATAGGAGGAAGAATAGACTAGTCAACTCCTTGAGCCTGTTCCACCATTCGATATGATCATGGCTGATGCTCCAACACAATATCCTGTTCCTGCTCCGTCCCATTAGCCTCAAGAACTGTATATAGATCATACTTAAAAAGATTCAATTGCTTGTCCTCAACTACTTTCTGTGACAGAGAATTCATAGGCTCACCACTCTTTAGATGAAGGAATTTCTCCTCATTTCAGTCCTAAATGCTCTACCTGGTATCCTTAGACTATAAGCCCTAGATGCTCCCTGATTATCGGAAGCATCTTTCCTGTGTGTAGCCTGTGTAGTCATATTAGAATTCTATTTGTTTCTGAGATCTGCATTCTTTCCATACCAGACTTATTTTCTTCACTTTACGAAACAACTTCAGAAAACCCAACTACAGTACATCAACTGGTCCCCCTTTATCGACAACACATGTGATTACTTCAAAGAACTTCAATAAATTGACTAAGCTTGGTTTTTCTTATACAAAACTCTCTGCCTGATTGAGAACCTTGAACTAAATGCTCCGCTATGACTTCTTTAATAATTGTTTCTAACATTTTCCTTAAGACAGATGTTAAGCTAATTGGCCTATAGTTCCCCACATTCTACCTTGTTCCCTTTTCGAAAAAAGATGTTACATTGACTATCTTCCAATCTAACAGGACCTTCCCCAAGACAGGGAGTTTTGGAAAATTGAAACTAATTCATTAACTATGTCACTTGCCACTTCTTCTAAATCCCGAGGATGAAATTCATCAGGTCCTGGCACTTGTCAACCCACAGTTCCAATAATTTACTCAGTACCACTTATCTATGGTTGTAATTTTCCTCCATTCCACTCTCCATTCCATTTCCTGATTTGTAGCTGCTTCTGGGATATTCCTTGGGATTTCATTAGTGAACACTGATGTTAAATATTTGGATAAGTACATGAATAAGAAATATTTGGAGGGATATGGGCCAAAGCAGGCAGGTAGGGCTAGTTTAATTAGGGATTATAGTTGGCATGGTCTGGTTGGACCAAAGGGAATGTTACTGTGCTATACGATTCTATTTTTTTAAATTTCATCTATCATCTGTTTAATTTCCATTATCAATACTCTACACTGATTGTATATATAGCACCAATATTCAGTTTGTTTACTTTTATATTTTAAATGTATAAATAAATAAATAATACTTGCTAATGAATATAGATATTTTGAAATGTCATTTTGCGGTGCATCTTCAAGGTGCCATTTGTGTACTCAATTGTATTGCAGTTCTGCATGTCGCTGTTGTAGCGCCTTTGAATTCTTTATATGCCTAAAGAGGTCATCAGAGATCACTCCTTTCAAAGGGTATCTCCTATCCTCCAAAATCCAACCCCAAGATTCCAAAATAAAATCCAATAAAACTTATGAATCATGCATATTGATCTGACACATCTTGTACATTGTGAAATGACATTTCAAAATGACTATATTCATTTGCAAGTATTATTGTTGTGCTGGTGTCAGAAAAAGCTGAGGCAATTGAAATTCCTCTGGATAAATAAATCTTGGCAGTTTCCAGAGTACGGTGCATACAAGTGCATGAAAGCTTGATGTGATCACATACCACTTGCACACTCAGTGATTGGATGGATTTTCTGTTTATGAAGGTGACATGTTGATGATTTGATACCTTAATGACAATTTGAATGCAGTCATTAGCCCTTGAACCATAGAACGCTTGCTAATTTAGTAAACTTCCTCTTTGTGATGCCATCTTGGAAATTAATGGAGTTTCCCACCCAAGCAAAGGGGATATCTGTAAATACCTTGATGCAATTCTGTGCTGTTGGCTATGATATTTCACAAAGGCCTCATCTGAGCACTGGAAAGAGCTGGCAGAAGACAGATTCAGAGCTACTATGACTTTGAGAGCCAGTGGCAGGACATAGATATTGACAGACTGGTGCCAGAGTTTGAAATGAAATATGAAATTCTGACAGAAAGGTATCACATGTTTATCTATCACAGGAATTCTCTCTTTAACTGTTTTATTTATATCTTCTGTAAACCCTCAACCAGTCAGAGATGCGTGGATTTGACTTTCAATAACATGACCATCTTTAA
The DNA here is from genome assembly GCF_021869965.1 of Rhincodon typus. Taxonomy (NCBI): domain Eukaryota; kingdom Metazoa; phylum Chordata; class Chondrichthyes; order Orectolobiformes; family Rhincodontidae; genus Rhincodon; species Rhincodon typus. Next base: position 62,157,694 of record NC_063335.1, on the reverse strand, counting down.
GTTTAAATAAGTACTGGCCTATTTTCTTTGAAACCAGAAAGTGTAAAGAGGATTGTACTTTCTGCTGAGGCTGTGGGCACTTCCTGGATCTACTTTACTGAACGAAATGGAGGGTAAAGGAAGTATAGCTTTATACTGTTTTCCATTAATGACAGTTTGTAAACTCATATTAGAAGGCTAAATATGTCCATTTGCAAAAACAATTTAAAATAAGTATCATATTTAAGAGGGCAGAATGAATGCACATTATGACTTCAATTAAACAAAAGTTTTTTTTAATCTTGCGACTCTTCCACAAGCTGCAAGCAGCCAGCTTATCAAGGAACCAGGTGGGACTGAATTAGAATACTGCTGACATCCAATTGTCAATCTCTTCCATTCTGCATTCATCCTTTTCCTCCTTGGTGTCTCCTGTGCTGTCACCAACATTTGATCTTGGCTCCTCCCTCTGATCTCTCATCCCTCTATGGTGCAAATGTGTAGAAGTGCCATGCCCATTCTGTAGCTTCTTTGCCATGATGCACATTCTCCCTCCAATTGAGCACGCTGTCCTTCCTGCCACAGGTTCCCAAGTCATGAGGAGCCAGAATATCCAAGCATCTAATACTGCAGGCCCCTCCCTTTCAACACCCTTGGTATTATTCACACATCTGTGATTTAATTTGCTGAAGTCTGTGGGGCATGGTGAAAAATTTTAAAGCTGTCCAAAAGAATGCCTATCTTCTCCAAAATGCTCTAATAAGGGCAACATGGTGGCTCAGTGGTTAGCAGTGCTGCTTCACAGTGCCAGGGATCTGGGTTCAATTCAATCCATAGGCTACAGTCTGTGTGGAGTTTGCACATTTCCCCCATGTCTGCATGGGTTTCCTCCAGGTGCTCTGGTTTCCTCCCACAGTCCGAAGATGTGCAAGTTAGGTGGTTTGGCCATGCTAAATTGCCCATAGTGTCCAATGATGTGCAGGCTAAGTGGGTTAGCCATGGGAAATGCAGGGTTACAGGGATGGGGGTGGCTCTGGGTGGGGTGCTGTTTGGAGGGTAGTTTGGACTGAATGGACTGAATGGCATGCTTCTACACGTTAAAGATTCTATGACATAATTGATTTCTTTGGAGGTGTAAACCACATCCTCAAGTTTGTAAGATCTCCAAGTCATATTTCTGGAACTTCAGTGACAAAAATTACTTCTGAGTGAATAGCACCATTACCTCTGTGAACTATACTTGCATGAAATATGTCCTGTACTCCCCACTGCAATGCACGCAGTGAAAACGTTGGGGGCCAAATATAGGGAGCGGGGCTCCAGTGCCATTTTCTCAAAGGTGCCAAACCCTTCCACTGCCATGTAAATTACTACTTGTTTGATCCCACAGTTCTCTTTGATCGCTTACAGAGTGACCTCCTCATTGAAGTTTTGTTTTATCAACTGTGCATGATTTGATTTAAAGTTTCCTAAGGAATCCAACTCTATTATTGAGATTAGATGTGTTCATCTCTATTCTGGAAGGTGATCATCTTCACCTTCTATGGATACAACCACAAGATGTAAACTAAAAGTAAACACAAAATAGAATGATGATGAGCAGGTAGCATCAATAAGGGCTAATGAGGCCCTTACCATTGCAAACTGAAAATCTTTGCTCATTGACTGTCCCTTCTGCAATGTCTAGGAGTTTTAACATAGATAATCTATATCTGTTGGAGGACATTGCAACAAAATTGCTATATTAAATTGAATTTGTGTAATAATTGTCTAAAATTAGAGGAATGTAGTGTGAGTGCACAAAGCACCAGGACATAAGGAGTTAAAGAAAATGTAATCCATGCACTCTGTTTAGCAATGTCTTGCTTTTACCCACAGCTTGCAAAATAACAGAAATAAGTTAGGTGATTGCCCATTTGCAGTGGAAGAGCTGTATGGCAATTGCAGTAGCAACCTCCTTAGGTCATTAGGACATCTATCATGAATTCTCCTATTGATCTTTTGACTAATTTAAAAATCAAATGTGGTCAATTTAATCTGGCATGGAAAATATCTATATTCTTGTAGTGAGGAGTAGGAAGATCCTACCTTTACATTCAAAGTTGTGTCATAATTTGATTTCTTAGAATGAAAGCATATAGCCCAGCCGGGACCCTTGCTCCAAAATGTGTTTTTTTTCTAGTAGTTGTAGCGTACAATTCACAATAAGTTCCTGTGCCATGGAATGACAAAAATTTTGGGAACCAGTTGTTCGTGGTTGAAGTATTTGTAGCAGTATGTCTTTTTCACTTGGCTTTAATCAGCTCCCTAATACAGCTCCAAATCAACATGAGATAACAAGGTGTAGAGCTGGATGGACACAGCAGGCCAAGCAGCAT
>NC_063335.1:62121969-62154937 GCF_021869965.1 Rhincodon typus | reverse complement strand
TCCAGCATCGGCAGTTCCTACTATCTCCATATCAACATGGCCATTTCTTGAGGTAACTCTTTGGGAGAAAAGTTGCAGCCATTTTGACATTCATTGTTAGTAATGGATTGTGAGTAGCTGGCACCAGATGACATATATCTGGTAGTACCTATATACTAACAATTTCAACTTGCACAGATACATGTTGTTATTAGGATTTTCCTTCATTATTCAAACTCCCTGGAGGGGCTATTATGTCCATGCTTTTTTTGTTAAATGGATATTTTGTTCCTGATGAATCTTCAATTGTCCAAGATCTGATCTGGAACTAAGTATTAACTCTGAAACAGCCCTATGATTTTGACTATATGTACCTTCATTGATAGATTTCTAAAATAATTGATTTATAGCTTATTCTTCATTGGTGTTTTTTTTTCAATTGGAAGCTGTGTCCTTGGATGTGCTACAGAAGCTACTCCTCTGCACACAAAATGATAACAAAATCTTAGTGTTGGTATTGTGAGAAAGTGATTATTAAAGAAGAGAATGTTAATAAATTAGTATATGTCTTCAAGTGTGACAGGTAACAGGTTGCAATCTTGTGGGACAAAAATGTGATTTATTGGAATATCTGATTTTATCTAATAGAACTAGATAAATATTTTTGTGATTCTTTATGAAATCAACAAAAACATGTTGGGGAATGTTGTTTATTAGTTTTACTAACTGAGGCAAAGAACAGTGTGAAAATAAGATCAAAAGGCTTAGACTTAATTATAGTATTATTGAAAAAATGGCTTAAATTTATCTTCAGTCAATGCTGGAATTTTAAATCTCCTCCAGTGCTCTAGGAATGTGTTCACAGATGAAGGGGTTTGAAATAAAAATGATTGGATGGCATGATAGGTGGGATCATGTCTGGCTACCTGCTGTCAGTAGTGTTTTACCAAACAGTAACTTGGTATAGAGTGGCTTCACTATGTTTGGGCCATTTGAGATCTTTACATGGATAAGTAAGGACCCACTGCCACTGATTAATTTTTCTCAGGCAGGAGCTACCATATCCCTTGGCAAGGTCCATGTACAAACCTTGGTGGCATGCTTGTGAAAGAAGATGGGGCCCTCCCATGATCAACAGAGGGCTAGCAAAGTAGAAAGGGCTCCTTCCACAGATTTCCAGGAGTATCTCCACCTCTTTCTTGACCTGTCATGTTGCCTTCAATGGTTAGTGTATATGTATCCTTTGTCAGGTTTAAAGATTCTTTACCTCTTGAGCACTTTGCAGTGAGCATGCCTCTGAATCTTTTTAAAGGTGTGCATGTTTCTGCTACAGCCACTGTTTACCTGTGGAAAACTCAGCGATCTCCAGGTGACTGCCAGAGGTGATTATTTTGACTTTGGTATTGACAGAAATAGAGACAATTTACAGCTTTTACTGGCTTGTCATAATGTTCTTCGGAAATCCCTTGTCGAAGCATCCACACAGTAGCTGCAACCAAAAAAATCGGATTGCATTTGGAATGTAATTCGGTTGGGGTTTGTGGGTCACAAAATATCTTTTACATGTGTGGCACCTTTGATGTGAAATCTTCCTGTAGGTTAATTTTATCCAGCCAGAAATCTGTAAAATCTTGTGCACACACAGAGAAAATAATGGAAAAATTCCAATGAAGCGCTAGTGTTTAGCTCAAACTATATGGATTGCAAATGGGTGGAAGTTCTGCTCCAGTCATACAACATTCTACTAAGAGCCCATCTTGAATATTACATTCAGTTCTGGGGACAGTATCTTTAGGATCTATTGGCCTTGGAGGGAGTGCGGTGCAGAATGGTACAGGCACCAAAAGGAGTTATCAGAATAGGTATACATTAGGCTTATATTACTTGAAAATGGAAGATAAAGAGGTGATCCTAATTGAGATCTTCTAAGATTTAAAGGAGTTAACAAGAGAGGGAGATAGCTGTTTCTCTGGGTGGCAACAGTGTAGAGCAAGAAGTCTAGCCTTAAAATTGAAGATCAAACATATAGGGGTATCAAAATGCAACAACAACATGCTTTTAAAGCAACAAGACTGGCCAAGGAATATACCAAACAAAATCTGACAACAATCCATTTGATGAGATGACCAAACATTGGTTAAAGATGTAGATTTTGAGGAGCCTCTTGATGGAGGGAAAGGGATGAAGTGATTTAGGGGCAGGACTCAAAGTGGATGACGGCCGCAGTTGGTGAAATGGTCACCCAATGGTGGAACCATAAAACATTGGGAGGGCTCAGGAAGCTGGAATAGAAGAAGCACACATATCTCTGAGGATATTCAATAGTAAATGATGAGGTTATAGACAGGTTTGAATGTGCATTTTTAAAACGGAGAGGTTCCTTGTCTGGGAGCCATATGGTTGACGGCAGAGCAGTGGACAGATCTATATGAACTTCAGTAAGGCATTTGACAAGTTCTGCACTGTAGACTGGTTAGCAAGGTTAGATCACCTGGAATACAAAGAGAACTAGCCATTTCGATACAGAACTGTCTTGAAGGTAGAAGACAGAGGGTGGTGGTGGAGGGTTGCTTTTCAGTCTGGAGACCTGTGACCAGCAGTATGCCACAAGGATCGGTGCTAGGTCTGCTGCTTTTTGTCATTTATACAAATGATTTGGATGTGAACGTAGGAGGTATGGTTAATAAGTTTGCAGATGACAGCAAAATTGGAGGTGTAGTGGACAGTGAAGAACGTTAGCCAAGAGTACAATCAGATGGGTCAATGGGCTAAGGAATGGCAGATGGAGTTTAATTTAGATAAATGCAAGGTGCTGCATTTTGGAAAGGCAAATCAGTACAGGATTTATACACTTAATGGTAAGGTCCTGGGGAGTGTTGATGAACAAAGGGACTTTCGAGTGCAGGTTTGTAGTTCCTTCAAAATGGAGTCGCAGGTAGACAGGATAGTGAAGAAGGCATTTGCTATGCTTCCATTTACTGGTCAGTGCATTGAGTATAGGAATTGGAAGGTCATGTTGCGGCTGTACGGGACATTGGTTAGACCACTTTTGGAATACTGTGTGCAATTCTGGTCTCCCTGCTACAGGAAGGATGTTGCGAAACTTGAAAAGATTCAAAAAAGATTTACAAGGATATTGCCAGGGTTGGAGGATTTGAGCTGTAGAGAGAAGCTGAATAGTTTGGGGCTATTTTCCCTGGAGGGTTGGAGGCTGAGCAGTGACCTTATAGAGGTTTATAAAATTATGAGGGGCATGGAAAGGATGAGCCAAGGTCTTTTCCCCAGTGTGGAGATGTCCAAAACTAGAGGGTATAGGTTTAAGGTGAGGGGGCAAGATTTAAAGGGGACTTAAGGGGAAAGTTTTTCACACAGAGGGTGGTGTGTGTATAGAATGAGGAAGTGGTGGAGGCAGGTATAATTACAACATTTAAAAGACATCTGGATATTTAGATGAATAGGAAAGGTTTAGAGGGATATGGGCCAAATGCTGGCAAATGGGATGAGATTTATTTAGGAAATCTGGCCATCATGGACAAATTGAACTGAGGGGTTTGTTTCTGTGCTGTACATCTCTATGAGTCTATGACTCCACAACTTGCCTAACTCGTCCCAATGAACCCACCCTGATGCACCTTCCAATCCAGCCTCCGTAATCCTCCTCTTAAGGAACTAGATGCAGTCCCAGTATGAACCATCTTTCATAGAATCATCATAGAATTCCTACAATGTGGAAGCATTCCACCCAGACCCACCCCCTCCCCCCACCCTCTCCCCATCTTCAAAGAGCATCCCACCCAGACTCATCCTGCTACCCTTCGCATGTAATCCTGACTTCCTCTGGTCAATCCACCTAGCCTGCACATCCCTGGACATTATGGGCTATTTACCATGGCCAATTCATGTAACCTGCACATCTTTAGACTGTGGGAGGAAACCAGAGCATCCGGAGGAACCCATGCAAACACGGGGAGAATGTGCAAACTCCACACAGAACTGTTTGTGTGGAGTTTGCACATTCTCCCCATATCTGCATGGCTTGTCTCTGGGTTCTCCAGTTTCCTCCCACAGTGCAAAGATGTGCAAGTTAGGTGGATTAGAGTGCTAAATTGCCCATATTGTCCATGGATCGCAGGCTTGTTTGATTACCTATGGGAAATGCAAGGTTACAGGGAGGGGGTGGGATGCTGTTCAGACGGCCAAACAGCCTGATTTCACATTGTAGGGATTCATCACTATTTGGACTTTAGAGCAATCTTTCATCTGATTGGCCTGCAACTCTTAGCCAAAGGACATCCTCTGAAGTTTGGGGATCAGGAATGCAGAATTCATGACCTTTGGCAGTGTACTGCCAGATGACCAGAAAATCCAGTCAAGGCTTCCTGCTGCCAGCCTTTCAGCCAATGGGAAGGACCAGACCCTCTGCATAAAAAAATTAACCAATGTCTTTCTGAGAAGAGATGAAAGAAAATAATTGCAAGAAACAAAACTGCCAGCAGAAATAATTAATCAAACAGCTAATATATAAAATTCCTCAAAGTATATGGCTGTTTTCCGGCATACCTCTTATGAGATAGCAGCAGACTATCTCCTGGAATATTGCAGAAATTGTGCCACATCCCTGCCATATCCAGGTGCTTCTGATTTACTTTTTAGGGGATCCTCTGTTCCCTTTAGTAGGTAAATGATGGCCTCTTGTGGATATGTATGGTGAAATGCAATGGGGAAAGAGTCTTTGACTTCTCATTCTATCCAATAACTGGAGTTCTCACTTGGGTAGCTCAGTCTGGACCCATTGTCTAAAATAGGAGGTGTAACAGGAAACAATGAAACTAAAAGCCTTCTTTAAAGAAATGCTTTTACTGTGAATGTTGGCCAATGGTTCTAGAACTTAGACAGAAATAGAATAAGGAGACTTGAACAACTTTCTTCAAGTGCTGGTTGAGTGCCGGAACATCTCACTGCATGGGAGTTGGAAACAGACATGTACCAGATGTACCCCTGTAATGATGCTTCCACCAACCTTTCCAATATTTATTAGGTATCTGCTAATTGATCTCTACAAACTCCTTGTTCCTGACATAACCAATGGATCATAGCCCAAGGAATTTAAGCTTCAATATGTATTGAATAGGAGATAAATGATTTTTATAATCAAATCTAGAGTTTTCTTACACATCTGTGCTACATATATGAACAAAGTATTATGCTATTGTGATATTTCGATTGTAACATAAGGATTTATGTTTGTTGCAGGTAGTTTCCATACATTTTAATGGATGTTGTCCAGCCAGAAATAGAGATCAAACTTTACAGTGAGCACACTTGAAGACTTAAATGATGTTGTGGATACCCTGGAATACTATACTTTTATTATTATGTCAGCTATAATGTTTCATAAAAATATATACTATTCAGAATAAAGATTTTGTCATCTTCTTTTACTTAGGTACAAAAATGAGCCATACTCCAGAATGATACTGAATTTATTGTATGATGTTGGAACAAATATCCTAAATATTTGAGAAATATTTCTGATCACGGCCTCAAGTAACGAACCTCTGCTTGAAACATTATTGACCAATTTGAAACTCTCCCTTCTTACATTCTGGACCGAACAATCCTACTCAAAATGCATAATGCACCTTATGAAAAGAAACTATGTAGGATTCTAAGAAATATGCATGCAAGAAAAAGAAGAACCTGCTACATAAATAAGTGCTGAAGCACTTAACACAAAGGCTGAATATTGTTCATTTTTGAGCATGTAGTTAGTTTTTTCTTGTATTTTCAGAAATTCAGCAAGACCAGAATTCCAAGGGAAATTAGTCAAGGCAAGAGCACTTAAAAATTATTGGCTGGATATTTATTATTATGACTGTTAATTATGAAAAAACTAATTCAAATTAATTTAATCCAACCTTGCCGTTGTTCTTCAGAACAAAAAAATCAATTTTCATCAGTCCAACAATCTCCTTTGAACTAGTCATTCGAAAGCATGCAAAAAATGCATTAACATCCCTCCAGTATTTGCTTCAGTTTCCTGATAGGATACATCTTGCATGCAGTCCCATTTTGGAACCTCAACTTTCTAGAAGCATAACACACCCATGCATTGCAATACTGACATCAATAATCTAAATAAGAATGCCTATATTTGTAGGAAGTCATTCTTTTTTGAGTTACATCAAGATAGAATCATGAACAGACTGTTAAAGTCTGAAAAATATGAAGGGTTTTTTTCCCATTATATTTTGGCCTATTGTGTATTGCTGAAGACTTTTAATGCTAAGTCAGCAAGGAATTATTTGGGCATGGCATGGGCCTATGTGTTTTGATTCACCATTGGCTAGGCTCAAGCATGTTCCATTTTAGCAGGCAGATTTCACAGTTCTAACTTGTCAAACCACCATTTCATTGGATAGGCTGTGTTCAGAAGGATGCTGATAGTGTACTCACACATTTTACAGTGAACCGTAAATTGCCATGTAATTTGTGAGGACCTACCTGTTATATTTATCTGTCATCTAATAACTAATTGTGATGGGGCCTCCAAAGAGGGAGCAGTCTTTCAGGAATCAAGGTGGATCTCCAATATTAGCCTGACATTGAAAATTTACCCTCTGTGACTCAGTAATGAAATGCCTGAGGCAAATAGAACTACACACTTCCAGGAAATGCCAATGAGTAAACTGCACATTAGCTGAGGAATGGAAGCTAGATGGGAGTAAATTCAAACTAATCCCACTTCCTTGACTTTTTTCCAATGATCCTGTAACTTCTCTACTTCAAATAGTTATGTCTTGAATGGTAATTTTATAGACCATAAACTTGTATTAATTAATATCTGCAATGAAAAAAGGTCCAAGGATTTAGAAGAATATTTCAAGACCCTGATGACAGCAGGATGATTGAGAGTGCCATTTGTTTAATTGTGCTTGATGCAGAATGGTGCTCCTCAAACTGCTCTTCTTACTGTCCCTCACATGGAAAAAGATGCTTACAATGGAGCACAGCCCATGGCACAAACCTTTACATGTAATCTTTTAAGCTGATAAAGCTATTGTGCTGTAGCTACCATGTAGTTCTCGCTGATAGGTGACTCTCTTGCTCTAATCTCCTATTGTAGGTACATCTGAGAGATTTGAAGGTTGAAAATCAACCAGTTTGGCCATGTCATTCAATAGCATCAAGTCTTGGAGGGGGATTTGAAACATATTACCATAGACTCATGCAAAAGTAGTGCATTCAGTCCATCAAGCCTATTCCATTGTTCATTGAGATCCAGGCTGATTTGATGATACTCAAATCAACTTTTCTGTCTTTTGCCCCCTTAACAGTTGACCCCTTACAAATTAAAAATCTGTCTGTCTCAGCCATGAATATACTTAATGACCCAGCTATAACTGCCGTCGGCAGTAAATAATTCCACCTTCTACCCTCTGAGAGAACCCAAATTCCTCCTCATCTCTGTCTTAAATGGGGAAGTCATTGCCCTGAAATTACGCTGTCTGGTCCTAGACTCTCCCACAAGGAGAAACAATTCTTCATCTCCGCCTTTGCCCTCCAAAAACTTTGTATATTTAAATTAGGCAGCTCTCATTCTTCTGAGCTAAACTAAAGTACTAGCTCAATCTACTCAACCTCTCCTAGTCTGACTTGTGCATTGTTTGTTTTAGCAAGACTGCTCTAACTTTACACTTCATTCTCTTTGAAATAAAAATGAACAATCCATTTAACTTCTCTATTATCTGTTGTAACTGGATGCTGTTTTTAGTTATTCATATATGAGGACTGCATATGCAGATCCTTCTAGAGTCTATCTCTATTTAAATATTATTTAGATCCTTTGTGTTTCCTGGCCATGTATCCACATTCCATCTGCCAAGTTTTGCCCACTCACTTAACTTACCCATATCCCTCTGCACACTTTTTGTATCATCCTCACCATTGCCTTCCCACCAATTTATGTATCATTCACAAATCTGGCGATATTAAATTCATTTTCTTCATCCAAGTCATTCATATGTATTGTAAATAGTTGTTGTCCCAGCATTGATCCATGAGGCACTCCATTAGTTGCCATCCTGAGAATCCTCCTTTTTCCCAACTCTCTTAGCCAGTCCTCTATCTTTGCTAGTCTAAAACTGCCACCACCAAGGGCTCTTATCTTAATGAAGTAGCCTTACTTTATCAAATGCCTTTTGAAAATCTCAATATATCACGTTTACCAGTTCTTTTTATTTCTCCTGCTTATTATCTTCTCAAATAACTTGAATATATTCAACTTGTGGCCCAGAGGCAGAGATGCTGCCAACAAAACTTCTATCCCTCAAACTCTTTTTACAGACTAACAAACTGTTTCAGGTGAAAAACCAGCAATGGAAACATGTGTGTGCTTCATATGCCAATAGATTTGAGAAAGAACCAAAGAAGGTGGGATTACAACTCTATAAACCAAATCAAAAATTTCCAAAGCAGCCTCATTATGTATCAGGTGTGAACATCTATCATTTTGTTTAATAAAAGAAGAACACAGGGGCTAAAGATAATTGTTATTTCAGTATCAGCCATACTTATTGAAATCATAAGCACTTATTCCAAATAATGAGAATTTTTTTGTTAACAGCAGCAGACAAATGGGAGGTGATGGTCACCACTAGAAACTTTCATCTAGCTGGCACTGAAACAACTGTGATCGTTTACGTATTTGAACGTAAAACATACAACAGTACAGGCCGTTCGGCCTACGATGTTGTGCCGACCTATTATCGTACTTTAAAGTCAAACTACCCTGCATACCCTATATTTTACTATCATCCATGTGCCTACCCAAGAGTCGCTTGAATGTCCCTAATGTATCTGACTCCACTACCACCGCCAGCAGCACATTCCACGCACCCACCACTCTCTGTGTAAAGAACCTATCTCTGACATCTCCCCATACCTTCCTCCAATCACCTTAAAATTATGTCCCCTCATAATAGTCACTTCCGCCCTGGGAAAAAGTCTCTGGCTATCCATTGTATCTATGCCTCTCATCACTTTGTACACCTCTATCAAGTCACCTCTCATCCTTCTTCGCTCCAATGAGAAAAAGCCTTAGCTCCCTCAACCTTTCCTCATAAGACCTGCTCTTCAGCCCAGGCAGCATCCTGGTAAATCTCCTCTGCACCTTCTCTAAAGCTTCCACATCCTTCCTACAATGCATTAACATCCCTCCAGTATTTGTTTCAGTTTCCTGATAGGATACATCTTGCAATGAGGTGACCAGAACTGAACACAATATTCCAAGTGTGGTCTAACCAGGGGTTTAAAGAGCTGCAGCATAACCTCATGGCTCTTAAACTCAATTCCACTGCCAATGAAAGCCAACACACCACACACCTTCTTAACAACCCTATGAACTTGGGTAGCAACTTTGAGGGACCTATGGACATGGACCCCAAGATCCCTCTGTTCCTCCATACTTCCAAGAATCCTGCCATTAACCCTGTATTCTGCATTCAAATTCAACCTTCCAATATGAATCACTTCACACTTTTCCGGGTTGAATTCCATCTGCCACTTCTTTGCCCAGCTCTGCATCCTGTCAATCTCCTGTTGCAACCTACAACAGCCCTCCACACTATCTACAAATCCACCAGCCTTCGTGTCATCGGCAAACTTACTAACCTACACCTCCACTTCCTCATTCAAGTCAGTTATAAAGATCACAAAGAGGAGAGGTCCCAGAACAGATCCTTGCGGAACACCACTGGTCACTGAGCTCCAAGGTGAATATTTTCCATCTACTACCACCCTCAGTCAGCCAATTCTGTATCCAGACAGCCAAATTTCCCTGAATCCCATGCCTCCTTACTTTCTGAATGAGCCTACCATGGGGAACCTATCAATTGCCTCGCTAAAATCCATATACACCACATCCACTGCTCAACCTTCATCAATGTGTTTTGTCACATCCTCAAAAAATTCAATAAAGCTTGTGAGGCATGACCTGCCCCTCACAAAGCCATGCTGACTATTTCTAATCAAACTGTGTTTTTCCAAATAATCATAAATATCAACTCTCAGAATCCTCTCCAATAATTTGCCCACCACAGAAGTAAGACTGACTGGTCTGTAGTTGCCAGGATTATCCGTATTCCCTTTCTTGAATAATGGAATGACATTTGCCACCCTCCAATCATCTGGTACTACTCCAGTGCACAGTGAGGGCGCAAAGATCATCGCCAAAGGCACAGCAATCCTTTCCCTCCCTTCCTGTAGTAACCTTGGGTATATCTTGTCTGGCCCAGGGGACTTATCTATCCTCATGTTTTCAAAATTTCTAGCACATCCTCCTTCCTAACATCAACTTTTTCAAGCATATCAGCCTGTTTCATGCTGTCCTCACAAACATCAAGGTCCCTCTCACTGGTGAATACTGAAGCAAAGCATTCATTGACGACCTCCCCTACCTCCTCCGACTCCATGCACAAGTTCTCTCCACTATCCCTGATCGGCCCTACCCTCGCTCTGGCCATCCGCATGTTCCTCAGATAAGTACAGAACGTCTTGGGGTTTTCTCTCCAAATACTTAATATAATTCCTAAATTTGTTGGGGGAAGAGGGCAGAATTCTTAGAAACCCATTCAAACCGCTACAAAAAAGACTAATAGTGTTAAAAAAGGATGATTCACGCAGTCTTGACCTTTCAAACAGACAATGTAAAACGGATGAAGCTCAGTTAATCCTATTAAATCCTTTTCACCTATGTCAGAACATTTGTTACTGTTAGGGTCACACCCAGAGCACGGTGTATGTGTATGTTGGGGGGCGGGGGAAGGTGGTGGGAGATAACTTACCTTGTGTTAAGCATAATTTCAGCCAACGGGAAGTTTTCCTATTGATTTCCACTGATTCCAGTTTTGCTCAGGATCCTTGATGCCATGTTCAGTCAAATGTTGCTTTGACGTCAAGGACAATCACTCACACCTCACTTCTGGAGTTCAGCTGCTTTGTCCATGTTTGAGCCAAGACTGTTAAATGGTCAGAAGTGGAGTGGCCCCAGCGGAAACCAATCTTAGCGTCAGTGAGCACCTTTTAAAAAATTTATTCAAGGGATTACGGGCATCACTGGCGAGGCCAGTATTTTTGCTTATGACTGATTGCCCTAGAGCTTACTGGCTTGCTAGGCAATTTCAGCAAACAATTGAGTCTCATTGACATAGCTGTACACATGGGGTCTCATGTGGCCAGACCAGGTCTCCACTAAAAGACTTTAGTGAACCGGATGGGATTTTACAGCAATTTATTATAGCTTCATGATGACCATTACCAACACTGGCTTTTCTTTCCAGTTTGGGGCGGCACGGTGGCTCAGTGGTTAGCACTACTGCCCCCCAGTGCTAGGGACTCGGGTTCGATTCCATCCTTGGGCAACTGCCTGTGTGGAGTTTGTACATTCTCCCTGTGTCTGCATGGGTTTCCTCCAGGTGCTCCAGTTTCTTCCCACAGTCCAAAGATGTGCAGGCTAGGTGGATTGGCCATGCTAAATTGCCCATAGTGTTCAGGGATGTGTAGATTAGGTGGGGTACAGGGGGTTAGGTCTGGGTGGGATGCTCTGAGGGTCGGTGTGGACTTGTTGAGCCGAAGGGCCTGTTTCCACACTGTAGGGATTCTATGATAAAAATTAAAGAGTTCCAAAAATTAACATTGCTAATAATTAAAATTATTGTTAAGAAGGTAGCTCTGAGTTCATAGAACTGTCAACAATCCCTTCCATTACTTTGTTGATGATTAAGAGGAGACTGATGGGGGCAGTAATTGATGGGTTGCATTTGTCCTGCTTTTTGTACACAGGGCAAACTTGAGTAATTTTCCACATTGCCAGTCGATGCTGATATTGTAGTTGCTCTGGAACAGCTTTGTTAAAGTTACATTTAGTTTTGAAGCAAATGTCTTCACTATATCGCCAACATGTCATCAGAGCATATAGCCTTTGCAGTATCCAGTGTCTTCAGCTATCTCTTGACATATGTGGAGTGTATCAAATTGGCACAGTAAATCTATGATGTCAGGACCTCAAGAAGAGATCAAGGTGGCTCTTCCATTTGTCTCTTCTGGCTGAAGATTGTTTCAAATGCTTCTTTCTTGCCCTTTGCACTGAACTGTTAGGTTCCCTTTTTATTGAGGTTGGGGATATTTGTGAAGCCACCTCCTCTAGTGAACTGCTTAATTGTCCTCCACCATTCATCACTGCATATGTCCGGACTGAAGAGATTAGATCTGATCCATTGATTGAGGGTTGCATAACCCTGTGTATCACTTGTTGCTTATGCAGTTTGGTTTACAAGTAGTCCTGTATTGTCACCTCACCAGACTGATATCATTTTAGGTCTGGCTGAAGTTCTGAAGAAGTCATATCAGACTTGAAACATTAATTTTGTTTCTCTTTTTCCACAGATACTGCTGGACCTGCTGAGCATGTCCAGCATATTATATGTTTGTTTCAGATTTCAGCATCTGCATAATTTTGCTTTTGTATATAGCTATGGCTGGTGCTGCTATGTAGTCCTCCTGCACATACTTCATTGAACCAGGGTTGATCCCCCTAGCTTGATGTTGATGGCAGAGTGGAGGGATATGCTGGGCAGCTTGCAGATTGTTTTAGAGTGCAGTTCTGTGTTAACAACCCACAGAGGCTCATCATTAGGCAGAAAGAAGAAACAGGTTTCTGCCCAAGGAATATGAGTGGCCAGGGGCTATATTAAAAAGCAGAACCAAAATGGTAATAATCTTCAGAGCCATGAGCAAATTGGCACAGTCGACAAGACTAGAGGTAAACACATGGCTCAAAGATTGGTGTGGGACATATGGTTTCAAATTCATGGGACATTGACACCAGTACTGGGGAAGGAGGGAGCTGTTATGATGGGACAGGCTCTTCCCGAATCATGCTAAGACCACATTCCTTGTGAATTGCATGTCTAAGGCTGTGGTAGGACTTTAAAATAAATTGTTGGGGAGAGTACATGGGTTCAGTTGTGTGGAAAGATGTGGAAAAAGTTAAAGGGAGGGGGGAGGGCTCAGCAGAGCTTATTACAGCTTCCAGAACAAGTAACAGGACAGAGGGTATGGAAAGGGTCAAGAATCTATCTTCAGACACAATAGATGAAGAGCAATTAAGAAAAGGTGGGCATTCAACATAGGACTGAGGTGTGCTTCTTAAATGCATGCATTATACAAAACAAAAATGAGTTTGTAGTGCAGATTGAAATTAGTGCGTATGATTTTTTATCACAGAGACGTGGCTGTAAGGGGATCAGTGCTAGGAATTAAATACTCAAGGCTTTGAGTCCTATGGAAAGAACAGGCAAATAGATGGGGGGGCGGAGGTGGGTGCTGTCTTGTTAGTATGAAATTATTACATTAGTAGTAAGAAAAAAGTGACATAGGATCAGAAGATGTAAAATTTGTGTAGGTAGATTTGAGAAACCGCAAAGGAAAAAGATCCTGATGGGTGTTGTATACAGGCCTCCAACAGTGGTTAGGATGTGGAGAAGTAAATAAATCAGGAGATAGATAAGTGATACGGTAATCAAAAGGACTTTGATATGCAGGTGGACTGCAAAACCAGGTTGATAGTAAATCTCAAGAAAACGAATTTTTGGTATGTCTGAGAGGTTGGGTTTTTTGGAGCAGCTTGTGGTATAGCCCACAAAGGAACAAGCAATTCAGGATTTGGTGAAGAGTAAAGAGACAAAATGGATTCAGGATCTTAAGGTGAAGGAGCCCCAAGGAGACAGTGACCATGATATGATAGAATTCACCCTGCAGTTTGCAAAGGAGAAGTACTGCTATTGCAATTGAGTAAAGGTAGTTACCAAAGACATGAGGGAAGAGCTGGCCAAAGTTGATTGAAAAGGGAACCTAGCAGGGAAGATGGTGGAGCAGCAATGGCAGGAGTTTCTGGGGGTAATTTGGATAAGAGTAGGTAATTCACAGCAGAAATTTATCCCAAGGAAGAAGAAATATGCTAAGGTGAGGATGAGGCAACCATGGTTTATGTCAGGGAAGTCAGGCACAGCATAAATGCAAAAAAAAAAGTTATACAATGTGGTGAAGATTAGTGGGAACCATTTAAAAAAACAGCAGAGGATAACTAAAAAAAAGCCATAAGGGATGAGAAGATGAAATATTAGAGTAAGCTAGCTAGTAATATAAAGAATATTGCAAGAGTTTTTTCAATATATTAAAGGAGAGAGGAAGGCAAGAGTGGATATTGGATGTGGAAAGTTAGGTTGGCAAAGTCAAAATGGGGAAGAAAGGGCTGAGGAACTGAATAGGTACTTTTCACCAATTTTCATGTTGGAAGACACCTGGATACCAGAACTCCAAGAGAGTCAGGGGACAGAGGTGAGTGTGGTGGCCTTCACTAAGGAGAAGGTGCTAGGGGATCTGAAAAACCTAAAGGTGGATAAGTCACTTAAAGATGGATGACACACCAAAGGTTTAAAAGAGGCAGTTGAGGAGAATGTAGAAGCATTTGTGGTGATCTTTCAGGCACCGACGGAGTCAAGGAGGGTTCCAGAAAACTGGAAAATGGCTAATGTGACACCCTTTTCTAAGAAGGGAAGGAGGCAGAAGCCAGGAAACTATAGGCATGTTAGCCTGACCTCAGTCAATGGTAAGATTTTAGACTCCATCATTAAGAATGAGATTATGAGTGCTTAGAAGTACATGGTAAAATTCCGTTGAGTCAGCATAACTTTGTCAAGGGGAGGTCATATCTGTCAAATCTGTTAGAATTTTTTGTGGAGATAACAAACAAATTAGACAGAGGAGAGCCAGTGAATGTGATCTATTTGAATTTCCTGAAGGCCTTTGACAGGGTGCCGCACAGGAGGCTGCTAAATAAGATAAGAGCCCATGGTGTTAGGGGTAAGTTACTGGCGTGAATAGAGAATTGGCTGAAATGGCAGAGGGCAGAGACTTTGGATAAAGGGATCTTTTTCAGGATGATTAGTGGAGTACTGGTGAATAGTGGAAATCTGCACAGGTCCGTGTTGGGACCATAATTATTCACAAATTATCTGGATGATGGAACTGAGGGCATTGTTGCTAAATTTGGAAATAACACAAAGATAGTTAGAGGGGCAGGTATGCTGGGAAAGAAGGAAGGCTGAAGTAGGACTTGGACAGGCTAAGAGAGTGGGCAAAGAAGTGGCAGATGGAATACAATCTAGACGTAGGGGTTCAGGTTCATAATTCTTTAAACTTTGCATCACATGTAGATAGGATGGTTAAGAGGGCACACTTGCCTTCATTGCTTATACCTTTGACTGTAGGAGTTGGGATGTTGTGTTGCGGTTGTATAAGATGTTGGTGAGGCCTCTTCTGGAGTACTGTGTCCAGTCCTGCTCACACTGTTATGAGAAAGATATTATTAAGCTGGAGAGTGCTCAGAAAGATTTACCAGGATGTTGCTCGGAATGGAGAGTTTGAGTTATACGGAAAAGCTTGATAGGCTGGGACATTTTTCCACTGGAGTGTAGGAGGTTGAGGGATGACCTTATAGAGGTTTATAAAATCATGAAGGGTATAGATAAGGTAATGGTAGGTGTCTTTTCTCTTGGGTGGGCAATTTCAAAACTGGGAGGCATATTTTTAGGTGAGAGGAGAAAGATTTAAAAACGGCATGAGGGGCAACTTTTTACAGGGAGAGTTATTCCTATATGGAATGAACTTCAAGAGGAAATGGTGGTGCAACTACAGTTACAATGTTTAAAAGACATTTGGATAAGTATATGAATAAGAAATGTTTGGAGGGATGTGGGCCAAGCACAAGCAGGTAGCACTAGTTTAGTGTTACGGTCGGCATGGTCTGGTTGGACCAAAGCGTCTTTTTCCATACTGTATGACTCTATGACAATGTGAGAAAGTGTGAGATATTGCACTTTTGTAGGAAGATTAGAGGGGAAAGGCTTTGGAAATCTGAAGCACAAAGGGATCTGGGAGTCCTAGATCAGGATTCTCTTAAGTTTAATATGCAGGTTCAGTTGGCAGTTTGGAAGGCAAATGCAATGTTAGCCTTCAGTTCAAGAGGTCTAGGACACAGAAATGTACAGCTAAAGCTGTATAAAGCTCTGTTCAGACCGCATTTAGAATATCATGAGCAGTTTTGAGTCCCGTATTAAGAAAAGATGTGCTGCCCTTGGATGGTGTCCAAAGAAGGTTTACGAGAATAATTCTGGGGATGAAGAATACTAAGAGGCCTCGACAAAGTGGATATGGAGAAGATGTTTCCACTCATAGGAGAGTCTAGGACCAGGCATAGCCACAAACTGAAGGTTTGGAACTGAGGTGAGTAATTTCTTCAGCCATAGGGTGATGAATCTGTGGAACTAATTGCCACAGGAGACTGCAGAGGCCAAGTCATTGTGTGCATTTAAGGCAGAGATAGGTCGGTTCTTGATTAATGAGGTCATCAAATGTTATGGGGAGAAGGCAAAGAAAAATGAGGGTGAGAAACTCATTGGCCGTGATTGAATATGATGGACTGAATGGGCAAATTCTGCTCCTGTATCTAATGGTCTTGTAGTCTAATACAGATCCTTATAAGATACCACTGGTCACACATCCTGCCAATTTACCAACCCATCATCCCTACTGCCACTCAATCAATTTCCCATCCATGTCAGTAATTTGCCCTCAATACTATGGGATTCTATATTAGTTAACAATCTCTGACATGAAACTTTATCAAATGTTTTCCAGAGGTCCATATAAACACCATCCAATTTACTGTCCACCAGCTTAATCACCTCTTCAAAAAATTAAGTGATGTTTGTCTGGCAAGACCTACCTGTCATGAATCCATGCTAGCTCTCCCTGATTAACTGAAAATTTCAAGGTGTTCAGTTACCGCATCCTTGATTATAGACTCCAACAATTTCCCTTCCAGAGATGTTAAGCTAAAGGGTCTGCATTTCCCTGATTTTCCTCTTCCACTTTTTCTAATTCATTCATGCACATTGCTGACTGGTCAGCATTTATTACCCATTCTTAGTACCCTTGAGAAAGTGATGGTGAGCAGCCTTCTTGAACTACTGTAGTCTTCCTGTAATTGATCCAAAGTGCCATTTGGGAGGGAATTAAAAGTGGAGTGACATGTGCAATTTTCCAATTCAAAGGGAATGGCTATTGTATCTAGGGAATTCTGAAAGATTAGCTTTAGGGCATCTACAATGTGCTCCCGTACTTCCTTTAACAACCACAAATGGAAATGGTCAAAGTCCTGGGATTTGTAAACAATAGGGGCTGCAGATGCTGGAAGCCAGAGTCTACAGGCGTGAGGCTGGAAAAGCACAATAGGTAAGACAACATCCGAGAAGCAGGAAAGTTAATTTTTCGGGCCAAAACCCTTTGTCAGGACTGGAGAAGGGTAGGGGAGCCCAGAAATAAATAAAGGAAGGTGCGTGGGGCGCGGGAATGGTAGGAGAGTTGGTGCTAGGTGGATGCAGGTAGGGGGTATTGTGATTAGTCCATGGGAAGGGTGGAGCAGATAGGTGAGTAGGAAGATGGACAGGTTAGGACAGGTCAGGGAGGTGAGGGGAAGGGGAAGGGCTGGACATGGGATAAGGCTGGGGGTGAAGGGATTTTGAAGCTGGTGAAGTCTGTGTTGAGGACATTGGGCTGTAAGCTCCCAAGGTGAAATATCAGGTGAAATATCAGGTGTTTTTCCTCCAGTTTACATTTGGCCTCACTCTGACAGTGGAGGAGACCAAGAATGGACACGTTGTCAGGGAAGTGGGAGGGGGAATTAAAATGGATGGCCACTGGAAGGTCGGGTTTGTTGATGTGTGCAGAGTGCAGATGCTCTGTGAACTGGTTCCCTAGTCTGCGTTTGGTCTCCCTGATATACAACAGACCATAGTGGGACAACAGGGAGTTGGATGAAGTGCAAGTGAATCTTTGCCTGATCTGGAAGGATTGTTTGGGGCCTTGGATGGAGGTGAGAGGGGAGGTGTAGGGGCAGGTGTTACACCTCTTTTCCCTTAATTTCCTAATTGCTGATGCTTTACTTTTTAAAAATATCTGTCCCAGTTTTTGATCCACTGTTAATTTCTTTGGGAATTCTGGCAAGCTATTCTCCTTCTCTCCTGTAATACAGAGGCAAAAGTACTTATTCAACATGTCTGCCATTTTCCCATCTTCATTAACAATGTCTCCACTTTCAGTTTTTAGTGGTTCAACATTGATCCTGACTACCCACTTCCCTTTGTGTAACTATAAAATGTCTTCAGCTATGGCAATTTTCCTCTCATAATCCCTTTTTGTAGCTCTTGTAAGCTGCTTTGTGGCTCTTTGTTGGTCTTTGTATCTTTCCCATTCAGCAAGACTATTTCTTGCGTTTTTGTACATTTTGTTTTAAGTTTATGCTGTCCCTTATCTCGTTTGAATTAATGGTGAATAACAAATGCTAGCCGTGACAGCAACACTTGCATACCACAAACAAAGAACAAAAAGAATGAAACTACTATTGATGTGAAAAAAATTGCTTCCCCTATGGTCCTTTAGGGAGGAAAATCTATCATCGTTACCTTGTCTGGCCTACCTATGACTCCAGATATACAAGAACATGAATTAACTCCCCTTTGAAATAGCATTGGGGTGGCTAATGGCTCAGTGGTTAGCACTACTACCTCACAGCACCAGGTACCCTAGTTCGATTTCACCTTTGGACAACTGTCTGTGTGGAGTTTGCACATTCTCCCTGTGTTTGCATGGGTTTCCTCTGGGTGCTTCAGTTTCCTTCCACAGTCCAAACATGTGCAGATTAGGTGGATTAACCATGCTAAGTTGCCCATAGTGTCCAAGGATGTTCAGGCTAGATGGATTAGTCATGGAATATGCAGGATTACAGGGGTACAGGATTATTGGGTCTGGATAGGATGCTGATCGAAGGGTTGGTGTGGACTTGAGAGGTCAAATGGCCTGCTTCCACATCTTGGGAATTCTATGATTCTAAACCTCATCCCCTTAAGCAATAAATAAAATGGAACATTGGATTCCGTTGTAGCAATTGCTTTTATTTGAACATTTGCACCATCAATTATCTGAAATCTTTGCAGTATAACTTTAAATACTCAAGTTCAAATTGTTGCATGCAGGTTGTCATCATACCTATTCAGCCTAACTGGTCAAGAAACTCATAAAACAGATACAAATACAATAGCTGTGATGAAATTGGTCACAAAGAGATAACCTACACTTACCGATTTCCTGTGCTCTATTTTTAAGCTAAAATTCCTCCCCTGGTACTTGGTATGTCATTCTCGAGTGACAATCAACATGCAACACATTATGGGGTTTTGGTCTGATTTTCATTGAAACTAAATGTCTAATGAGCTTTGCACATGTTTGCTGTGGTGCTGACTATCTCACTATTGCGTTCAATGTTTCACAGAGGTAAGATTGCATTATAATTAAGATCCCATAGAGATTGATCATGTATGGTTTGGAATTTTAGTTGGTTTGACAATCAAAGCACTGAGACATCTGGAGGCCATTTTGTCAGTCGTAATAAAGTGCCATTGATCGTCGTTAATCCTTGCAGTAATGATAATATGTAGGTGGCAGTAGTTTGTGACTTGTGTTGTCTGAGAGTTTAATGTCCCAGCTCTGAATTGCGGTCAATATTGATGAAGCAAAATGGGGAGACAGCTCATTTCTTTGTTGTTTGATTCATTGCACTGGTGTGACAGCCAGGCATAAGTAGCACTCAGTGCATTATGACAGAACAGAAGGTTCTCAATGGGGCTTAATTAGAAGTATGGAGTACACAAATGATCATAAAACTTCAAGACTAGTGAATACAGTTGTTGAAAATCAGCAACATCTCTTCAGTTGCTATATTGGCAGGTGACTCAGAGGGTGACAACTGTGTTTATTTAGAGTTAGAGATGAGATTTGACCAATATTCTACATTTTATATGGATAATCAGGATTTATTTCAGCAATTGGTACAGTTGTTTGTCATTGTTGCTACTGTAGAAGAAGAGGACTAAATATCATTACTACAAGAAAACCTGAAAATGTTTTCATTCAAAAGAAGTAAAATAAATGCTAAGGGAGAAAGTTTTGCAATATACTTAGATAATTCTACAACAGATAAAATATTTTTTGAAGAAATTATTAAATTGCTGGAGAAGGGAATGTCAATGAAATGGTTCTGCACAAGAGATTGTTAACAAAGAAACATAGGAACCGGGAGCAGGAGTAGGCCATTCAGTTCTTTGAACCTGCTCCACATTCAATATGATTATGGCTGATCTTCTACCACAATGTCATATTTCTGCTTTCTTCCCAAATGCCTTGATGCCTTTAAAATATTAAAAAAACTCTTTTTGAATATATAACATTAACAAAAATAAAAGCACAAGCAATTGGAGATGAAGTTGACAATTGCTTAAAAGTATTGGAGACAGCAGTAGAGATGTGAGGACTGCATTCTGTTAAGTGGCATATGACGTGATGTTCCCTCAGAATGCAAGTACTTCTCAAGTACTTTCTATAAATGACACATCTTCAGAGAAAGTCTAAAGCACAATATACCTAACATTGGCATTCAGCCAAGTTTCTCATCTTTCCATAAACATGGCCTTATTAAATACAGAGATAACAAGGTGTAGAGCTGGATGAACACAGCAGGCCAAGCAGCATCAGAGGAGCAGGAAAGCTGACATTTTGGGTCGAGACCCTTCTTCAGAATTCTCCAGCATCGGCAGTTCCTACTATCTCTGTAACAATTTTAACCCCACTGCGAAGCCTCAGATTCTCCAGCATCTGCAGTTCCTACTATCTCTGTAACTTATTAAATACATTTGGTATTCTCTATTTCATGGTACAGACTGAATTGTCTTATTGGCATAAATGCATAGCCTCAGGTTGGTAGAATTTGTTTGAAATTATATTTACAGCAATAGCATGGAAATTTTTAGCATTGTCATGTTGCTCTATTTAATAAAGTTTTAGATTCATTAACATGTATTGATAGGAGAATTCTGATGGATACGAATAGACAAAATAAAATTATGCCAGAGATAGTAGGAACTGCAGATGCTGGAGAATCCGAGACAACAAGGTGCAGGGCTGGATGAACACAGCAGGCCAAGCAGCATCATAGGAGCAGAGAGGCTGACGTTTCAGGCCTAGACCCTTCATCAGAAAAGGGGGAGGGGAAGGGGGTTCTGAAATAAATAGGGAGAGAGTGGGAGGCGGATAGAAGATGGATAGAGGAGAGGATAGGTGGAGAGGAAACAAACAGGTCGAAGAGGCGGGGATGGAGCCAGTAAAGGTGAGTGTAGGTGGGGAGTTAGGAAGGGGATAGGTCAGTCCAGGGAGGACGGACAAGTCAAGGGGGCGGGATGAGGTTGGTCGGTAGGAGATGGAGGTGCGGCTTGAGGTGGGAGGAGGGGATAGGTGGGAGGAAGAACAGTTAGGGAGGCAGGGACGAGCTGGACTGGTTTTGGGATGCGGTAGGGGGAGGGGAGATTTTGAAACTTGTGAAATCCACATTCGGAGGATGATGCGTTGGATCCGGAGGTTGGTGGGGTGGTACGTGAGGACGAGGGGGATTCTTTTTTGGTTATTATTGCGTGGACGGGGTGTGAGGGATGAGGTGCGGGAGATGTGGGAGACACGGTTGAGGGCATTCTCGACCACCGAGGGGGAGAAGTTACGGTCCTTGAAAAACGAGGACAACTGAGATGTACGGGAGTGGAATGCCTCATCCTGGGAGCAGATGCGGTGGACGCGAAGGAATTGGGAATAGGGGATAGCATTTTCGCAGGAAGGTGGGTGGGAGGAGGAGTATTCTCGGTAGCTGTGGGAGTCGGTGGGCTTGAAATGAATATCGGTTTCTAGGTGGTTGCCCGATATGGAGACAGAGAGGTCCAGGAAGGGGAGAGAGGTGTTAGAGATGGTTCCAGGAAGGGGAGAGAGGTGTTAGAGGTGTTAGAAAATTATGCCAGTTGTTCTCACTCAATGTCCCTGAATATATGATTTCAGGAAGAAAAAACATTTCCAACAGTCTTTAAAATAAAAGACCATTCAACTGCAATGGGCAAAATGTTATAGGTGTCTTAGTGACAGGGGTTAGAATGAGAATCGAGTGGCAGAATTGAGCAAGTACAACAGGGCCAATCTCAACTTTTAGATCATCTCGCTCCATCTTTTATGCTTTTAGAATAGAATGCAATCCCTACAGTGTGGAAGCAGGCCATTCAGCCCATCGAGTCCACTGTGAACTTCTGAAGAGCGTCCCACCCAGACCTACCCCTACTCTATCACCTTGCATTTGCCATGGCTAACGCACCTAACCTACAGATCCCCAGACCATGGGCAATATAATATGGCCAATCCACCCAACCTGCACATATTTGGACTGTGGGAGGAAACTGGAGCACCCAAGAAAATCCACGTAGAGACAGGGAAAATGTGCAAACTCCACACAGACCAAGGGAAGAATCAAATCTGGGTTCCTGGCGCTGTGAGGCAGCAGTGCTAACCACTGAGCCACCTTGCTGCCCACGGGTGGCATGGTGAGATCCTCACTAGACAGTAGCAAGATGTCAATTAATGGGGATTATTGCTTGTGAAATACCTTAATATTGGCACAACTCATGTCATTAATAATCAATCTTCCATTTCACCAAACTCGCAAAACAAGCTAGTGGGAAAACTCAACAAAGAAACTAAAGGGCCTGTCTGTCAGATTCAGCTCATTGCTTGTTCTAAACAACATCCATGTTGAAAACCATATAATGACATCTCAGGCACACTCCATTGGCATTGGCCATAAGCATACCACATTGGCATTGGCATATGAAATGAGCCAGCCTCCAAAACTCCCACTGCATACCTTCAATCCATTTACAGGATGATTCTTAACTTCAATATTACATCATGGGCTGCACACAGGATTCTGGCACAGTTAGTGAAGGACAGCGGCCGATACCAGTCAAAGGTTTTCTCAGAGCAGTTACAGTCTGGATCTCCCCCACCCCTCCCTTGAGGGGTGAGGAGCTGAATGAAACACACCACCTTTCTTAAATCTTTCTGCCTATTGCAAGCAGATTTCCTTCTAGAATAAGAGGGAGACAGTTTTATGGGGAATTAAAATGTGTGGCAAAGCTGTTATTTTTGGCATATCTAGGGAGGTGTCCTTAGCAAGTGAGTAGGCAGCACAGAGGATATGCAGCAGTAGTAGTGTTGAGGATTGGGGTGGGTGAAAACCAGTGGGGAAGAGGTTGCAGGCAATAGTAAGTGTGGCAGAGCATGAGCCTTGATGGAAGGTGAGTGCAGTAGCAGAGATAGTGAGTGTGCAGTATCAGAGACAAGATAGTGCTACTTAGGCTGGCAAAGTGAAGAAAGTCATTGATCTTTTTTCTATACTGTTGGGCATTTCTCCAATCAGCTAAGACTGCTTTAACTGACATAGCAATCTTGGATCATGATGACATGGTGGAGTGCTGTGACCATGCCTATAAGGCAGTGGACTGATTTCCTGTCCCATGTCCAGGGTAAATCTTGGCAACCATATGGTGCAGTTCCAGAACTGCCAGTAATTGTCTGGGGTGCACAATGACCTCTTAGGTATGGTG
Source organism: Rhincodon typus (assembly GCF_021869965.1). Taxonomy (NCBI): domain Eukaryota; kingdom Metazoa; phylum Chordata; class Chondrichthyes; order Orectolobiformes; family Rhincodontidae; genus Rhincodon; species Rhincodon typus. The sequence goes on along the minus strand of NC_063335.1, from coordinate 62,131,310 downwards.
GGAGCATAGGGGAATTCAGTGTTTCATTGTATATCCACTAAGTGACAAGCTTTTCTAGGGACAATGCACAGTAAGATAGGGCAGAAATTGGACATGAGCAATGCCATGGGGCAAAGTGAGTAATTAATGAAGTGAGTTTGGCAAGATATGGTGAGAAAACTCGTAAGACCTGACAGTGAGAAAGCTTTCAAAACACTCGATGCAGTTTGTGCTTAGCCAAGAAATGTAAGTTTCAGCCCAAAGGCTTCCTTCTCTCTCAGACTTGTTTTTAAAAGTTGTTACTCTTAATTCTTGGAAAATCTCACCATATTGTATTGATAATAAAATCAATATGATTGTTGACACAAATTGTCTATTTCATTGCCATTTTTTAAAATCCGAGGCCCACCCATTTAATTGCACACAAGTAAACCTTTTTTTATCTGGTTGATATTCATTGCCCTGTGGTCCAATTTTTTTGGAATACTGAAATGACGTGAAAGGGGAAATTAATCTCTGAATTAGACAGCAACTGTTCTTTGAGATATACATGTGAGTAGCTTTCTGGCTTCATTACCTAGTGGAGTGGATTGCCTGCCTCTCTCAGAATCCACCAATGTTAATTATATTGAAATCCAATTTTAATTATTTTGAAATCAATGAAGCCCTCACTGTGTTATTTGAATTGGCATATTAATGCACATATATCGCAGTACAATTTTAAAAAGTAGTGAGTGATCTTTCATAAAAGCTTCCAATTAAAATTGAAGAAACTATCATGAAGTGAGTGGGACTTCAGTAGGTAGGTATTACAGGTGATTATAATGTCCACTCGGCCTATTTCTATCATCAACTATCCCCACTCAACTATTCAAAATGTAAATGTTTTAGCTAAGGGAACTACAAGCAATATTTCCAAATTTTCAGACGATGCAAATCTGAGTGGGAAGGTGAATTGCAAGGAGGATGTAGAGATGCTTCAGTGTGATTTGGCTAAATTGAATCAATGGGCAAATGCATGGTAAATGAAGTATAATGCAGATAAATATGAGGTTAACCACTTTGGTACTAAGAACACAAAGGCATATTACTATCTAAATAGCGAGAGATTGGGAAAAGGGGAGGTGCAACAAGACACAGGTGACCTTGTAAAACAAGTGCTGAAAATAAGCATGGAGGCGATGAAGAAGGCAATTGGAATGTTTGCCTTCCTAGTGAGAGGATTCAAATACAGAAGCAGGGATCATGCAGGTCCTTTGTGAAACCATATCTGAAGTGTTGTGTGTAGTTTTGGTCTCCTCATCTGAGGAAGGATGTTCTGGCTATGGAGAGAGTAATACAAAGGACTACCAGCTTATGGGGGAGGCGATGGCCTAGTGGTATTATCGCTGGACTGTAAACCCAGATAATGTTCTGGGGACCCAGGTTCAAATCTCCACCACAGCAGTTGGTGGAATTTGAATTCAATAAATATCTGGAATTAAGAATCTAATGATGACTGATCCATTGTCACTTGTTGGAAAAACCCATCTGGTTCACTAATGCCCTCTAGGGATGGAAACTGCCATCCTTACCTGCTCTGGCCTACATGAGACTCCAGACCCACAACAATGTGGTTGACTTTTAACTGCCGTCTGGGCAATTAGGGATGGGCAATAAATGCTACTTAGCCAGCGACACCCTCATCCTGTGAATGAATACAAAAAAAAAAGACTGATTCCTAGGTTGGCAGGACAAATGTATGAAATGAAATTGAATACATTCACTGCATTTTAAAAGAATAAGGGGGTTCTCATAAAGGGAAACCATGGGAAGAATGTTCCAAATGACTGGGAGCCCAATACCAAGGGTCATGATTTAAGGACACAAGGACAGAAGTAAGGAAAAACTTCTTCATTCAGAGAGTGGTGAGCTTGTGGAATTCTCTTGCACAGAAAGTGGTTGAGGCCAAAAAATTTAATATCTTAAAGGTATCCCAAGACCAAGTCATCCTTAATTTACATGTGTACAGTACATGAGCTCTGACAAGGCAGTTCAAAAGATTTTTCTCTTGGCTGCGTGACCATTTCCAAAGCTGACCCGTTTTCAATAGCAGGTGTAAGGGTTCCAAGCTGGAAGCCAGGTTACATGGGAATTTCCTGTAATAGTTCACCAACCCAGGGAAAGACTTAAGTTCCAGTACAGACCTGGGAGCTGGGGCACCCTTGATTGCCCTCCCTTTATCTTCCAGTGGGTGTAAACCGAGTTTATTGACTCTGTAACCCAAGTAGGTCACTTGAGATACCTGGAACACACACATTTTTTCCTTCTAAGGTACCTGGAAGAAACATTTAAGCACTATGTCCAAGGTCATCAAGTGCTGTTTCTCGCTTTTCCTGGCTGTTAGCATGATATCCAGGTAAATGGTGATGTGGGGTAGCGCTTATAAAACGTTCTCCATCATCCACTGGGAAAGGGTGCAGGCTGATGATACCTGAATGGCAGTCTTGGTATTAGTATAAGCTATTATTGGTATAAATTGTGGAATACTTCTGGAACTCCTAATCTAATCGCAGTTGCAGGTGGGTGTAGCTCATGTGAAGCACTGCCCCATTCCCAGTTTTGCATACAAGTCCTCTATGCAAAGGATTGGGTATTTATCCAGTTGCAAGAAGTGGTTTACCAATTGCTGAAGATCCCTACAAAGGTGAACCGAGCCATTAGGCTCCATAATCAGTATGACTGGTGCTGCCCATTCCTCAAACTGCACTGGTTTGATGATTCCTTTGGTTTCCAGCCTCTAGTAGACACCTTTTGCCTGTAAGGCAAATGGCACTGGTTGGGCCTTGGAAAATTGTGGAATTGCTTGCTGGTCAACATGTAAAGTGGCCTTGGCCCCTTTAATAGTCCCTAGCCCTGCAAAACTTTCAGGTATATAATTAGGACTTCACTCAGGCATCAATTTTCTCATCAAAAAATGTTGAGCCAATTGCAGTGAATCTTTCTCAATCAATTCTGCCCCAATGGGTTTGGGCCCTAGCCTCTTAGTACAATCAGTAGTAACTGCACCAGCTGCTTCTCGTAGGAGACCGGAACTGAAGTCATACCCTTAATCTGTAACAGTTCCCAGTCTGGCTGAGGGCTTGCACAAACCTGAGAGTCAGAGTTCAGATTGAATCTTGTTAAAGACTGGTTCAGCAACTATTTATACAGCTGCACTGATATTGACCTCCATGAGAATCAGATGACCATTTAACCAAACATTTATTTTAATTGGTTCTGATTTGGATATTGCCAAGCAATTTAACTGTGCCAACCCACTTGTAGGTGGACTTTTCTGGGTGTGCACTCTCCTGGATAACAATCTATGAGTGCTCTTATTTAAGGACTCCTTTGCTGTCTGAAGTCAACATAACGGCAGCAACTACAATGGCTTGCCAGCCCAGATGCTGAAGAATGTTTCAGCAATTTGGCTGAGACTCGGCGTTGTTGTGGGGTTTTGCTGTGGGCTAAGCTAGGGTCCCTCTGCTCAGGATATGTTCTGCATGAGGCTTTGTGATTGCCTACACTTAAGTGGTGTTCCCTAAGCTCAGTTAGACAGGTGGGGGTGTCCATTTCCATTGGGATGCCCTGTAGCTCCCATGCTCCACTTACTGCATTTTCTAATGACAAAGCCAGTTGTAGTGCCTGTTTGAAGTCCAGTTTAGTTAGTAGCCACTTTTGCATGGCTACTTCATTAATCCCACATACCAAATAATCTCTCAGCATCTCATTCAGAGTTAACCCAAAATCACATGCCTCCACTAGTCATCAAAAATCCCAGTACGAATTCCCCTGGTTCTCAAACAACTGAATAAAACAAATAGCACCCCAGAATTAGAGGAGGTTTGGGGTCATAATATTCCTTAACTAAATCTGTTAACTCTCTTGAAAGGCTTTAGTACCTGGTGCCTCAGGCAAGGTTAAGCTCCTAATAACCAAAGTGCTGCAGGTTTGCAAGCAGTCAGGAGGATTACTTGTTGCTTTTCATCTTCCTTAATGTCATTAGCCTGGAAAACATGACGCATTCTTTCCATATGCTGGGCCCAGTCTTCAGGATCAAATGAGTCAAGCTTCCAAAGTAAAGGCATGATGCCAGAAATGCTTATCCCTACTCAAAGATGACTGTTGCAAGCAAATTCTCTTCAGGCACATACTGTTTTCTCTAATTGACACTGAAATAACTGCACAGAAGCTGGTATCCCATCACCAAGTCACCCTTTATTTACATATGCACAGTACATGTTCTTTGACCAGCCAGCTCAAAGCCAGTCCCTAGACTGAGGAGACCTTCTGAATCTCCTAATTATCTGTTTTTTATGTTCAAACTATTTATTGACCAGCTGCTGGTGATTTTTCCAACATACTTTTGTTTTTAAAAATGGTTTTCCCTACTTGAGCTGAATTTCTGATCCATCACCCAAGACTTATTATTTTTGCCTCCTCTCAATTGTTTACCTGAAATAATTGCACAAAGGCTAGTATCATGTAACCAAGTCACCCTTTATTGAATATGCACTGTACGTGGGCTCCGACTAGCCAGCTCTAAGCCAGTTCCTAGACTGAGGAGATCTTCTGAATCTCCTGTTTATTTATTCTTTTTCTTTTTTTCAAAGCCAGTCCCCATACTGAGGAGACTGCCTAAATCTCCTGTTTATATCTGTCAGCCAGGACTCCCTGATTGGCCCAGGTTAACAACCCCAATCAAGGATCTCATAGTCAACGGCCTTAGTTCCAATCTACAATATTCTTCTGAGAGCTAAAGGAATCAAAGGGTATGAGAGAAAAGGTGGGATCAGATTACAGAGTTGGATGATCAGTCCTGATCAATTGAACATGATATGGAGCAAGCTTGAAGGGCCAAATGGCCTACACCTGCTCCTATTTTCCACGTTTCTATCAATTTTTAAAAAAACAATCTATTAACAGTTGATACATGTTACATCATCTGCCCCTCATTATTACTCTCCCAGGCATGAATATGGATGACAGCTCAAGTTGTGCCTCACACCTGAAAAATCATGCTGGTTCTAAGCCAGCTTTCATATCATCAAGTTATTACTGAAAGTCCTGTTCAGGTCAGTGTCCTATGCCTGAATATCTTTCAGTTATATATCAGTGTCTTTCCTTCTGCCATAAGGTTAGAATTGGGGCTGTTTTCTACAGTCACTCCACCATCAGTATTTATAGGGTCATTATTGACCATCACCTTAATTGGACTAATCATTTTAACACCATGACTGGGACAGAAGAATGGTTAATACACTGAGACAAATGGTTCACCTGTCTGCTCAAAGTCCCAAGTTAATGTATAAATCTCAGTCAGGTCTATGATCACATACTCAGTCCATAACAGATGGATAAAACTGTAACATCACTCAAAATAAAATATCGTGCAAGGTAAAATGTGTGGTTCTGTACACCTTCATCACTGATTTGGTACCCACTCTTTCAATCATTGGGATACTAAGGTTGTTGTATTTACTTTGTACAAAATGCATTACAAACTTGATGCATTGCAGCAAATTTCCACAGTCATGACATTCAAACATGGCAAACACAGAAGTTAAGGTTTGGATGAGCTTAAAGAAATGGTTTACGTAGTTGCTTGCAGATTGAGTGGATTTTATAATATTTCAAAGGAGGGTCAAGAATCTGATAAAGAAAGGGGGAAAGGAATAAATATAAACTAACAAAAAACATTAAAAAATGGCCTAGAAAAGCATTTACAGGTATATGAAAAGGAAATATTTAACTAAGTCAAATGTAGGTTAATTATGGGCAAAGTCAGGAGAATTTATGATGTAGAATAGAGAAATAACAATGGAGTTAAATTATTACTTTGTATCTGTCTTCATTGAGAAAAATGTAAGGTATCTCCAAGTGGGTGTCCTAGCAGCTGAATCACAAAAAGCTAGTATGCAGGAAGTAATCAGGAAAGCTATACTTTATTGCAAGGGGAATTAAATACAAGAATAGGGAGCTAATGATTCAGTGATACAGGGCATTGATGAGACTGCATCTTGAGTACTGAGTATCTTACTGGTCACCGTACTTATGGGTGAGTGTTAATGCTTTGGAAGTAGTTTAGAGGTTTACTAGACTAATACCTAGAATGAGCATATTGTCTTATGGGTAAAGGCTAGACAGGCTAGGCCTGTATCCTTTGGAATTTAGAAGAAGCAGCAGTGACTTAATTGAAGCATATTAGATCCTAAAAGGACTTGTTGGGTGAAGGTCAAAAGGATGTTTCCTCTTGAGGGAGAAACTAGAAATAGAGGTCATGGTTGTAAAAATAAGTGGGCACCTATTAAAACAGATGAGGAAACATTTTCTTTTCCTCAGAGGGCTTAGAGTCTTTGTAATTCCTTCCTCAAGATTACTAAGGGGATGAAAGATTATCAGGGGTGTGCAGGAATGTAGAGTTGAGGTTAAAATCATATCAAACATGATCTTATTGAGTAGCGGAGCAGTCTCAAAAGGCTGACTGGCCCATTCATGTTCCATGTTTGTATGTTCATAAGATGTCAAAGAGCATCTTGCCTAATTTCCCCAACTTTCTCATTAATGCCCATGTCATTCAAAGGCTTGATTTTGATTTCAGATTTTATTGCATTCAAAGTTCACCATCTGCCATGGTGGAATTTGATCCTATGTCCCTAGAACATTACCCTTGGATATGACTATGTATGAAAAAAATCACTGAAGTGGTTGATAAGTCATTAGTATATTGAATAACTGAGTAAGCTTTATGGGCTGAATGGCTTCCCATGTTCCTCTGTTCCCTGTGTGCTTTACCAAAATAAGACACAGAGCAGCAACGTCATGGGAACTCAATCATCTTGACATTTCCCTTGAAATCACATATCATCCTCTTGTTCCATCATTATTCAAAGTTTTGGAATTCTCTCTCTGACAGCATCATGGAATTACTACCACTGTTACCACAGTTCAAAGAGATGACCTACTTTCTGAACAAATTGAGGTGGGTAGTGAGTGTAACTACGATTTGATTAACTATTTATGGCACTGCAACCAAAGCCATTGATCGGTATTGCTGGAATTAATGTGCTTTGTCACAGTCATCAACAATGCGCAGAAATAAAGAGCTTTTTTGATAGTACACATGATGCATTTTTTTTGGGTGTCCTCATTTAAACTCTAGTCACCCCACTTCTGGAGAATGAGCCTTTTTTTAAAATACAAGATTCCTGTTGTTAACGAAAAGTGGATTATTTAAACTGTTTCAGACCCAACGTGAGCGAATTCCTAATGTGGAACGTAGTTCAGAAAATGGTATTCTTGCACAAATCTTGAATTGTGCTGACCCTTGAAAACTTGTGCTGATGGTATTATATCTTCCAGCCTATTACACCTGCCACTGAAGGTGGGCAGAGGTAATGCTTCAGCCCCTGTTTCTTTGTTTGTCTGTGTATATCTCAACAACTAATATGTTGACTTCAGTGAAGCTTACTGCCCCGCTTTGGGCCATAAATGAAATTCTGAAGTTCTGAAATTTTTTTAAAGCATCCAAAGGTAGGGTGAATTGAGTCAATTTTAAAATGTTGTGGGTTGTTTCATTTCAAATATTATGGAGTGCCTAAGCTGCTCTGGTGGAAATCATCACAGTTGTCAAAATGTGAGCAGAGTTTTCTGGGAAGATTGGCCTGAAGCATTCTTAGTAAAATGGAAATTCTCAAAAAAAAATTTGTTTTTTCAGCTTTTTAGTTCTTCAGCATCAACAAGACAAGGAAATGCTTCAAGAAAGAGGTACATAATTGTAACAAGATTACGTTAACATCAACTAATAGAGATATGCTCTATATTGAGTGTTTTCTTTACACATTATTCATTTTAATGATTAATTTTATTTAATTTTACCGATGTGTTGGCCATTGTGTATAGTTTTCTAACTATCTTCTAGTTTTCTTCTCAACAAGTAACACTTCAATTAGGGATTGCTAATTCAGATTATTTCTCCCTTCCAAAATATTTCTTAAAAAATTTAAAATAATATTTTCTATGATATTTATTATCTGGAAGATATCACAGTGCAATAATGTGGCATGCTGCTAAATGTTTATATTAGAAGTTCCAATTATCCAATGATTATATTATTCTATTCAACCAATAGTCTTTGTTTTAGTATATTAATAATGCATGTGAACAGGGGCAAGGATTTTGGTTTTGGCTAGGACCCCAACGTGAGAGTCAAATGGGGGTCTTGACCACATATTCGTTTGGAAACAATCACCCAGAAGTGAGCTTCCCTGAATTAGCTAATTAATGGCCAAAGGTAGGCTCAATGTCTAATTATAAATGGTGAGTTGGCTCTTGAATGCTGAAGTGCTTCAAGCTGAAATGGAGCAGCAGCTTGCAGTTCAGGTAAATGAAAGGTCTCCATATCAAAGCAGCTTCTCTTTGAGGTAATTATTTGGAATTATTGAACCCTGAAGTCGGCAGAGCATATGAATAGGATCATTAAGAAGTCATTTTGGACACATACTAATCAATCGAGGCATAAAGTATAAGAGCAAGGAGTTAATGTTGGAGTTTACAGAACATTGGTTAGGCCACAACTGGAGTATTGTTGCAGTTCTGGACACCTCACTACAGGAAGGATGTGAAAGCACCAGAGGGGGTACAGAAGAGATTCATCAGGATGTTACATGGGATGGAGAGAGAGGCATAAGGAGAGACTAGATAGGCTTGGATTATTTTCTTTAGAGCAATGAAGGCTGAAGAGGCAACATGATCGCGGTGTATAAGATTATGAGAGGTATGAATAGAGTGAATAGAAAGCAGCTGTTCCCCTTGTTTTAGGGGTCAATCATAAGGGCGCATAGTTTAGGGTAAGGGGCAGGAGATTTAGAGGGGATTTGAGAAAAAGTTTTTTTCAGTCAGCAGGTGAGAGGAATCCTGGAATGCACTGCCTGGGAGCTTGTGGAAGCTGGAAACCTTACAATCTTCAAAATATATATCGATGAGTATTTGAAATATCATAACATTCAAGGATATGGGACAAGTGCAGGAAATTGGTATTAGCATGCCTTTAGTGGTAGTTATGTCGGTGCAGACTCGATGGGCTAAAGGGCCTTCGCTGCACTATATGACTCTATATAGGCTATATTTATAATGATAAATATTCATTAAATCCATACAACTATGATTTTAAAGCACCACATACTTTGTAGCAACAAAACTGATATTAAATAAGTCATTTAATTTGGCAGAAATAATTCTATGCTGCATGAAAGCATCATTGTGTCTCCCTATCAAATGCCAGTTTTTAATCATGAGTTCACAATATCAGAACATCAGATCTGTAATATCATTGATTACAC